>NC_080551.1:24285000-24642500 GCF_028640845.1 Ahaetulla prasina
TTCTAAAGGCATATATATTCTAAAGACCATAAGAAAGGCTGAGCACCAAAGAATTGAGGCCTTTGAACTCTGGAGCTGGAGAAAACTCCTGCGAGTCCCATGGATGCAAGGCAATCAAACCGGTCAGTCCTAGAGGAGATCAACCCTGACTGCTCTTTAGAAGGCCAGATCCTGAAGAGGAAACTCAAATACTTTGGCCACCTAATGAGAAGGAAGGACTCCCTGGAGAAGAGCCTCATGCTGGGAACGATTGAGGGCAAAAGAAGAACGGGACGACAGAGAACGAGGTGGCTGGATGGAGTCACTGAAGCAGTCGGCGTGAGCTTAAATGGACACCAGAGGATGGTAGAGGACAGGAAGGCCTGGAGGAACGTTGTCCATGGGGTCGCGATGGATCGGACACAACTTCGCAACTAAGAACAACAACAAAGGCATATAAACTCCGTGGACTGCTAAATTTATTTGGGAATAGATCAGTTGGGGGTGGGGGAGGGAGGGAGGACTGGGTTCACCGAAACAAATGAGGCAAATGACTCACATGGCTCCTGAGTTTCAAGTTTCAATGAACCCCAGACGTCCTGAACCTCAAGAGCTCCAAAATCCATGAGTCCTCGACTTACGACCATAATGGGGATCAGAATACAGTGCTTGTTGAATTAATTGGGCCTGATTTTACATACTTTTTTTTGCCACCAATGTTAAGTGAATGACAGCATGATAGTAGGGATGCTGCAACAATCGTGGGAGGTACCGGTCATAAGTCAGTTTTTTCCAGTTGTAACTTTGAACGGTCATTAAACGAATGATTTGTATGTCAGAGACTACCTGTACATTGAAACTCGCCATCCAACATGACCAACGGTCTCTAGCTGTGTTTCTCAACCTTGGGCTACTTTCAGGTAAAAGACAGTGTGGACTGTCTCCAAAGCACCTAAAGGCAGGAGAAGTAACGGATGGAAACTGACCAAGGAGAGAAGCAACCTAGAACTAAGGAGGCATTTCCTGACACTGAGGACAATCAACCAGTGGAACAGAAGTTGCCTTTGGAAGTTGTGAATGCTCCAACACTGGAAGTTTTTAAGGAGATTGAACAGTCTGACATAATCTTAGGGTCTCCTGCTTGAGCCAGGGGTCGGAGTAGAAGACTCCAAGGCCTTTCCCAACTCTATTATTATGTTAGTCTGCTATTCTATCTTCCTCCCCACCCCCGTTCTTTCTCCATCACTGGCAGTTTTCAAGAAGAGACAACCACGTGTCTGAAATAATCTAGGGTCTCCTACTTGAGCCGGGGGTTGGAGTAGAAGACCTCTACTCTTAGACCTTCTACTCTTATTTTTGTCATTCTACTATTCTGTCTTCCTCTTTCTCTCCCTCTCTCCATCACTGGAGAGACAGCCACTTGTCTGAAATAATCTAGGGTCTCCTACTTGAGCCGGGGGTTGGAGTAGAAGACCTCCGAGGCCTCTTCCAACTCTTATTTTTGTCATTCTACTATTCTGTCTTCCTCCTTCTCTCCCTCTCTCCATCAATGGAGGTTCTTAAGAAGAGACAGCCACTTGTCTGAATTAATCTGGGGTCTCCTGCTTGAGCCAGGAGTTTGGACTAGAAGACCTCCTCCAAGGCCCCATCCAATTCTGTTGTTCTGACTTCAACTCCCAGAAATCCCCAGAGGCTGCTGTCCTAGCCCTCAACACTGTGCATTTGCAATTGCCAAAGGCAGACTCTCCGCCCTTTGCCATTTGTATCTCTTTTGCTCCTTGACCTCTCCTGGGAGACTGAAACGTTTGCACTGCCTTTTGGAAGGTCTCAAAAGGACTTTCCATGGGATGAAAGGCGAAGAGGCTGCAAGATGAGCCGACAATCCTGGCTCCAGCCTGCCTTCAAACCAGGAAAGAAGCTGTCCAACCTCTCTGCCTGCCCCCCCAGGGGCACCCCATGCAAGACCGGTTCTGCCGCATTCGGGGCCAGAAGAGATAGGACCTACCTTTTTGAAGATGGATGATGTCTGGGAAGTTGGAGAGGAGTCCCTGGTACAAAGAGAGGCTATCCAACATGAGGAACAGGTCATTCTTGGGTTGCTCGGCAAACATCTCCCCCACCATCTCGTAGGTCTTGCCCGTGTGGGAGATGGCGTTGTTGAGGGCATCAAAGCTGTAGGGTGGGTCCATCTGGAAGGCTTGGCTGATGGCTTGGAAAGCATTGCCCAGTTTTTGGAACTCTTTACGGAAGCCCCCAACATGCTTCCTGGCCAGCTCAGAAGCTACGCCGGTCAACTGTAGGACACTGTCGTCCATCTTCTTGCTGAAGGCCTTGAAAGTGTCCACTCGGTCCTCCACATCCTGCAGGTCTTGGTGCTCGGTTGGGATCTGGAGGGTCAGGAGGAAACTAGCCCCCACCATCTCGTCCTTCTCCGCCCGGCGTTTGCCCATCTTCCACTGCTTGTTGTCCCCGCAGTTGAGGAAGTGTTGGAAGCCCTCGTACTGGGAGAGCGCTGGGTGGCTGGTCATGTGGTCCATCCACAAGATCAGTCTCCGTTTGCGCTTCTCGATGAAGTCCTCCCCAAAGCGCCCCGTGGCTTGCTTCTCCGGCAGGTGGGGCACTGAGATGACAGTGAACTTGTGCAACAGGCGGTTGTACAGCCAGTCGAAGTGTTTGTAGCGCCGGTACACCGGCGAATTGCCGTTGCTGGGCGTCAAGCGGTAGGAGATGTAGCTCTTGATGCCTTTGAACTTGGTCTGTTTGGTGGGCTCTTCCACCGAGCAGAGGAAAGGGTGTGGATTGGCTCGCCACTGCGGACCTTTCGAGCCCATGTCTATGTAGTAGGCCTCCGAGATCTTGCCCATCATGGGCACGTCTCCCAAAACGAAGGCCTCCACTCCCGAGCGCACAAAGCTGGAGAAACGGTTGAGGTTCCGACTCACCACGCTGCCTCTCTTCGAAGACCCGATGCTGTCCTGCCTCTCCAGAGACGGCTTGGCCCGGCTGCCGACGTTGTTGGGATGAGGAGCGTAGGGCCTGGGGCAGGACAGGCTCGGCGAGGGGTGCCCGTTGGTCCCTGCCCCGCTCCTGGGCTCCTCCACCACCGTGCTTTCATCGTCCCAATCGTCCCAGTCATCGTCATCATCTTCAAAGCTGCCCTGGTGGGGAATGCCGGGGATGGACGAGGGGACGTAGAAGGAGGAGCCGTTCCCAGGAGACCCAGCGGGACTGTTGGTATAATTGGAAGAGGACCTGGAGCGAAGGATCTCCACGTAAGAGGCGGGGAAGAGGCCCGTCTCCCCTCGGGAGTTGGTGCCTTGCAGCCATCCATCCAGGGACTTCTCGTTGAAAAGCACCAACTCCTCATTCTCACGGATGCTGATTTCTTCCTTGTTCTCACTCTGGAAATCGTACAGCGCTCGAGCTCGGATTGCCATGGGGGTGTCCGGTGAGGCGGCCGGGTCTGCCCCCAACCCCTCCCCCTGGGTGCTGTTGAAAAGGGGCCGAGTTAGCAAGGCCCGCAGCAGCAGTTTCGGCAAGGGCTCGAAACAAGGAGCAGAAGAGGACTATGTCCAAAGAACAAAACCATCTGGTATTTTTATAGAAGGAGGTTTAAGACAGGTCAGCTGCTTTCCCAATCAGCGGAGGGAGGTTAAGAAGTGGGCAAAGCAAAGAGCATTTTCCTCGGGGTCGCAGACCTCAGGCAGGGACCAGGAAAACCAGAAAAGGCTCATTACTGTAGCCGTATCCAAGCAGCCCATGGGTTATCCATCAATCTCAGGCCTCTTTTGGAAGGCTGCAATTATAGGTCAGCATTAAGCTTCTTGATCCGAAGAGGTTTGGTCTGTGCGTTCTAAATCTGTTTGGTCTACAATTAAGAAAGACCAAACGTGGGTCTTTTTTTCCCTTCTTTTTTCTTTCTTTTTTTTTTTTTTAACAATAAGGAGAAATACAGGGCAATTCAGGCTTTCTCAGCCTTTCAATCCAAGACTCTCTGGAAGGGGAAAAACCAGGAAGAAAAGTCTCCGCTGTTATAAACCAGAAAATGTTTTTGCAAGGCTGAATAATAATCCCTGTTGGATGGGATTGGAAACCCACCAGGCTCCCCGAAGGGTGGAGGAAAAATGTGAAAAAGCTACAAATCAACTCTTCTCCATCTAGAGGTCACGCTTCAGTCCACACACACAACAAAGTCCACGTGAATCTGTTGTTGTCTCTTCCACCGACAAACCCCTTGTTTTTTTGTCCACCCCACACACACACAAAAAAGGAAGAGAGAAAAGAAAAACAGCCCCCTAAATAGAAAGTTTTACCTCTTTGCAGGATCTGAAACTTTGGGGCAAGGAAGAAGAAGACCCTCCAAAGCAAGCAGAGGGTCCACCCACCAAGGTGTCCTCCTCCCAACCCACCGAAGCGCTCTCTGCGAACCGATTCAGATCCACCAGCCAAGCGTAAAATCCCTCGGGGCGCTCCGAAGATGTCTCTTTTGTTGTTCGCTCTCGCTCTCTCCCTACTCGATTTCCAGCGGTTCAGAAACCAGGACAGCGTTCAACAGCAGATCGCCAACAGGGTAGATTTAGAAGAGAGCGGGGGGTGGGGGGAAGGGAATCAGAAATAAAGAGGAAGGACGCGGGTCGCTGCCCGGGAGAGTGGATTTCAGTGCGCCCGCTTGACTTCGCAGCAAAGCCCCGGGAAAGCCGATTGCGCGAGGAAAAGGAGGAGGAGGAGGAGGAGAAGGGTGGAAGGCCAGGAGAGGAAGAAGGGACATCCATCCACTGCAGAGCTTGGAGAAGTCGGGAAGAAAGTTTGCAGGACTGGCAGGGAGACAAAAGGTGGGGGGAAGGCGGCAGACCCCCCTTTTTGGAGAGCCGCGCGGGGCCGACGGGTGTCCGGGCGGGCAGGCAGGCAGGCAAGCAGTCCAACCGGTTCCACCGCAGGCGCTTCCGGGAGGGACGAGCGACAGCCCCGGGGACAAGGGACAGGGCGCTGGCGGAGTCCCCTCCTCTGGTGGCGCCGGGCGGCCGAGGCACCTTACGCGATCCGGGGTCCCCTCGAGCGCAGCCAAACGGTTCTCCTGCAGAGGGACGCGCGGCTGCGCTGCTCCGATGCCAGCGAGCCCCGCGCGGCCACCTCGCTGGGGCGCAATGCCCGTCCGCCTCTCCGCGGGGCTCGCAAGTGGGGGGGTCCTCCGTGCGCCCCGCTGGCAGCCAGCGGCAGCCGGGTCTCTCGGGGGGGGGCGCAGCTGCTTCGTTGGGTACCCCCCGTCCTTCCGTAGGGTAGCGAGTGCTGGGCGCAGCTCACCCGCCGGGCTGTTCCATGACGCACGGGCGCAGCTGCTGCAGCCGCGAACTTTTGCCAAAGGCGCCGGGCGCAAAGCGACCCGCGGACGCAGCAGGCGGGCGGGCCAACCTGCGCCCGCCCTCTATTGGCAGCAGCCGCGGAGGGCGCCGCCTTGACGCTCCGGCTCGGCCCTGGAACTCCGGCGCTTCCAGCCCTTGCTGGGGTTTTTTCCTCTAACACCGGATTGTTTTGATTGCGAGCGCGGATGGGGAGCAGGGGGTGGGGACGGTCAGTAGGAAAGCCACCGGCGCTGTTGGGAAGCCGAGGATGGTTGTTGAATTGCAACTCTTGGAAATAATGTGGAGTGCTTGGTGCTCTCTTGAGCTTCCTTTGCTTACAGGTGTTTCATTGCCCACCTAGTTCAGAGAGTATCAAGCACCCCCCCACCCCCCAGTCCTCCTCTTCCTCCCTTCTCCTTCACGCTGCAAACCCCACTCCCCCTTAACACTGATGATACTACCTAGTTGGGTCAGGAAATGTCTGCAAGCAAATAACCAAGTTCAGAGGACCCCGCAGTCCTCCTCCCCCTCCCCCCTCCCATGCCCCATTCCCTAGTAGTATTGATAATGTTCCCTAGTTGGGTCATGAAACGCCTGCAAGCAAAACTCAGAAGACACCACAGTCGTCCTCCTTCTCCGCACCCCCATGCCTCATTCCCTAGTAGTGTTGATGATGTTCCCTAGTTGGGTCATGAAACGCCTGCAAGCAAACAACCAAGCTCAGAGGACCCCACAGTTCAACCCAGAGCCACACCTACGCTCTTCTGCCGGGTATGACATAACGACTTGCAAGCAAGGAGTTTTAAGGGTGCTCTTTGAGTTGGGATGATCACCAGAGAGGCTTCTACTGGGTCATGAGATGCCTCCAAGCCAACCAGCCAGCTACACCAACCGCTTCTCTCTTTGCAAGCCTGGCACCAAGGGGGGATAGCTTGGCCTCACAAGGTGGAGTCGGGCTCCATCCAAAAACCTCCAGAGTTGTGCAGTTGCACCTGCCCTAGCCTGGCCTGGGCCAGGTTGCTCAGCCTCGCAGGTGCCAGGATGATTTCCACAGCTTGGGCACCCATCCCAACCCTTCTTCTGGGGTAGGGGTCTCCAACCTTGGTCCCTTTAAGACTTGTGGACTTCAACTCCCAGAGTTCCTCAGCCAGCTTTGAAATCCACAAGTCTTAAAGGGACCAAGGTAGGAGACCCCTGCTCTGGGGATTGATGTTGGCCATCCCAACCCGCTCAGTTTCCAATGGAATTTGGGTGACGTGCAAAGGCTGCCTCTCCAAAAATGATCACCGTCGTTGGAAAACCAAGGGTCCTTTATGGCTCCGCTGCATCAAGCAGGCAATCGAAGCACAAAACCTCAGTGTTGGTGCAACTCGGCTGCTTTAAGAGGGGTGGACTCCAACTCCCAGAATTCCTCAGCAAGCCAAGCCAAGCCAGGAAAGCAAAACAAAGCTGGCTGGGGAGTTCTGGGAGTTGAAGTCCACCCTTCTTAAAGTAGCCAGGTTGCACAAACACTACTAAAAAAAAATGGAAAGCTTGGATTGCAAACCACATTTCAGGGTGGATAGGCGCCCCTCCCTTCCCCCCCCCCTAACCAAGAGGGCGCAGATGCTGGATGGAAGGGGCGGGGCAAGCTCTACCTTAGCCCCGCCTCTCGATCGGCGCATGCTTTTAAACGCGGCTTGCAGCGAAGCCAGCTGGACGTTCCATTTAAACCTGTACGCATGCGCCGCTTCCAAGTTCCAAGCGGAGGGCGGGAGGGAGGGAGAGAGAGAAGAGGAAGAGGCGGAGCGGCCCTTCCGGAAGCCCCGCCCCTCACGCTGCGTGCGAGTGACGCAATCGCGGAAGGGGCGGGACGGAGCGCGCTTCCGTTGGTCGCGCTCTAAGGAAGGTGAGTTCGCGGGTTCGAATCCCGCCTGGAGGCGAGCGAGGCTGGGTTGGGTAAGCGCCGAGCGGCGGGGGTTTTTTCTCCGGCCATCAGGCCTTCTTTCTCTCCCTGGTCCTCGTTCCCGGGTTGGGAGAAAGAAACAGATGTTCTTTTAAAAAAGAAAGAAAGAAAAGAAAAGCAGTCCCCTGGGCATGTGCAGAGTGCATTCAAGAGATGGGAGTGGGGGAGGGGGTGGGCAGTCTCCTCTTCCCTCCCTCCGTCTTTGGATTCCTCTCTGTTCTTCCCACCCCTGCAGGGAAAGGTCGGACTACGGTTCCCATCCTGGCTGGGGATGATGGGTGTTGCAGCACCAGACCTCTTGTGGGAGGTGAATCAAGCTGGTGCGGTTTACAGCATCCCTCCAGGAGAGCCACGCCTGATTTTATGACCTGTTTGCTCGTGGCTGTTGAGCGAATCATGGCAGTCATTAAGTGAATCATACGGTCATTAAATGAGCCTGGCTTCCCCCCCCTCCCCCACATTGACTTTTGCTCGTCGCAAGCTGGCTGGCTCTGGGATGCTGCAAACCGTTTGTAAATACATTCCGGTTGCCAAGCAACCCAACTTTTGATCACCTGATCCTGGGGAACCTTATATGACGGTTGTAAGTACGAGGAGCAACTTTTTTCAGGGCCGGCGTCACTTGTGGAACGGCCACTAAACAAATGGTTGTAAGTAGAGGACTATCCCGGATGGACGGGGTGGCCAACCTCCATAACTTTTAAGGCGTTTGTGGACTTCAACGCCCAGAATTCCCTAGAAAGCATGGTTGGTTGGCTGGCTGGGGAATTCTGGGAGTTGAAGTCCACAACTGTTAAAGTGGCCACAGGCTGGAGACGCTGGCTTCATTGCATGCATCCATGCCCTTATTGAGGGAGTGGATGATGCGTCTATGTGCCCTCCGTTTGGCCCGGTCCCCCAGCCTGCCTGCCCTGAGCAAACTCGACCCTCTCCGTCCTCCTTGAGGGGCGGCCACTAGAGAGGATGGGGTCTGCTGTGGGCCGCCAGCTGCCAACGATGAGGAGGTTGAGGGGGAACTTGGGCCAGTGCTGGAGTCTGGGGAAGGCTCTGATGGATGCTCTGCATCGGACGCGGAGATAGAGCCAGCTGCCTTTGGAGGCTGAGATGGGTGAGGAGGGAGAACAGCTGGGGCCGTTTCCAGATGCACAAATGCGCAGAGCGGTTAGGAGAGGAGAACTCAGGAAGTAAAGCACACAATGGCCCCTCCCTGGCTGGGGAATAAATAGAAGAAAAGAGGTTGTAGTAAGAGACAACAATTCGTATTTCTGAAGATTTTGGCTCATTGTGTTTCGTGCCACAAAGACTACTTGCCAGAACTTAATTTGCGGCTTTTCGGCTGGGAGCTCACAGCCTGGCAATTATCGCAAGGAACTGATAAGGTCTGTTGCTGCCGTTAACTCCTTGTAGGACTCTTGCCTGGACTTTTTGGTGGGTGAATGCCACCAAATGAGGGCCTCTGGTGGCTCAACAGACTAATGCTGTCTGTTATTAACACAGTTGCTTGCAATTACTGCAAGTTCAAGTCCCACCAGGCCCAAGGTTGACTCAGCCTTCCATCCTTTATAAGGTAGGTAAAATGAGGACCCAGATTGTTGGGGGCAATAAAAGTTGACTTTGTATATAATATACAAATAGGATGAAGACTATTGCTTGACATAGTGTAAGCCGCCCTGAGTCTTCAGAGAAGGGCGGGATATAAATTCAAAAAAAAAAAAAATTCACAAGAGGTAAATAAAGATGGGGGTTTTCAGGACCAGAAGTCTTGTTTGGCTGAGTCAGAACAGGGTCAGGCTATTTTCCAAAGCCCCCAAAGGCCAGACAAGGAATAAGGGATGGAAACTGATCAAGGAGAGATTCAACCTGGAAATAAGGAGAAATTTCCTGACAGTGAGAACAATCAGCTGATGGAACAGAAGTTGCCTTTGGAAGTTGTGGGAGCTTCATCACTTGAGACTTTCAAGAAGAGACTGGACTGCCCTCTGTCAGAAATGATGTAAGGTCTCTTGCTTGGGCGGGGGTTGAATGAGATGACCTACAAGGTCCCTTCCAACTATGTTATTCTGTTATATCTGTTATATTCCTTCCTCCATCCAGGCTGCCCAGGAGGAAGAATGGAGGAGCTGAGCCAGGCTTTGGCCTGCAACTTTGTCGTCTCGCAGGACCTCAACAGCCCCGCGGCTCCACACCCGCGCCTGGCCCAGTACAAGCCCAAGTACAGCTCTCTGGAGCAGGGCGAGAGACGCCGGCGGCTGCTGGAGTTTCAGAAGATGTAAGAGAGCCCCACCCCCGCATTAAAGCCAGCAAGTCTCTTGTCCTGCCCCCCCCCCGGGATGCGGGGGTGGGGTGGGGGCTTCAAACAGCCCCCTGCTCCACTGGACAATCATAGATTATTATTTTTTCCTGCATGGTTGGAGCAGAAAGCACTCCATTTAGTTGTAATTTCTTTCCTTTTAAAAAGGGTAGTTATTTTTATTATATTTATTATGGCTGCCCCAAAAAGTCTCAGAGGTGGTTATAGTATCCAGGTAGCAGATTAAAAACAGTTTAAACAAAAATTTGTAAAGGGCAGCTCAGACTAAAGGGAACCATAGCAATAAAAACATGATGTTTGAACTTCTTTCCTTCCTTCCTTCCTTCCTTCCTTCCTTCCTTCCTTCCTTCCTTCTTTCTATTCTCCCTCCATTTTCCTCTTTCTCTCCTTCCTTCCTTCCCACTATTCTCCCTCCATTTCCCCCTTTCTCTCCTTCCTTCCTTCCTTCTCACTATCCTCCCTCCATTTTCCTTTCCTCCCTGTTTTCTCCCTCCCTTCCTCCTCAGTATCCTCCATTTTCTTTCCCGTCTTCCCCTTTCTCTCCTTCCTTCCTTCTTTCCGTCCTTCTCCATTTTGGGAGATCCATCATAACGTCAAACAGTCTTTAAGCGATCTGTCCTTAAACAAAGACTTCCTGCATTCAAGAAAATTGAATGCATGTTTGTTCCCAAGGCAACCCTTTGTGCAGAACTTGCAGACCTCACCTCGTTACTGTCCCTTTGAGGTGTTTCTTCCCATGTAGGGTTAAACTTAATTTTAGTTGTTTTTTTCTCTTTCTCTTGTCTGTCAAGTAAGCGGCTGGACTATATAAATCATGCCAGAAGGCTGGCGGAGGATGATTGGACCTACACAGAGGAGGAGGAGGAGGAAGAGGAGAAGGGAGAGACGGAGAAGGAGGGAGAGACATCCAAGGCTGATAGAGATCATGAAGACATGGAGCTAGACATTGTGAAGAAGCTACCCAAGCGATATGCCAACCAGGTAAGCAGGACAAAACGGGGGTCCGTTCTCCTTATTTTTTCATTATTGTCGTTTTATTATGACTGTATGACTGTAACTTTTTGTTGCTATCATTAAGGGTTAAATTGCAACCTATGACCATCATTTGTGTTGTAAATGTTGTACCTTTGATGTATTTTTTTTTCTTTTTTCTTTTTCTTTTATGTACACTGAGAGCATCTGCACCAAAACAAATTCCTTGTGTGTCCAATCACACTTCTATTCTATTCTATTTGTTAGTGACCCAGCCCTCTGAAGAAGGATCTAAGTAACAGGTTGTTGTTGCATGAGGCAGGTGTTTTCAGTATTTCTCTCGTTGGTGGGTTTTCATCAAAGTAAAGCCATTGACGCCTCCAAAAAGTTCAGCTTCCCTAGAAAACTCAGGAAATAGAAGTTGGGTTTTTATATCAGCATCTAGCTGAAGGCAGAATAAATCAAAACTGGTCTCAAAATAAAACACTGACAGAGGTAGGAAACAGCAGGCAGGGTGGCCCAATTAAGAGAGTTTTAAAAACTTCACAAATCTGTTTCTAGTTGTTACAGTTTTTTCTTCCCTTTAAAGTAACACATGCATTGAATCTTTTTAAAAAAAAAAAACAGCAAAAACAAACGGGAAAGGAATACTTCTTCATGCATAAAATAAACTTTATATTAGAGCAAAAAGTGGAAAGTCTTAATTTTTTGATGTAATTATATTTTCACATCCAGGTTTTTTTTAATCTTGGTTTGATACAATTAAACCATGTTGTTTTTTTTAAAAAAAGGAAAACCGTCCATTATTTTCCATAAGCCTTACAAAAATACTTTGGCAACTTTGTGTTACATTATTCTTCAAACTTTAAAATAGCAATAAGCTCCTGCAGGGAAAGAGAAACATTGGTGTTGAAACGTTTTCTGTGTGTGTATAAACGCAGTCGTGAAAATAAATAATACTCAACCTGTGAAAATCATGGAGTTTTTTCCCCACTCTAAATTCCTGCCTGCCTAGAGATTTTTAAATGATTTTCAGATACTCTAAATTCTAAAAAAACAAACGAAAAACCATCAAGCTACCAGGGTCCCAGAATCTCTTTTTCAAAAATAGTTCACAGAAGAACAAAAGACCCACAATTATTTATAATTTTCCTTCCTGTTTTTATTTCTATTGTTCAGATAGGTAATCAAACTTCTAAACAAAATTACTCCCCCCCCCGACCCCCCCCCCCCGGGAAACAGAGACTGGGTTTTCCTTAGCAACTTTCCACTTATCCTAAATAGGACCTTCCATTTCAGAAAAAATTCCTAGAGAGTTGATTTCCTGTTGTTAATTTTTTCTTATACATATATGCACGTTTTATTCTAAGTTTTAACAACAGTAGTAAGAAGTAAGAGAAACTAAAATAGAATGAGAAAGAAAGGGAGAAATAAAAGAAAAAGTTAAAGGTACAAAAAAAGAAAAAAAGGGAAGGGAAGAAATTAAAAGTAGAAAGAAGAAAATATAAAAACATACTGGCTTTTGACCATCTTCAGAGCAGCTATAAGTACAATTATATTTTAACTAATCTCTCTAAAATTGCATCAAGACTCTCTTCATTCTATAACCTATCCTGCCTTGTGGTCAAAAATAGAATAGAATAGAATTTTTTATTTGCCAAGTGTGATTGGACACATAAGGAATTTGTCTTGGTGCATCTGCTCTCAGTGTACATAAAAGAAAAGATCATCAAGAATTCTAAGGTACAACACTTAATGATAGTCATAGGGCACAAATAAGCAATCAGGAACCAATCAATATCAATATAAACCGTAAGGATACAAGCAACAAAGTTACAGTCATAAGTGGGAGGAGATGGGTGATGGGAACGATGGGAAGATTAATAGTAGTGCAGATTTAGTAAATAGTTTGAGAGTATCCTGCCTTCTCATCAAAACTATAAATTGCAAATTCATTTTTTCCCCTTAAGGGGCTTCCTGTCACTGATAAATGTAGATATTGTCCTTTCTCTGATCAGTTTAGCCATTTTCGCAGGTCCTGTCACCTTCATTACTGTAGTGTTAATTATTTTGATGGCTAAGTGGCTCAGCAAGGCCATTCTTATCACTCCCCAGAAAATTATCAACCCAGGCAACCAAACCATCTCATTAAACCCAAGGTCTTTCTGTTGCTCCTGTGGCTTCCTTTAATTTTTATTTTTTTTACAGAGGCTGCCCAAGGCTGAATTTTTTTTCCCCCTGCTTATTCATTACATCTTCTTAATCACTCACTAAGCTTTATATTCTGCAAACTAAAAAACAAAATGAGAAAAAGGCATTTTTCTAAGAGTTACAAAGAAAATCACATGTCTGTGTGAGATTCTCAGTACTCCAGATCATAATTGTCCCAAAGGTGCTTTTTCAAGAGGCAACTGGACTTTCTTGTTTATTTGTTTGTCCTTTTGAAGACGTTTCGCTTCTCATCCAAGAAGCTTCTTCAGAACTGAAGAACTTCTTCAGAACTGAAGAAGCTTCTTGGATGGGAAGCGAAACATCTTCAAAGAAAAACAAAGTCCAGTTGCCTCTTGAAAAAGCACCTTTGGGACAAAAACAACAACAACAATGATCACCAAGGAGCTTTGAACTTCTCAGAACAAGCCAAGATGGGTTTTTAACTCACAGTAGGATCCATTGAAAAATTAAACTTTGGCAGCTTATCTAATATTAGGGAGGTGAAAGCTAGTTTGATCTTTGGAAGAAATGAGGAGCAGATGGAGATATTCAGCTCTATGGGTCCTGAAGATTAGAAGTCCAAGAAGGACTTTGAGGCAGGTCTACCTCTTCTGGGAGTCTCTTCAATATACAACTTCTGAGTTGACTCAAGATGTTGGCCCAGGGATGTTGACTCAGGAGTTGGGTTGGCCGAATCCTGTGGCCAGGCAGAGGTCATGGGAAATGTTGTAGAACATTTCCACTGTTGGGATGCTCGTACACTGTTGTAGAATGCATCATTGGTTCATTGGTTGGGGGGATTTCAGATCTTGGAGACATCAGGGGAGAACTGAAAATCTTGGGCGTTTACAGCAAGCACTTAAGAACTGACCTTCAACTTGGTGTTTCTTCATTGGGGCCAGATAGTTCCTCTTCTCGTTCTGGATCTTTGGTGGGTTTTCTCAAGGCGGTTGAACTGTCCTCTTCTCTGCAGCTGATGCTCTCTGAGTGGCTGATTGATGTCCCCCCAGATCTGGATCAGGAGTGGCTCTTCGTGGTGTGTCCAACGGGGAAGAGGGCTCTTGTGGTGGCCTCCAGGGTAAGAAACCAGGTGGAGAGCCAACCTGGCGTTGCGGTTGAGGGTTGGACGGTCAATGGGAAACTCAGATTCGTGTTCAGTCTTGGCCATGGAGACTTTGTGAGTAGCTCTGGGAGGGTCCCTCTCAGCCTTAACCTACTTCTTCAGATTGTTGTGGGGAAGAAGACGAGGGCAGTGGGTACATCAACTTGTGCTTCTATGTGAAGAAGCAGGAGGCCATCCTCCTCCTTCTCCTCTTAGTCCTCCTCTTCTTCCTTCTTTCTCCTCCTTTTTCCCTTCCTTTCTTCCATTTCCTCCTGTTCTCCTCCTCTTCCTGCTTCCCTTTCTTCCTTCCTTCTCCTCCTCCTCCTTTCTCCTCCTCCTCTTTTTTTCCTTTTCCTCCTCCTTCATTTCCTCTTCTTCCTTTTCCTTCTTCCTCCTCCTCCTTCCTTTTCCCTGTCCTTCTTCCTTCTCCTCCTTTCTCCTCTTCCCATTCTTCCTTCCTTCTCCTCCTCCTTCTTTCCCTTCTTCCTTCCTTCCTTCTCCTCCTCCTTCTTTCTTCTCCTTCTCCTCTTTTTCCCTTCTCCTCTTCCTTTTCCTCCTGTCCGCCTCCTCCTTCTTTCCCTTCTTCCTTCTCCTTTTTCTCCTCCTTTTCCCTTCTTTCTTCCTATTCCTCCTCTCCTCCTCCTTCCTTTTCCTTCTTCCTTCTCCTCCTTCTTCCTCCTCCTCCTCTTTTTCCCTTCTCCTCCTTTCTTCCTTTTCCTCCTGGTTCCCTCCTCCTTCCTTTCCCCATCTTTCTCCCTTCTCCTCCTCCTCCTCCTCCTTCCTTTTCCTTCTTCCTTCCTTCCTCCTCCTTCATTTCCTCTTCTTCCTTTTCCTCCTATTCGTCTTCCTCCTTCCTTTCC
This sequence comes from Ahaetulla prasina, assembly GCF_028640845.1. Taxonomy (NCBI): domain Eukaryota; kingdom Metazoa; phylum Chordata; class Lepidosauria; order Squamata; family Colubridae; genus Ahaetulla; species Ahaetulla prasina. The sequence continues at coordinate 24,299,720 of NC_080551.1, forward strand.
CTGTCCTTCTTCCTTCTCCTCCTTTCTCCTCTTCCCCTTCTTCCTTCCTTCTCCTCCTCCTTCTTTTCCCCTTCTTCCTTCCTTCCTTCCTTCTCCTCCTCCTTCTTTCTTCTCCTTCTCCTCTTTTTTCCCTTCTCCTCTCTTCCTTTTCCTCCTGTCCGCCTCCTCCTTCATTTCCCTCTTTCTTCCTTCTCCTTTTTTCTCCTCCTTTTTCCCTTCTTTCTTCCTATTCCTCCTCTCCTCCTACTTCCTTTCCTCTTCTTCCTTCTCCTCCTCCTTCTTCCTCCTCCTCCTCTTTTTTCCCTTCTCCTCCTTTCTTCCTTTTCCTCCTGGTTCCCCTCCTCCTTCCTTTCCCCATCTTTCTCCCTTCTCCTCCTCTCCTCCTCCTCCTTCCTTTTCCCTTCTTCCTTCCTTCCTTCTTCTCCTCCTCTTTTTTCCTTTCTCTTCCTTCCTTCCTTCCTTCCTTCCTTCCTTCCTTCCTTCCTTCCTTCCTTCTCCTCCTCGTCCTCCCAAGCTTAGCCCAAGATGCCCAGGTCAAAGGAATGCTTTGCCCTGGAAAAAACCCCAAATTCTCATTTTTCTCTCTCTCTCTCGCTTCGCCCATTTCTAGGGCACCACAGCAACGTACACCAAAAGCGGTTTCTGCGTCAATCGGTTCCCTTCTCTTTTACCTGGTGGGAACCGGCTGAATTCGGCCACAGGGAAAGGTGAGTTTCCAATTCTTTCCTCCTCGTGGCCATCACTGTTGCTCGGGGTAAGGACGGAATCCAAACGGAAACTTCTGCATAACCTCCCCGATTTACGAGCCAGACAGAACTTAACACACAGACTAATCCCGGTTGGTGTCGCTTACAGAATACACCATCCTGGACTGCATCTACAATGAGGTCCAGCAGACGTACTACGTCCTTGACGTGATGTGCTGGCGTGGACACCCTGTTTACGACTGCCAGGTAACTATGGCCGAGCTCATGCCGCTAGGTCAGGGGTCTGCAAACTTGGCTCTTTTAAGACTTGTGGACTTCAACTCCCAGAGTTCCAGAGCTTTGCTGCCTGAGGAACTCTGGGAGTTGAAGTCCACAAGTCTTAAAAGAGCCAAGTTTGCAGACCCCTGCGCTAGGTCAACAAGAGTGCCAGACCTGGAAGCCATATTCCCTTGGTGCTTACCAGGCCTGCCACTGTGGGAAGTCAGGCGAGGGGAGATTGCACGAGGGAAGTAGAATTAGCCATAACAAAACTTTGCAGAGAAGTTCAAGGCCATGGGGTCCAACAGAAGTGCAGAGAAGAAAGCGGAGGTTGTCTTCTGTACATGAAGGAACTGATTGGAGCAGGGTGGATGTGTGGGAGGAGCAGGCAAAGTCTTGGACTTTCTTTTGGGTGAGGAAAACCCGGAAGATCTCAGATTCGGGTTTTCCACAGATGCGGCAATATAACATCTCCAATAAAAGTTAGCTTTGGGGAACTGCGAGCCCTGGAGTTTGATTTCGTTGGGGGCGTTACTTGAACCCTGACAGAGAGATAGATGCCTCAGAGGTTCCTCCTAAACCTGGTTAGTGTTAGGCTTGATTTGGTAGTTTGTGAGTTAGGATGCTGGAGGGGGGGGGGTCCTAGAATTCAGTTGCTTGGGTGAACCATAGAGACAAGGTTAAACCTGTGCTGCAGAGGTCTTCAAACTTGGCAGCTTTAAGACTTGTGGACTTCAACTCCCAGAATTCTCCAGCCAGCTGGCTGGAGAATTCTGAGAGTTGGAGTCCACAAGTCTTAAAGCTGCCAAGTTTGAAGACCTCTGCTGTAATGGGATGCGCGAATGACACTGGGAGAGGAAGGAAAGAGCCTTTCACACCTCTTGGTCCCTTTTTCTTCCCTTCTCCAGACAGATTTCAGATTCTACTGGCTACATTCCAAAATGGAAGAGGAGACGGACTTGTCGGAGAAAAGCCGACTTAACCCAGTGAGTCATTTTTATTTTTTTGACCGAAACACACAAGGTGTTTCTATCAAACAAAGCAGAGGGTTTACATATGTGCGTGCTGACTTCTTTGGCTTCTTTCTCAGTATAGGTTTGTGGGCCTCAAGAGCTACTCCTGCAGTTCAGCCAACCTGTGTGAGGTTCTGGCCATGACATTCCCCTTCGAGGTGAGTTGGCCTTGTTCACGTGGAATGCATCTCACTTTTAACGTCATCTGTAAATGGCTTTCGCACCAGGCTGGGTCTGCTAGGGAGGGGTTCTCCTGCTGGGTTCCCCAACAAAGGGGTCCCCAAGGCAGCATCTTCCAGATACCAGCACCCCCATCACATACATAAAGACCCCAGACAAACAACGTACTCGCTATTTGGGTATTCAGTATTTGCCTCCAGAAGTTGTGGGTGCTCTACCCCTGGAGGTTTTTTTAGGAAGAGACTGGACGGCCATTTGTCTGGAGTGGTTTAGGGTCGCAGGGGGTTGGACTCGAACAGAGGTCTCCAACCTTGGCAACTTTAAGCCTGGAGGACTTCAACTCCCAGAATTGAACTGGGGGGTTCTGGGAGTTGACGTCCTCCAGGCTTAAAGTTGCCAAGGTTGGAGACCCCTGGACTAGATGACCTCCAAGGTCCCTTCCAACTATTCCGTTATTCTGAATTCCGCTTAAGCAAAGTCACTCTGACCATATAGGCGTCTCAAAGCATAGAGCTCCCCCTGCTGGGCTTTCAGTGCAAACACAGCTCCCCTGGTGGAGAAAGACAGGCACCCCGAAAACTACTAGAAGTTCCCCCTTTGGAGGCGAATGGTGATCACATGGCCCTGAGATGCTGCAACCGTCTTAAATATTTATTTTATTTATTTTATTTATTAAATTTTTATACCACCCTTCTCCCTAAGGATTCAGGGCGGTGTACAGCCAAAAATAAAACACAAGATATATACAATTAAAATCAACATTTAAAACATAGCAGATTATAAAAGGCTGATAATTAAAAATTTAAATTTTAAATTTTAAAATATTAACAAAACCCCAAATTAAAATTCAACACTATTATGCCAGTCCCGCTTGAATGAATAAGTGTGTTTTGAGCTCACGACGGAAGGTCCGAAGATCAGGCACTTGACGTAGGCCAGGGGGAAATTCGTTCCAGAGCGTCGCTGCCCCCACAGAGAAGGCCCTACTCCTGGGGGCCGCCAGCCAACACTGTTTGGTGGACGGCACCCTGAGGAGGCCCTCTCTGTGAGAGCGTACGGGTCGGTGGGAGGCAAAGGGTAACAGCAGGCGGTCTCGTAATATGGGTTGCCAAGCCCCTGAATTCTGATGCCACGGCTGTGGGAATTCTGCGATGGTCGTAAATGCGAGAACTGGTCATAAATAACGTTTTTCCCAGTCGTGTTGTTGCTACGAATGGTCATAAGTGGAGAACTACCTGTGTTATCATCAAAATTCTTAATCGGGAACTTCAAATCACACTGTTTTGGTTGCCATCTTGACTTTTTTCGCCCTCTTTCCCATGGACGCCTGCGCCTAATCCTGAACCGGACCTAAACTGTTTTCTTCCCGTTTCTCCTCGCAGGTAGATGGGATCCTTTTCTACCACAAGCAAGCGCACTACAACCCCGGCAGCACTCCGCTGGTGGGTTGGCTTCGCCCTTACATGGTGTCCGACATCTTGGGCATCGTGGTGCCCAGCTGCCCGCTCACCTCCAAGCCCGGCTACGCAGGGGAGCAGCTGCAGCAAATCATCGAGCACAAGAGGAATAAAAACCAGCAGCCGGGCGCGGCTGACAATCCCACCTCGCCAGACGGGCGTTACGAACTGGAGCATTTGTCCACTCCCCGAGTGGAGGCATCTCAGCCCGTCTCACCCGACATGGAGTGCCAGATGGGCAACTGATCGGAGACTAGAAAGTGACCAGGATCGGTCAAGAATATTCTCCGTCAGCCCAGATAGGACACCCCCCCCATAATACCGTGTTTCCCTGAAAATAAGACCCTGTCTTATATTTTTTTTGAACCCCGAAATAAGCACTTGGCCTTATTTTCAGGGAGGTCTTATTATTTTGGGGCGCGTGGTGCAAGACGGGGCTCCTCTTGCCGTCTTACCTGATATCCAGCTCGTGTCTCCCTAACCAGAGGAAATAGTGGGGACTAGCTGTACATGCATTTAAATATTTTCGGCGAGGGCTTATTTTCGGGGAGGTCTACACGGTATATACATCGTCAACATCTGGGTGGAAAAACCTTTAACGCAGTATTTTCGTTCAGAGGGTTTTTGGCTTTTGTCCTGCGTTAGAGAGGCTGCCACTTGCTTAAATGAGAGTCAGATCCATCCATGTGAGTTTTTGAACGAATTGGGAGAGACAAGCTAGTTCGAACCTGGGTTCAAATTCTCACAGGTCACACACACACACACACATCTTGGATTGCAGGGCATTTTGCCACACTCATCAAGGCCGTTGGGCTTCACCGGTATACCGGATCCCATGTTTGAAAAAAAGATGTGAAGTTTCAAAAAAAAACCCACACAGACAAAAGACACGGATTGGGCCATTAAGCACTGCAGGAGAAGTTACTTTTCAGTCTAGAGTCAATGGCGATCAAGTCCATTTCAGTGCAGGGCAAAAAGTCAAAAAAAAGTCAAGATGGCGGCCACAGGGTGGTGATTTATAGTGGGCGGAGTTTCGCTCACACCCTGTAGCCGCCATCTTGACTTTTTTGACCATACCTTGCTGTCATCGCTGCACAGATTGGATGTTAGGGGAGAGCGCTGCTCTATGCACTCCTCACGTAAAAGGGAAGAAAACCCAGAATAGATAAAAGGCACCGTTCACATGCTGAAGCCTTTGGGCTTCCCTCTTAATTCTGCCACATTTGTGGTGTTGGGAATTTGCACTTTTGAGATTCACCAAATAAAGAACTTCTGAAAGATCTGAAAGAACTTTGGAAAATAATTAATCCTCCACCCAATCCTTCTGATCACCTTTGACTTCAGGTGATTTCATGGGCTAAGAGAATGGCTGACTCAAAGTCATTAAAATTCACTGTTAGTCCAATGAGTGAACCAGGAATCCAAGGGGACTCTTAAGTTTCAGATATTTTCTGATTCTTGATTTAAATAGTTCTTGATTCTCTCCTTCCTCGACATTGTTGGTTCCCCCTAACTTCAGAATTACAGCCTTCCCTGTGGTGGTTCCTCCTTTTTTCTTGCTGGGGTTTGGAAAGTCTATATATATACTTTGAAAGTATATATATGTGTGTGTTTGTGTGTGTGTATATACACAACCAACCCGCTCACAGCAACACTCCCCACCTCCCCACCAGTATTTATAGAGAGACGGCAGCTCCGACCACCCTTTGCTCGAGAAGCACGAAGCCGAAGACACCAGCCTGAAGATGATGAGTGAGACCTCGTCGAAACGTCGCCAAGATACTCTCAACCTTGCACGGGAAAAGACCCGAAAGTGCCAAGACCTACTTACCTATACCCGTGAAAACCTATGAACGTGCTGGCTGGGGAATTCTGGGAGTTGAAGTCCACAAGTCTTAAAAATGGCCAATGTTGAACATGGTGGATGGGGAATTCTGGGAGTTGGTCCACAAATCTTAAAGTGACCAAGGTTGGAGAGCTGGACTTCACACTGTGGGACAGCTGGATTTTTTTTTTGTTAAGAGGCTCTTTGGGGAGCTGAAAATTCAGGTTTTTAAAAAAAACCTCTTGAGTTTCTCGTGTTATCACTGAGGGCTTTGGAGCGCTGAGAATTTAGGGTCCCTTGAGTGAGAAAGCTAACAGTGTTTTGAGCCTGGGAAATTGGCTTTCCTCTCGGCATCCAGACAGGAAATGCTCTTCATTCTGGGGAAAAAAACAAAACAAAACCCAGAGCATCGTCTTAGCAGAGAAAGGGACTCCCCACTTGGATCCTGGCCATTTTCATCTAAAGCCAACTCCCAAGCGTAGCTTTTGGGAGCAAAAATCTGCAAGCAAATCCCTCCTGCAAATTCCCCTCCTTGCCTCATTCATTCCTGGTCAGCCCTCAGCAATAAATCCTAGCTTGCTTGGGTGATTATGTCCGTTTCAGGTCCCCTGCAGGCGGAAGCATTTTGAGAGGACTTTTAAAAAAATCAATATTTGCACTCGGCTCCTTCGGATTCCAAGTGAAGAGAGGCCAAATTCTGCAAATTTGGTTAAACCAGGCCGCCTCTCCAGCTTGGCCTTTTGTATCCTGCCTGGGAGTCAGTAGTCACCCCTTGTTAAGTTTTCCTGCCATAAGGACTAGAAACTTCCCAAATCCAGACAGTTGGCTACCTATTTTCGAGTAGGCGCCTCTTGTTACTTTTCCTGCTGTAAGGACTAGAAGCTTCTTTTTTTCAAAGGAAGGAAATCGTGATCAACTCTCGCTACACTTTCCTTATTCAATTTTTTTTTTTAATACCAGAACGCCAGCAGGCCTAAACTCCCGTCTGGTTGCTCAGCAAAAAAATAATAATAATGCAACAAATTAAATACATTTTGAATTTGCACACCCGTTGGAAGATTCGAAGCCGGGTGCTCTCCTCCTGGAGAAATCCATGGCTTACAAAAGTCCTGGGTGTTGAGCAAAAGAGGTGCCAGGAAGCCAACCCAGAGCTAAAAAGCTGCAATGAGGTGCAAGCTTTCTAAACTATAAATACGGCTGTGCAGCCTGTCTCCAATTCTCTGAATAGCCCAGGGTGGTTTTCAAGAGAAATGACATCATGGTTAAGGGGCCGATGCCTTTCTCGATAAACTCCGGAGTCGTTCTCCATCTGCAGACAGTGGGCCTTTTTAAAATCCACCCCGCCCCCCCCCCTCCAGCCCTCTTTTCTCAGAAAGCCACGTTTTCCTTGCCAAGAATGTAAGCGGCTGGCAACTCCTCGCTGGCTCTGCAGCCAGAAAGCAACCTAGCCCACGATTTTTTTTTCGGGGGCTGGGGGGGGAGGCATAATTCTGCACCCCTTTGCAAGCTAGAGAAAGCTGCAGTCTTTAAAAAAGATGATTAGGGGACCGGAGGCTAAAACATAGGAAGAACGATTGCAGGAATCAGGTATGTCTAGTTTAATGAAAAGAAGGAATAGGGGCGACAGAATAGCAGTCTTCCAATATTTGAAGGGCTGTCACAAAGAGGAGGAGGGGATGGTCCACCTATTCTCCAAAGCACCTGAAGGCAGAATAAGAAACGGATGGATGGAAACTAAGCAAGGAGAGAAGCAACCTGAAATTGAGGAGAAACTTCCTAACAGTGAGGACAAATTAATCAGTGGAATGGCTTGCCACTAGAAGTTGTGGGGGGCTCCACCACTGGAGGTTTTTCAAGAAGAGACCGGACAACCATTTGTCTGAAATGTTATAGGGCTTTCTGCTTGAGCAGGGGGCTGGACTAGAAGACCTCCAAGGTCCCTTCCAACTCTTTATTTATTCTATTCTATTCTATTCTATTCTATTCTATTCTATTCTATTCTATTCTATTCTATTCTATTCTATAGGTTCCTTCCAACTCTTTTTCTATTCTATTCTATTCTGTTCTATTCTAAAGGTTCCTTCCAACTCTTTTTCTATTCTATTCTATTCTATTCTTCTCAACTCTGTGTTCTGTTCTGAAAATCTATATATGAATGCAAGCCGCAGACCCCTGTCTCTTAGCCAGAGGCTGCCCTGAAGGGGTCTTCTGACTGAGCTTTGCAAAGACCAGATCCCTCCCTCATTTGTGGGTGGGTGGGTGGAGGAGGATGGAATAGGATTGCAGGAAGGTTGACTTGATTCTATGGATGGAGAATGCCATGTCCCATCTGGGCATGCAGTTCAGGATGGAGCTTTGCAAAGCATTCAGAACTTCAGAGGACTCGGCTCAGATGCGACTCCCAGCTGCACCATCCTGAGACCTAAAGAGAGCTCTGGGTTCCTCTTGCCTCCCCGCTAGCTGTGGGGAATTGCAAGATCAAAGCGACAGCCCTGCAAGGTAGAGCAGCCCAGGAACCTGACCTTGAGAGATGGTGAAGACCAGCTTGGCTTTAAAAAAGCTCAACTTTTGCAAGTCTAACCGTGCTTCCCCCTTCTAATGCTTCCGTGAATTAGGTCTCGGTGTCTGCTGAAGCCACTTCCAGATGTTGTCTGGTTGTTTTAGACCTTAAAAGAATGTTTAGGCCAGTGATAGTGAACCTTTTCTAGACCGAGTGCCCAAAGTGCTGGCACACGTGCGTAAATGTGTGTGTGCGCGCCGAAACCCTCCAAATACAAGGTGTGTGCGGGCCCCACACATGCATTCTGCCGCTGCCCCCGTGCATGCAGGCAGCCCCCATGCATGTGCCCCACCTCCAGCACATGCACGGCAGCAATCCAAAGACCAGTTGGCCAGCGTGCGCATGCGCAGCGGAGTTGAACTGGGGCGACAGCTCACGCGCCATTAGAGAGGGTGCTGAGTGCCATCTCTGGCATGCGCGCCATAGGTTCGCCATCACGGGTTTAGGTGATGGATTTTGTGTATTTCCAACAAGGTCACATTTGTTATTCTGTACACAAGCTGCCTTATCATCTTCACCAATGCGTTTTTACCCCTAGCTTCTATGGCTAACCTTTCAGAATAGGGAAACCTCGAGTTACTGCAGAAAAAACAATTGCTACCAACCTGCCTTCCATTGAGGACCTGTATACTGCACGAATCAAGAAGAGGGCTGTGAAAATATTTACAGACCTCTCACATCCTGGACATAAACTGTTTCAACTCCTACCCTCAAAACGACGCTATAGAGCACTGCACACCAGAACAACTAGACACAAGAACAGTTTTTTCCCGAAGGCCATCACTCTGCTAAACAAATAATTCCCTCAACACTGTCAAACTATTTACTAAATCTGCACTACTATTAATCTTCTCATCGTTCCCATCACCAATCTCTTTCCACTTATGACTGTATGACTGTAACTTTGTTGCTGGCAATCCTTACGATTTATATTGATATACTGACCATCAATTGTGTTGTAAATGTTGTACCTTGATGAACGTATCTTTTCTTTTATGTACACTGAGAGCTTATGCACCAAGACAAATTCCTTGTGTGTCCAATCACACTTGGCCAATAAAAAATTCTATTCTATTCTATTCTATTTCACAACTGTTCAAGGTTATGACGGTCTTGGGGGAAAAAAGTGACTTATGTCCACTACATAAGTACATAATTTTGATCCCTGCCATCCTGGGATCAAAATTTGGGCGCTTGGCAACTGGCCTAGACTTATGACGATTGCAGTGTCTCCTTAGTGACCGAGGATTGTTGAACGTGCGGAGATAAATCTCTCTCAGCCCATCTCACAGGGTTGTTGTAGGGAAAAAGAGGAAGGACTGTTAGGTATGCTCACTGCCTTGAGTTATTGAAATGAAGACAATAAAGGTGGAATACAAATAAATACCATAAAATAAAAACAGATAAATAAATGTTCTTGTAGTCCCTGGATGATTTGATGCCTGTCTGTCTTTCTCTTCATCCTTCCTTCACCCTCTCTGCTCTCTTCCTCCTCCTTCCTCTTGCTTTTCTTCTTCTTCTTCTTCATCATCATCATCCTCTTCTTCCTTGTCCCTTCTTTTTCCTCTTTCTCCTCTTCCTTCTCTTGGTGGTTCTCCTTTTTTTCATTTTTCCTTCCATTTCTTCTTCCACCTCCTCCTCCTTATCCTCTCCCTCCTCCCTCTTCTTCCTTGGCACTTTCTGTCCACATTCTTTCCTCCTCCTCCTTTTTTCCTTCTCCCTCTTCCTTCCACTTCTTCTCCTCCCTCTTCCCCTCCTTTCTTCTTCCTCTCTTGGCACGTCCCTCCACATTCTTCCCTCCTCCTCCTCCTCTCCCCTCTTTCCTTCCCCCTCTTCCTTCCCCCTCTTCCTCCTCCTTCCTTTTCTTCTCACACCCCGTCTCCCTCTTCCCCTCCCCTCCTTCCTCTTCTCTCCGCACTTCCTCTCCGCATTCTTCCCTCCTCCTCCTCTTCCTCCTCCTCCTCCTCCGGCCCGCCTCCCAAAGAGCATCCCCGCCCCGCAGGCCCGCGAATCGGATGCCCGTTTGGACAGGCTGGGGCGGGGGGGAGGGTGAGCAGCCCCGGCGCCGGGAAGGGCTGACCTCCCTCCCCCTCTCTCTGCTTTTGAGGAATCAGCGCTGCGAGGAAGGCTGGGCAGCAGATCCGCCCGCCTGGGCTGGGAAGAGGAGGCGGGGGCGGCCAAGCCAGCGGGAGCGGATCCATCCATTTCCTAATCCTTCCCCCCCACCCCCCTCCGCCTTCTCATCACACACACACAACACACAGACTCCTCCTCCAGAAAGCAACAGTTCGAAGGAAAGTCTGCCTCCCCCTCCTCATTTCCTCCCACTCCGGGAGGGAGCCCATCCGAATCGGGGCAGATTTGCGCTTCGAGACAGCGGAGAAACTTCCTTCTGTCCCCCCTCCCCAATTTCTCTCTCTCTCTCTCTCTCTCTCTCTCTTTTGCAAGCGGGCGGGCTGCCCTCTCCTCGTTTTTTCCCCCTGCCGCCTCCTCCTCCTCCTCCTCTTCTCCCCCCGCCCGAACCCCACCCCCAGGGTTATTTTTTCCCCCCTCTCCCATAGCTTTGGCGTGCTCGGTGGGTCGAGAAGCAAAGGAAGAGGCTTCCTGCAACAATTCGGGGGTTTTGTTTGTTTGTTTTGCTTTTAATTGTTTTTAAAGCCAGAACTGTTGCAAAAGGCGGCAGAAGGAGACGGAGAGAGAGAGAGACGGGGGGGGGGGTTTTCTCCTCTTTCTCCCACTCCCACTCACCCACCCACCCCCCACTCCCACGCCCACCCGCAATGCTCGGGAGGTCCGGGCTGGCCCGGCCAAGCGAGCGAGCTTTTTCAGGCTGCTGCCTCTTCCTTCCCGGCTCGGCTGCTGGTTTGTCGGCTTCACTTCGGATCGCTCCGCTCCGACCGTCTTAATTCGGATCCTCGGCTCTTGGTGGCCCTCCCTCTTTTGAGGGGAGCCCGCGGGACCCCTCCCCTTTCGACCCCCCCCTCCTCCTCCTCTTCTTCTTTTCCCTGCCTCTTTTTCAAGCTCTGTCCTCAAGCGAAGATGCCCGGCTTCGACTTAGCGCCGAGGGCAGCTCTTTGCCGCTGACCACCCGCTTCCCTCCCCGCCATCCATCCAACCTCGCTGGCTTTGCCCACCCACCCCCCACACATTATCAGATAAAAGAGGAGGGGGCCGGAGAAAGCTTCGGGGGGGCGCCCGAGGCTGGCGACTTTGGCAAACTTGCGCCTCTTCTGCGGGCTGGCAGGAGCATGGCCGCGCAGCTGACTCCCGAGGAGGAGCAGGTAAGAGGGGGAGACCCCACCCCCACCCCCACGAGAAATAAATGTTAGGGCTCGGGGTCGGAGTGGATTGGGGTGGAGGGGAGAGAGAGCCGAGCAGGGCCGTCTGGGCAGATCGCGGCTGCCTTTGGCAATGACGTTGAATTATGTTGGGGTTTTTTTTGCGATCCGAATTGGGGGGGCTGAAAAGGGAGGAGGAGGGGGTGCTGGGGAAGGGAGGAGTGTGTGTGGGGGTCCTGCCGGAGATGCAGAGGCCGAGCCCGTTCGGGCCTGGCTTTTCCTCTCTTCGCCCCCTTCTCCTTCTAAGAGACCTCCCCCCACCATCCTTGGGTTTCTTGAACGAAAAGGTGATGAACGGAAGTATAAAAGAGCCAGCGAGCCTCCCGGGCTGGGCCCGGAGGCAAAGCTTTGGGGAGAGGGGCTGCCTGCTGCTTTTCTGGGAAGTAGATAGATACCCCCCCTTTTTTTCCCCTCCCCCACTCCCACCTCCAAATGCCTCTTTACTTTGTAAGCGCTCTTCGCTTTGCGGGTGAATAAAGTCCAAAAATCTGGGCCCCTTCTTGGATGTGGATGTGTATGTGTATGTTGCTGTGTATGTGAGGAGGGGGCAATCTTGGCCCTGAGGAGTACAGCGGCCCCCCTCCAGCCTTTGATGGACACCCCCCCCTTTCCGCCAGATCAGTGGAAGAGGAGGGGGGGCAGAGGTATTTCCTGGGGAGTGTTTCCATGGAAGTCAGAGATTTGGGAGAAGAAGAGGGGGTTGGGGGGACTGAGATGCAGGCGAATCAGGCCCAGAGAGGGGGAGTCTTTCCCTTGCAAAGAGGGGGCAGCCCCCTCCCCATCGTGCTAGCATCCCATTTTGTACATCCAACCTATGTAGACCCCCCCCCTTCCAGGCTCCCTTCTCTCACTCCACAAACCCATGGGAGGAATGTCACCCTCCCATTGAAAGTTGGGGAGAAGTGATCAAGCTGTCGTCCCCCCCACTTTTCTTAAGCAAGCCCCAACATCTTGGATTCTCTCCCCCCTCTCTCTCTCATCCCCCCTCCCCCAGGATTGGTATGTTTGGGGGGGGGAGCGGATACTTGACTCCATTTTTTTCCCATGTTTAAAAAAAAAAAGATTAGGGAGAGGATGTGAAACACAAACATGTAATAACCCCCTGGCTTCACATCTTTTAATGTTTAAGGAAGTGAGGCGGGAGGGTGGAGAAGTTCAAAGCAATCTTAAACCTTCTGGGTGCCAGTTCACTGTTTTAATGCCCCCTCTTTATTTTATTTTATTTTTTTAAATCCCTTTTCCCAATCCTGGAACTGGAGAATCAGGAAGGAAGGCCGAAGAAAGAGAGAGAGAGAGAGAGAGAGAAAGAAAGAAAGAAAGAAAGGAAAAGAAAGAGAAAGAAAGTGTATATGTAATGGAAGTGTACGAAGTTACAGAAGGAGAATTCTAGAGAATCTCCCAGTGGGTGTTATAAGAAAAAAATATATATTTATATTTTAGCATCCTTGCTTTCATTTTAGAGTCTGCTCGTGGAGTAGCTTTGCTTCCTAAGTTTTTACCAAATACAATTCTTTGGAAGCCAAAAAGTGCAATTATCCCCCTCCCCCAAAATGCAATTCTTACAGGGTCATAAAAAGGGAGGGTTTTTTTTTTTAGTTCTTTTTATGGGGTGGTGTCATTGGGGTACAATGAGGGGTCCTTGGTGGTTCTCTGAACTTGGATGTTTTCTTGCAAACCTTTCATCACCCAAACTAGGTAATCTCCTTTCTTTAACCTGGCCAATAAAATACATTTTTATTTAGCAGTAAGGCCTCAAAATGCCCCCACGCTGAAAGAAAATGATCCTTTACAGATGATGGCAGATTAAATTGATGACCCAAGTTGTTGTTTTTTTAATTGACCCAGAAAAGAGAACAGGGAAATTAAGATAGTGATCGATCTCTCTCTCTCTCTCTCTCTCTCTGTGTGTGTGTGTGTGTGTGTGTGTGTGTGTACACACTCACACCATCCAGATTCTAAGAAGCAGCTTAGAAGGTCATTGGTCTCTCAATGGTTTGGACAGGGGTGCAAAACAGAAGCCAGCTCAAATAAATTTCCTAACCCTTTTTTTAAAATGTACAGTATATCAGTATTTCTCCACCTTGGCAACTTTGGGGTAGACTTCAATTCCCAGAATTCTTTGCTGGCTGGGGAATACTGGGAATTGAAGGCCGCCCATCTTTAAAGTTGTCAAGGTGGAGAAACACTGATGTATAGACATTATATTCATTCCAACGCTCTTTATGGCTCTTTACCAACCCTATTTAGAAGCATTAAGCCACCCTATCAGTGTTTTTCCTCTTAAAAATATTGCCCTGGCTAGCGAGAAACAGAAAAAAATATCTGAATTTCTCAGTGTTCCCCCCCCCAGCTGTTTTGGAGAAAGGTTATTATGCCTGGATGGCTGCACCTCTTACATTCCTGCCTTTTCTAGTGCATGCATGTTTTTTCTTCCTGCTTTCCCGTTGACTGTAAACGGCGCGAACGGCGTGTGTTGGGTTGCGAAGTTTTCGGCTTGTGTAATTTTCCACTTCTGCATCTCCGAGGCTTTAAGGAAACCAGGAAAGGGGATCCAAACCATCCCCCCGCCCCCCTGCTGGAGTTCTTCTTGTGCAGAATGGAGAAAAGACAGATTTAATTTAAACTTCCCCCCCACCTAACCCCCACCCCACCCCACCTGCCCCTGGGGAAAATCTGGTTCTGTATGTTTGTCTTAACTTCGGACTTTTCTGGGTGTGTCGTTGGGGAAGAAAGCTCGAGAGTGAAAGAAACCCTAATAGATCCCAGGGTGATAACTGAGAAGCGAAGCTGATAATGAGAAGTCGAAAAGATACTGAATTCTGCCCACCCAGCGAGCTCAGCAGTCCTTCTGACCCTGAAGGATGAAACACAATGCTGAGTCAGTTGGGCCAGGCCAAATTGCTTGGTGTCTTACAGTGAAGGTCTTTCCCTGCCATCCCAGATCTGAATAAGACAGGCTCCTCAAAATATGCGTTTCTAGGTCAACATGGACCTCCCAGATATCTGGGGACTTCACTCCAGGTCAGCCTTGGTATGGCTAGTAACTCTTAAAAGTCAATGTGAGGTCCGCCCTTATGTATCTCGTGTGGTGCAACTAGTCTTTAGGAACGTTCTGAGAATTCTCTCCACTCCCAACTCATGTTGGACTTCCTTCCGGCGTCACCTGATTTGAAGCTGTGGCGTGATTCCCTATTTATGGAATTCCGAGAAGTTGTGGTACAACAAACAAAGTGGCTGATGGCCAGGATAGCCTTTCTGAGATCCACCATTCCTTGAAAGAGGGAAGGTCTCCTTCAGATCACCGCTCGCTCATGGCCTCCTAGGGCATGTTTGTGAAGTTGGCTTTTCCAAGGATATTTTGGGGCCAAATATTCCCTGGTGTTCCCATCCGAGCGTTAACTCTTTCTTGCCCTCCCTTAGCTTCTTGAGATCAGCCATTTTAAGACCAGCAAGTTCATCAATGAATTTGAGGTCAGCGTCTCTCTCTCTCTCTCTCTTTTTTGAGAACAGCAAGTCATGAATTAGATCAGCCTCATTCATGACTTGACTCCCTTCACTCCGATGCTGTCCGAGTTACAAACTCCGTTCTTGCAATAAGACAGAGAGATTCCTAATGAAGTGTTAAAAGGCACCGTGTGGGGGAGAGGCCACGGCAGCCTCTTCCCCACGCGGCAACTCCGTCCGTGGGTCCCATATTATAACATGATTGTAGACTGAGGAAGGGAACGGATTCGAGTTTTTGTATGGTTTTAAAACGGAATGTGATATTGGAGGAATATTGGGCTTCAGTATTCCTTAACCCTCAGCAAATTTAAGACTCTGGATGGACTTCAACTCCCAGAATTCCCCAGCCAGCCAATCAGACGATGCCGGCAGTCCAACGTGGCTTTGAATTCTGGGATGGAAGCCCATCTGTCTTAAAGTTGCTGAGGTTTGGGAAACACTGATCTGATTGATCCTTAATCCACAAATAGCATCCGCTTTCTAGGACAAAATAAATCAGGGACGACAGCTCGCTGACTCCCTGCTATTCTGGCCTACAACCCCCATAATCCCTTGCCACTGAGTCACGTTTCCCGACATCCGGAATGTCTGGAGGGAACTTAATTGGATTATCCTTGGGAGTCCAGTCATTTACATGTGGATCTGGGAGAGAAATCATGCAATACAGCAGATAGCAAGCCAGCAATTATTTGCAAGGGCTTCCTTAAAATCATATTGGAATTCTTTTCTGTTGCAAAGGTGTCTATTGAGAGCCCTTAAAATAATATTTTGCAGAATGTGTTTATCGCGTCTTGCATCTTCATTCAGGTGCTTCTTTTTCCTCTCTGGGGGGGGGGCAAAATTCAAATACTCCAGGGTAGAGAATTGTAAATGGGTGGTATTGCCCAATAGGACGTGCTACTATTGGAGATAAGAGCCTCGTCAGAAGTAATCGGTCATAGATAAAATAGTATTGGTATAAACACTAATCATGTGATAGACAACTGTCACGGTTCAGAAATATTCCCTTACCAAATACCTCAACACATTCAGCAACAAGTAAAGCTGCTTGTGTACTGGAAAAGTTCTTAAAAATGCAGGGAGCTAAAGATAGTTCTCGACTTACAACCGTTCGTTTAATGACCGTTCAAAGTTGCCACTGAAAAATGTGACTTTGTGGCTGTTTTTCACGCTTATAACTGTTGTAGCACAACGGAATTTTTTTTAAAAAAGGAAGAATCCCCACGGCAACTTTTCCTCCTCTTTTTAAATTTCTCTCTCTGGTTGTACTGAACTCTGCTGCCCGGATAGAAACGTCTCCGTTGAATTAGAAAGTTAGTAAAATCCAATTCAGTCCTGGCTGCCTTGGGAAAAATCCTTTTATTTTTGAAAACGTTTCCTGTTGTCCCAGATGAGTGACGTCATTCATTCTTTTCTTTTCTTTTTTTTCCCTCTCCTTTTGTTGGGGACTCAACCAAAGGGAAGTTGAGTAAGGATGGGAAGAATGTAGCAGCTTTTCACCCTGAAAAAGGAGATTACCAAACCAGCCAGGTAGCGCCTAGGCTGCATTTTGGAAAAATATATATATATATATAAAAGCTCAGGAGTGGGTGACGAAACAGCCTTTTCCTGGGTCCTTTTCAACAATTGATGTGATCCTGCATGACATTTCCTTGTCTCTTCGTTTCATGGAAAATAAATCACTAGTTAATCATTGCTCAAAACCCGAAGGCACCTTTTCTTCCGGACGTTCCCATTTTTTTCACTTCTGTTTCTCAGTACTGAATAGACCTCGACTTACGACCACATTTTTGTGCTTTAAGCGAAACATCGGTTAAGTGGGTTTCGCTCCGTTTTAACGAACTTTCTCGCCACGGTCGTTAAGTGAATCAAAGCAGTTGCTAAGTTAGGAACAGGGTTGTTAAGTGGAATCCGGCTTCCCTCTTGACTTGTCAAAAGGTCACAAGAGGGGATCAGGTGACCCGGGGGACACGGCAACCGTCGTAAGTATGAAGTCAGTGGCCAAGCGTCCGAATTTTGGTCACGTGACCCTCGGGGAGGCTGCAACAGTCGTAAATAGGGGTGGGGGGTTCTACTTAACTTTACTGCCAGTTCGCATCGTGCTCACACACAATGCAAACCAGTAGTCCCCGCCCGCCCGTGCATGCGCAGAAGAGTTTTGATGACGTTTGGGTCAGTGGAGCGGAGCCTCCTGCTGGGGGGGCAACCCACCACTGGGTCGTAAATGTGAAAAAAATGGTCGTAAGTCCCGTTTTTTTGAAATGCTGTTGTCACTTTGAACGGTCACTAAGTGAACCGTTGTAAGTCGAGGACTACTTGCAGAGAGGAACGGCAGAAGCACCGGAGGTATCTTGCCAAAATTGCGTGCTTGACTTTCAGGTTGGCTTTGGGCCATGGTAAGGCACAGGTTGTGTTAAATACAGGTAGTCCTCGACATATGACAGTTCATTTAGTGACCGAAGTGACAACGGCACTGAAAAAAAGAAACTGAATTGCTATTTTTTACGACCGTTGATCCAAATCCAGACGCTTGGCCCCTGAGTCATATTTACGACGGTTGCCTTGTTCCTGGGGTCACGTGATCCCCTTTTGTGACCTTCCGACAGGCAAAGTCAACGGGGAAGCCCGATTCACTTAATGGCTGGATTACTAACTTAACTGGAGTGACTCCCTTAACAACGGTGTCAAGGAAGCTCGCAAAATGGAGCGAAGCTCGCTTCCCTCCTGTCTCACAACTTAGCAAGAGAAATCCTGGGCTCAGTTGTGGTCGTAAGTCGAGGACTACTTGCAGAGAGGAACGGCAGAAGCACCGGAGGTATCTTGCCAAAATTGCGTGCTTGACTTTCAGGTTGGCTTTGGGCCATGGTAAGGCACAGGTTGTGTTAAATACAGGTAGTCCTCGACATATGACAGTTCATTTAGTGACCGAAGTGACAACGGCACTGAAAAAAAGAAACTGAATTGCTATTTTTTACAACCGTTGATCCAAATCCAGACGCTTGGCCCCTGAGTCATATTTACGACGGTTGCCTTGTTCCTGGGGTCACGTGATCCCCTTTTGTGACCTTCCGACAGGCAAAGTCAACGGGGAAGCCCGATTCACTTAATGGCTGGATTACTAACTTAACTGGAGTGACTCCCTTAACAACGGTGTCAAGGAAGCTCGCAAAATGGGGCGAAGCTTGCTTCCCTCCTGTCTCACAACTTAGCAAGAGAAATCCTGGGCTCAGTTGCGGTTGTAAGTCGAGGACTTGCCTGCGGTGCACCACCACCACAACAGCGCAGCTCTCTGGAGTAGGGCCTAGCCAGTTTTGGGGGCTGCCCGCTGTGCCAAGGCCTGGGTTGGCAGCGTCTTCCTCAAGGCCTGGGTGGCCAAAAAAACTCGGGGTTTTCTTTGAAGGGAAAGCGCTGCAAAACGTCCTTGCCCGAACCGTCGTGTCAACGTGGGAGGAGAGGACAAAGCAGGATCACCAGGAGATAAGGATCCTTTCAATGTCACGCTGCTCTTCTCCCGGATCTGTTTGGCGGTTTGACTTTAACCTTGTCCTCGTGCGTCCCGACGGGAGTTTCATGTTTGTAGTAGAGCATGTGAATCTCGCTTGCCAGCCAGCCAGCCAGCCAGGCAGGTAGGGCTCGACTGGGGCTTGAAGATTTCAGAAATAGCAGACGACCAGCTCAGAAACAGAATTCTTCACGGAAGCAAGAATGGGGGGAGGAGGAGAATTGGGTCAACTGAATTGGAGGGGGGCGAATGAGGGGGAAGGTGAAATAAATATTTCTTTTCCCTGTCTTGAGTTCGAGAAGCTTCTGAAAGCTAAGCCCAGTTAAGCCTTGTGCCAAAGGGAACAAACCCCTTGCTCAGCGTTAGCTGAAAGTAACGGAACGTGGCACACGTTTAGAGGAAGGATGGATAGATAATAGATCAGGGATAATAGATCAAGCTTGGGAACTTTAAGCCTGGAGGACTTCAACGCCCAGAATTCCCCAGGCAGCTTTGCCTCTGGGAGTTTTGCTTTGCTGTCTGGGGAATTCTGGGAGTTGAAGTCCTCCAGGCTTAAAGTTCCCAGGGTTGGAGACCCCTGTAATAGATGATAGATAGATAGATAGATAGATAGATAGATAGATAGATAGATAGATAGATAGATAGATAGATAGATAGATAGATAGATAGATAGATAATTGATGGGTGATAGATAATAGATAGATGACAGATGGAGACAGAGAGAGAGAGACTGATTAGATAGATAGATAGATAGATAGATAGATAGATAGATAGATAGATAGATAGATAGATAGATAGATAGATAGATAGATAGAGATAATTGATGGGTGATAGATGATAGATAGATGACAGATGGAGAAAGAGAGAGAGAGACTGATGATAGATAGATAGATAGATAGATAGATAGATAGATAGATAGATAGATAGATAGATAGATAGATAGATAGATAGATAATTGATGGGTGATAGATAATAGATAATGACAGATGGAGACAGAGAGAGAGAGACTGATGATAGATAGATAGATAGATAGATAGATAGATAGATAGATAGATAGATAGATATGGATGGGCAGATCCTAGATCAGTGATGGCTAACCTTTTCTGGACCAAGTGCCCAAAAAGCACACGTGTGTGTGTAAATGCGTACATGTACACCAACCACCCAAAATGCAATGCGGGTACGGGCCTCGTGCACATGCCCCATCCCCAAACATTTGTGTATACCCCCTGCACATCCCCCCTCCGCGCATGTGTGCATGTGGCTCTGCACGTGGCCCGTCCCCTTGCACATACGTGGCAGAGACCTGACAACCAGCTGCCCAGCCGGAGGCATGCGCGCATGTGCAGCAGAGCTGAACTGGGGCAATGGCTCGCGTGCCCACAGAGAGGGTGCTGCGTGCCACCTGTGGGAGGCGTGCCCTAGGTTCACCATCACGGTCCTAGATATATACATAGATTATACACACACACACAGATAGACAGAGGCTAACAGATACTTTCATTAATTATTTAATTTCTATAGGCACTCAACTACTAAGTGGATAGATAGGTAGATAGATGCTAACGATAGATAAACAGATACCTTTATTAATATTTATTTCTATAGGCACTCAAGACAGTAAATAGATGGAGAGAAAGAGAAGGGGAGGGAAGGATAGATACAGATAGATACATAGATACATACAGAGTTGGTATTTAGCTGGTTCCGATCGGTTCATGAGAACCGGTAGCAGAAATTCCACACATACGTCCACCTGACCCGGCTCTACGCTGTCCCATTTAGGCACGATTTTGAGGCCGGGCGCATGTGCAGAAGGCGTGCATGTGTGCAAGGCGCAGGCGCAGGAGGCCGAGCGCATGCACGCATTTTTAGTGCTGGGCAAACAGGTAGGTGAATTATGGGAATCCCACCTCTCCATGGATGGATAGATAGATAGATAAAAGATAAAAATTATATAGTGGGGATTTTCTTTTTTTTCCTACCGAAGCAACCTGGTCTACCCCAATATGGGAAGGAGCATATACTGCTTCCCTTTCGCCTTTCAGGTCCAATCCAGAAGCCCTCCAGGCAGTCGCTTTCACGACAAACTATTTTGTGTTAAATTTACTGACAAAGAAGTGAGCTGGGTTAGGGTTAGGGTTTGGCTTCGTGCTCACACAAGCACGAAGCCGAAAGCATCAGCCTGAAGATGATGAGTGAGACCTCGTCGAAACGTCGCCAAGATACTCTCAACCTTACACAGGAAAATGCCAAGACCTACGTGTGTGGTTGATACTGATATCTATAGAAAGGCAGAATTCTTTGCAGTTTGTCAGATGCTGTTAAATGCAGCCTTTAGCCCAGGTAGCCCCATCGCCCTGGGCTTGCTGTTGCTCGTATCTCTAAAGCTCCAACTGGAGCCTTCTCCAAAAACCTTTATAGCCGAAGCAGCCTTCGGAGTCCCTGCTGGTTGATGCAAGGGGGAACACAGGCCTGCTGTTTTCCATGAGTCACTCCTCCGAGATGTTTGTCCTTCCAACGGGAGGAGAAGCAGCGCAGGAACTGTTTAAAAATGAATGGCCACACAGTTCTCCCCAAGGCCTGGAGCGAGGAACTGACGTTTCCGTTCCAGAAATGGGCCCACGGGGAGCCCTGAGCGGCCTTGGAGGAGCCGCGGATCGAAGCCCTGGCAGAATGGAGCCACTTAGCCAGTTTTCGGGGCCACGTGGACTTCAGCTGATCAATTGGCCCTTTGCTCGATGACGTCGGGAAGGAGTACAGGTTCTCCTCGGCTAACGACCACAGCTGAGCCCAACATGAGCGCGACAGCATGGCCGGCTGGGGAATTCTGGGAGTTGGAGTTCCACACGTCTTAAAGTTGTCGAGTTTGGAGAGCCTCGATTTAGATCAGGGGTTTGCTGGCTGAGGAATTCTGGGAGTTGAAGTCCACAAGTCTCAAAGTTGCCAAGGTTGGAGACCCCTGATTTTATTTTTTTTTAATTTGCATTTATATCCCGCCCTTCTCCAAAGACTCAGGGCAGCTTACACTGTGTCAAGCAATAGTCTTCATCCATTTGTATATTATATACAAAGTCAACTTATTGCCCCCAACAATCTGGGTCCTCATTTTACCTACCTTATAAAGGATGGAAGGCTGAGTCAACCTTGGGCCTGGTGGGACTTGAACCTGCAGTAACTGCAGGCAGCTGCTGTTAATAACAGACAGACTTAGTCTGCTGAGCCCATTTAGATCATAGTTTGTTGTTTCTTCAGTGCGGGTCTCCAAAGCTGCCTTTGGGAAGTGAGCCAGAAGTACCAGGCAACCCTCATGCTGCAGCTTCATCCGCCCCTGATCATGCAACCCCAGAACTGTAGATCAGGAGGGGTTCCCCAAAGGTCATCTAATCCAGCCCTTCTGGTTTCAGGCAGTCCCTGCTTTCTTTCCTTTCCTTTTCTCTTTTTTCCCCCCCCTTGCGGCATCCTTCTCTCTTTCCTCCCTCCGCATCTTGCAAGCAGCTTCTTCCCCGTGACTCATCTCATCCGACGTTTTCATCTGCCCTTTGCTGCTGGCATTTTTATTATTATTTTTACAGTAAAAGGCGTGACAGCTCGAAAATTGGGCACTGAGGAATGACTGGTGTTTTTCCTAGGAATATCTAAACCAGGATTGCATCCAAGGGGGAAGGGAAGGTGGCTAGAAGCGGTTCTGGGTCTTTAGACCCAGTGGTGGGATTCAGCCAGTTCGCACCTATTCGGGAGAACTGGTTGTTAACTTTCTAAGCAGTTCAGAGAACCAGTTGTTGGAAGAAATCTTGTTTTGTTTTTTTTCCACTTTGCAGGGCTAATCCTGTAAGGAAGGCAGGAAGGAACATTCTGGTGGTGTTTCTAGCCTAATCTTTATTGCCCTGCTTACAGAAACTGCCTCTCTGGTTAACCCTTATTACATTGTAACAGCTAAGGCGAAGCGCCCATCGATGTGAGTGACGTTGAGTTGGGCATTCCCACACGGTCACATGACCACTGAGCCACACCTACCCAGCTGGTGATTAGGGCAGAGAACCAGTTGTTAAATTATTTGAATCCCACCACTGCTTAGACCCCCAACCGTTCGCGGCAACTTTTTGTTTAGAGACTGTTCAAAGTTACGAGGGCCCTGGGAAAAGTGACTTATGACCGTTTATTCACTCTTACGACAGCATCCCCATGGTCATGTGATCAAAATTCAGGCGCTTGGCAACTGACATGTACTTATGACAGTTGCAGCAATGTCGTATGATTGACATTTTTGTGACCTTCCCAGACGGCTTCTGACAACCAAATTCCATGGGAAAGCCGGCAGGGAAGATCGCAACTCACAATCCCACGATGTCTCGCTTAATGACTAAGGGAGATCCCCTTAAAGACCATAGCAAAAAAAAAAAGCTTGTTAAATCGGGAGCGGTTATGCCATGCCTCGCTTCCCGATTGCCCCGTTCAATGTCCACTTGTCCACTTGTCTAATTGTGGCCGTAAATTGAAGAGCAAATTTTCCAAAATGCTGAATGGCTCCTGATTGTAAGGAATTCTGTTGCTGAGTTTGAATCTCGTGTAGCCTCCGAGCTCAGGCAGAATTTGAAGCCGTTGCAACCCGCAGCTCTTTACACACCATTCTGGAATCTGTAACAAAACATGAAGATTAACCGTTTTGTTTTCTTCCTTCCTCTCTCCTGCTCTGCTCCGTGGGGGTGAAGGCCACCAAGCAGTTCCTGGAAGAGATCAACAAATGGACCATTCAGTACAATGTCTCCCCTCTTTCCTGGAACATGGCCGTCAAATTCCTCATGGCCAGAAAATTCGACGTCCTCCGAGCGATTGAACTCTTCCACTCCTACAGGGTGAGTGCTTGGGCATTGCAGGGGTTTCTCTGGCTGAGTGGCCTCCGTGACTTCCATGGGTGGGTTCACACAAGCTTAGACCCACGAATGGCCTCTTGCCAAGGTGGCTGGAATAGAATAGAACAGAATAGAATAGAATAATAAAAATGGAATGGAATAGAATGGAATGGAATAGAATGGAATGGAATAGAATAGAATAATAAATATGGGATAGAATAGAATAGAATAATAAATATGGGATGGAATAGAATAGAATAGAATAATAAATATGGAATAGAATAGAACAGGACAGGACAGGACAGGACAGGACAGGACAGGACAGGACAGGACAGGAACAGGAACAGGAACAGGAACAGGAATAGAAAATAAAATAGAATAGAATGGAATAGGAATAGGAATAGGAATAGGAATAGGAATAGAACAGGAATAGGAATAGGAATAGGAATAGGAATAGAAAATAAAATAGAATGGAATGGAATGGAATGAAATAGGAAAATAGAATAGAATAGAATAGAATAGAATAGAATAGAATAGAATAGAATAGAATTTTTTCTTGGACACACAAGGAAATTGTCTTGGTGCAGATGCCCTCAGTGTACATAAAAGAACCCCTTTTGCTGAGCTGTAACGCTTCCCCAGAATGGTTGCTGGAATTGGGTATGTCTAGTTTAAGGAATAGGAGGACTAGAAGTGACGTGACAGCAGTATTACAATATTTGAGGGGCTTCCACAAAGAAGAGGGGGGGTTACCCACCTATTCTCCAAAGCACCTGAAAGCAGGGGAAGAAGCAACGGATGGAAACTAATCCAGGGGAGAAGCAACCTGGAATTAAGGAGAAACTTCCTAACAGTGAGGACAATGAACCAGTGGAACAGCTTGCCACTAGAAGGTGTGGGTAATAGTAATAGTAATAGTAATAATTTAATTTCTATACCGCCCTTCTCCCAAAGGACTCAGGGCGGTTTACAGCCAAATAAAAACAACAATAAATAAATACAATACCATTAAAACCAGTATTAAAAAATATTAAATTTGGCCCATAATTAAAATAAAACCCTAAAACCCCATTAAAATTAATAATAATTATTATTATTATAATAATCATAATAATTATAATAATTATGCCAGTCCTGCACGAAAGAATAGATACGTCTTTTCTGATGGTGCTTCCATCACTGGAGGTTTTTAAAAAGAGATTGGACAGCCGCTTGTCTGAAATGAACTAGGGTCTCCTGTTTGAGCAGGGGCTTAGACTAGAAGACCTCCAAGGTCCCTTCCAGCTCTATTCTTTCCACCCCTTTAGGAAACGAGGTTCAAGGAAGGAATTGTGAAGCTCAAACCTCACGAGGAGCCTTTGAGGTCAGAACTCCTGAGTGGAAAATTCACCATCCTGGTAAGTTTTGCTTCCAGGGAACTCTCAATGGATCAAGCCGGAACGCTGAAAAAATTGCAGAAAAAATTTGAGGGGTGGGAGAAGTACCCCAAAGCCTTGATAGGGGTGTTCAAATAAGGATGGAGACGGTCTGAACGAGTTTATGGGCAATCTTCAACTTACAACCATCGTTGGGATGTGGTTTTTAAACAAGTCATCATTTGAATCGCCCTGATTTTATGACCATGTTGACCATGGTTGTGAAGCAACTCGCCGGCTGGGAAAGTTGTAAAGGGTGATTTCCCCCCCACCTCCCCTGTGACCCCAGGACCCTGCAACCGTCATAAATGCGAGACCGGTTGCCAAACGTCTGGATTTTGATTGCATTTGTAAGTGCGACAATTTGGTCACCAGTCACTTTCGTTTCCTCTTGTTTTTATATTTTTAATTTGATGTCGTAGAGCAGCTTGGCAACTTTAAGACTTGTGGACTTCAACTCCCAGAGTTGAAGTCCACAAGTCTTAAAGTTGCCAAGGTTGGAGACCCCTGTCGTAGAGGAGTGTGTCTTATTTTAATTTGAGATGCTTTTGGCACGAGCATGCGCTTTGGGGAAGATACAAAAATTGGCCTGAAGATGCTGCTGCACTTTGGTAGATGGTTAATAACAATCTCCTCCTCGCCCTTATTGTGGTGTGTGTGTGTGTGTGTGTTATTTAGGGAGGGAGAGGCTCACAAAGGTCATAATGCAGCCCTCCCTACAGTCAGTTAATGAGAGATGTCTGGCAAGTTAACAAGCGAGGAATTATGGAAGGAAATAACTCACCCTGACAAATGCTTTCCTAGCCATTTGTATTCAGAGGTGGGACTGCCCCTGCAGCTGGAGGCTCCATTAATAATGAACCTCTCCTCATCCAAAAATTGCTATTCTCTTCTAAAGGCATCTAAACCAACTGCCTTTTGGTGTATCTTGGCAACCGTGTGCGTTGTACAATATATTCATTCTCTCCCTCCCGCCTCTTGTTAATTTATTCACAATTGGAGACCCCAAATTCTAGGCCTATAGCTTCCAAATCGGAGCCAAGCTGACTGATTTCGTTTCTAGCCTGGTGAATGTGATACGTCGTTTATTATTTCTCTATCAGGTTTCTGTACCCGATGAAATAACTTGGGTGCCTCTGGGTGGCTTACAAATAAACCAATAAAATCATAGGGAAATACATTGCTAAAAGCAAAGTGGGGGGAAAAAACCCACCCCAGGATTAAAACAGAATTAAACAGAATAGGCCCGATCCTTTATCTTCCCCTCTAACCCTTTCACGACAACCCTGTAAGGTCACCCATCAGCAGAGAAGGACCCAAAGCGCACCATTTCCCCATAGAGTGGTACGGCTAACAGGAATTTCATCCTGAAGTTTTCTTCTTCCTTTACTGAATCTAGGACAGGGGTCTCCAATCTTGGCCACTTTTAAGACTTGTGGACTTCAACTCCCAGAATTCTGGGAATTGACGTCCACAAGTCTTAAAGTGGCCAAGGTTGGATAGCTGGCTGAGAAATTCTGGGCGTTGAAGTCCGCAAGTCTTAAAGCTGCCAAGGTTGGAGACCCCCTGATCTAGGATACAGGTGGGAATCAAAGTCTACCGCTCTTAGCAGCCAGGAATGTTTCTTAAAGATTTGTGCTGCTGAATTACCCGGTCTCTACTGCCCTTTGCCATGAACTAACCCCAGTTTCTTGACTGCTTGCCAGTGATCACCATTCTCTGTGGTTTAGCAGAGATTCATTTAAACCCTGTTTGGCCACCCTGCTGTTAATCATTCCACTTGCTTTCTTTTCAGAGTGTGAGGGATCCGTCCGGAGCCTCCATTGCTCTCTTCACCGCTAAGTTGCACCATCCCAATAAAAGTGTCCAACACGTGGTCCTTCAGGCCCTTTTTTACCTGCTTGACAGGGCGGTGGAAAGGTAAGGAGGGCTATTTGCAGTCCAACGGGGCACCTGGTTTTGGCTTCGGGAGCCTGGAGAGATGGATAGCAATCCGCCCTGAAGACTTAGATACTGCTTCACAGGGCTTGATAGCCCCTCTCTAAGCGGTTTACAGAGTCAGCCTCTTGCCCCCCAACAATCTGGGTCCTCATTTTACCCACCTTGGAAAGAGGGAAGGCCGAGTCAACCTTGAGCTGGTCAGAATTGAACTCCTGGCTGTGGGCAAAGTTAGCATGCAGTTCTGCATTCTAACCACTGGGAAGGGGAGGGAAGGGAAGAGAGGAAGGGAAATAGCAATAACACTTATATACCACTTCATAGTGCTTTACAGACCTCTCTAAGCGGTTCACAGAGTCAGCATGTTGCTCCTAACAATCTGGCTCCTCATTTTACTGACCTCAGAAGGAGGGAAGGCTGAGTCAACCTTGAGCCAGTCAGGATCAAACTGCTGGCAGTGGGCAGAGTCATCCTGCAATACAGCATTCTAACCACAGGGAGGGAGGGAGGGAGGAAGGAAGGAAAGAAAGGGAGGGAGGGAGGGAGAGGAGGGGAAGAGAGGGGAGGGAGGGAGGGAGGAAGGAAAGGGAGGGAGGGAGAGGAGGAGGGAGGAGGGAGGAAGGAAGGAAAGAAAGGGAGGGAGGGAGAGGAGGAGGAAGGAAGAGAGGGAGGAGGAGGAGGAAGGAAAGAAAGGGAGGGAGGAGGAGGAAGAGAGGGAGGGAGGGAGGAAGGAAGGAAAGAAAGGGAGGGAGGGGGGGAGGGGAGGGGAAGAGAGGGGAGGGAGGGAGGGAGGAAGGAAAGAAAGGGAGGGAGGGAGAGGAGGGGAGGGAGGGAGGAAGGAAGGAAAGAAAGGGAGGGAGGGAGAAGAGGGGAAGAGAGGGGAGGGAGGGAGGGAGGAAGGAAGGAAGGACAATAGCACTTAGACTTATATACCACTTTACAGTGCTTTTAGAACCCGCTCTAAGCGGTTGACGGAGTCAGCCTCTTGCCCCCAACAATCTGGGTTTTCATTTTACCCACCTCGGAGGGATGGAAGGCTGAGTCCATCTTAACAATGCTACATTAAGCTTTGGTACACGTTTATATTTTTAGACAACCATGAGTTTTTCTCCAAAAACCCTCCCTTCGCCTTTCAGTTAATTTTTAAACAATGTTTTTACCGTCCTTGACGCTTTTGTTTAAATTTTTAACTATTTTAACTAAGTGCTATTGCTATCGTCCATGTCTCCAAACTTGTATTTATGAATCACAAATCCCGCAATTTGATTTTATTATTTGATTTTATTATTTATTTTAGGAAATGTATATTGCCGCCTACTCGCACATGATGACTCAAGGTGGCTTTCAGGAATACAAAAAAACCTCATATATAAAGCAATAAAACTAATAAAAGAGAATAATCATTTAATAAATTAATAATATAAAATAAAATAAAGCAAAACCTTTTAGGCCAAGAATGCCATGCTTGTCATGGAACAAATTTGGGGAATCACGGTTTAGTTTAGCCGAGCCTTAGGCTGGGTTTTTGGGTGCGAGCCTCGGCTCCCTGTCTGAATCCAGGTGGAAGTGAGAAGTGTGCAACTTTGCTTGTGACTGCATATCATGATTTTCCTTCCAAAAACCAGCTTTGAAACTCAGCGGAATGGCCTGGTGTTTATCTACGACATGGCGGACTCTCACTATTCCAACTTCGAGCTGGATCTCAGCAAGAAGATCTTAAACTTGTTGAAGGTAAGGTTGAACTTAAACTTGTTGAAGGTCGCCGTTACCCAAACTGACTTTGCCCAGATTCCCCTGGGACCACAACCCCCAAACTGAAGTTCTGCTCAGAAAACTTCAGGTGTTTGACTTCCCTTCTCAGGCATTGTCCAACTTCATCAAGGTCACCAGCTCGGTTGCTTTGATTTTTTTGATTTTTTTTTTAATGGTGTTCCAGAGCATTGAGGATACAAGCCTGTTAAATGGTTCCATCTGCATTTTATAAAGGACAAACAATCCCAACATATACTTCCCCCAAAAATGTTTTCCCAGATGGAAATGTTTGGTAGTCCATGGAAACTGTGTTGGGTCATACCTAGGAATTCGATTAGATGAATGACGAGGGAGCCCTTGCTGCTCTTTTATATGTTTATGGAGAGCAACCATGAAGGTTCTTGAAGGCCTTCTCAAAAAAGGTCCCAATAAAGGGGAATATTTGTAGTTGTAGTTGAGATGAGAAGCCCTTGGTGCTCTCTGAGCTTGGTGGGTTCCTTGCGGACGTTTCATGACCGAAACTAGGTAACTTCATCAGTGCTAGGACACCAGTGATGATGTTACCTAGTTCAGGTCATGAAACGTCTTGCAAGAAAAGCACCAAGCTCAGAGAGCAACAAGGACCCACCATCTAAGTCTAGAAGGAAGTCACGGATGGTTGTTGCCCCATTGTCTTCTTGAAGACCTTCCAACAAGGAGAAGATAACACTCCTTTGGAACTCCTTGAGACCTTTTTTTCTCACGGTCAAGAAGCTGGATGCTTTACTCTCAACATTTGACCCATATTCAACCACCTGTAGTTTCATCCTGTTTACTTCTCTTCAACAGATATTCTTTAGGCTTCAATCCAACAACCACTTTTGAAGGTATCTGCCACGTTCTGTTGTCATCTTAGAAGTTTATTCCAGGTTTCTCATATTTCTAAAGCAGAGACGTATACGTGGAAAACAGCAGATTGTGCGATTTCAGAGTTCACCGGCTTGGCTCCACTTATTTGCCGTCGTCGTTTAGGTCAGGCAGGTAGTCCTCAAGTTAAGACCACTCGTTCGACAGGGCCTTGAAATTACGATGGGGCTGAAAAAAGCAACTTACATTTTGTCCTCAAAGTTACGACCATTGAAGCAAACCCCCAGTCGTATGATTGCGATTCCGGTGTTTGGTAGCCAGTTCACGTTTACGATGGTTGTGGCACAATTTGGGCCTTCCCACCAGCTTCCCAAGAAGCGGAGTCAAGAAGCAGGGAAGGCCTCAAATCGGGCAATCGTGTGATGTCTCACTTAACGACCAAGAGTCATTTCACATTTGCAGCAAAAAGATCGTAAAATCCAGCAGGATCATGTGATACCTCATTTAGTGACAAATGTTCTGGTCCCAAATGTGGTCGTAAGTCGAGGGCTACCTGAACTTTGAAGATGGTAATGGCCTGGTGTTTTTGGGGTGGTAAAGGGGTTGTTTTTGGCTTTCTACCCACTCAAAAACCCTGAGATGTCACCCAAGCAGGAGCTTTTGGTGGCCCTCCCTGACCCCAGGCCTTCCATGGAAGCCCGATTTTTATTTTCAGCCAGTTTATCCGGCGTAACGAAAACCTTTTAATTGCCCAACGCGAGGCCGTTTCATGAATGAATCAAATATAAGCCACGGAGCATTTAATCCAGCCGGCTCTGACCTCTGACGTGTTGAACGTCTCCTGTGGTCTCCTCAAGCCACCGATGAAGAATTCAGGGTCGTTTCCCAGAAAGAAAGTTAGAAACAGCCCCGTTTCCTGTATTAAAAGTGCCCTTTTCGGGGGGAAAATGTCAGCCAAGCACAAATATTTGAGAACCTCAAACGTGGTCATCTGGCTAAAGTCCTCAGCCAGTCAGTTGGTCCAGAGGATGGAGAACTTCTCGGGAAGGGCCACCATGAGGGAATTGACTCACCTAAGGACTGAGCTGAGGTTAGAAGAATGAGACCTGAGACTCCTCTGGCCCCAGTGAATCTCAACCATGATTATCTGTGGGGTTAGCATAGAGGCTTCCCCTGGCCCAGAATTATCCTTGAGCTCCAACTCTTTCTTCTTTTTCATTTTATTTATAGCAACCGTATGTTTCCCCCCCCCCAAAAAAAAAATTAATAATACCTACAAATGGCAGGTACTTATTGAAGTTATACAATTAATGCTTGATATAACCATAGTAGGAGATAGTAGTAAGATCTAAAAAAGAAATATTTATTTAGCATGTGGCACATCCTGTTTGGATAAAAACGCAAGAGATAAAAATGCAAAATATGAAATAGCGCATCTAAAATATTATAAACGTTATGTCTAGATTACAGACATAAATGCATGCTTTATTTCTCACGCTCAGAAAATCAGCAAAGTCTCCATTATAGACTCTTATTTTGGCACACTGTCACTTTAGGGCAGGGGTCTCCAACCTTGGCCACTTTAAGACTTGTGGACTTCAACTCCCAGAATTCCTCAGCCAGCAATTCTGGGAGTTGAAGTCCACAAGTCTTAAAAGTGGCCAAGGTTGGAGACCCTTGCGTCTAGGGTGTTTTTCAGCCCCTATTCGGTAATGGTTATTTTGTCCCACTTATAGAAATAAAAGAAATATACATTTCCCAATATTTTAAAAAAAGGAAATATACATTTTGAACTGGATGCCAAGAACACCACAATGTTGTTATTTGTGGCCATGAAATGCAACTAGCTACTCTACCATAATTCGGACCTAACAGGGTTCATTCCACTGTTTTCCACGCAGATTTTTTTCCCCCAGCTTAAAGCCAAAATTCCCACTATGTTATTATTTGGGGCCCTGAAAAGTAACCTCCTATGCCCCTCTTAGCCAGAATTTACTTAGATCTGCCTTTTGAAACCAGATGGACCGTTACAGATAAACATTTTACTTCCTGTCGCCTTGTGGTTCTCAGTTTTTCTTTCTTCATCCTTACAAGGGACTGCCAGAATTGGAAAAAGGATTAGATTTCCATGGGAGCCAAAAAAAAGAAGGCCTAGATTTTCCAAAGCACATCCCATTGAAAGCTACGAGAGTAGCAATGAATAACGCTAGTTTGATGTAGTGGTTAAGCAGAGGTCTTCAAACTTGGCAGCTTTAAGACTTGTGGACTTCAATTCCCAGAATTCTCCAGCCAGCTATTCATCAACCAGCTATACTGGCTGGAGAATTCTGGGAGTTGAAGTCCACAAGTCTTAAAGCTGCCAAGTTTGAAGACCTCTGGGTTAAGATAGCAGGCTGGAAAACAGGAGGTCAAGCCCTGCCACGGCCATGAAAGCTGGCTGGGTGACTTTGGGCCAGTCCCTCTCTCTCAGCCCAACACTGCCTTGAGTTATTTGTAAAAATGATAAAGGCAGGATATGAATAAATAAACTCAGTATCCCGAAATTGCTCAAAATGTTTCTATGTTAGAGGTGGTTACAAAAAAGAGATAGATAGATAGATAGATAGATAGATAGATAGATAGATAGATAGATAGATAGATAGATAGGGGAAGGAAGAAAGAAAGAAAAAGGAAGGAAGGAAGGAAAAGAAAGAAAAAAGAAAGAAAGAGAAAGAAAGAAAGAAAGAAAGAAAGAAAGATTCATGGATGGTTGATTGATGGCACAAAATTATCCAGTTTGATTTGTGGCACAAAATAATGCAAAATTGGATACTTTGCTTATATTCATGCACCATTACAACATGGTTTGGAATTATTGTGACACGAAGATCTTTCATCGCGCTTTGTTTTTTTTATTAACTGGTCGTTTTTGAACCCAGCCATAAGATCTGCTGTGCTCCTCAGTAGGATCTGCAGCTATTCGTGGTCTCCTACCCAAACTTCCTCCAACATCCCTGAACATACACAAAACCCGGATATATGTTCCATGAGCTCAACCAACCACCAAGGGCTGAGCTGGTCTCTTTGATGGGGCAGTTTTCATCAACAAAACTTCAGGATGTAGGAAAAATTAGGGGATTGCTGTTATTTCAGCCTGTTAGCGTTCACTGGCTGAGAAGGGCCTTAGATTTACTTCAAAGCAAATAAATCCATTTTCTAAATTGCTTTTCAATTTACTTTCTAAGTATCTGCTCTTTTCAATGTACTTGGGTCTCCCTCTAATGGCCAGAGGGAGGAAATGCAGGCAAAATCCTTTTAAACTCAGTTCCCAGTCTGGGATCTCCTGATGGCCTCTTATCCTCTCGCCCAACCCTGTTTAGCCAGTGCTCCTTAACCGCTCAGGTAAATAATTGCGGTACTATTGAGAGTGTCGTTGCTTGGCTGTGTTGAGTGGGGATGATGAGAGCTGTAGTTCAATGGTGGGATTCAGCCAATTCGCATCACTTTGGGAGAACCAGTTGTTAACTTTCTGAGCAGTTTGGCAAACTGGTTGTTGGAAGAAATCATTAAGGCAGAGAACTGGTTGTTAAATTACTTGAATCCCACCACTGCTGTAATTGTGTAATTCAGCACAGACCATAGTCTAGTTGTGAATGACACACAGAATAGATACAAGGACAGTTAAAGGAGGGAAGAAAGAAAGAAAGAAAGAAAGAAAGAAAGAAAGAAAGATTCATGGATGGTTGATTGATGGCACAAAATAATCCAGTTTGATTTGTGGCACAAAATAATGCAAAATTGGATACTTTGCTTATATTCATGCACCATTACAACATGGTTTGGAATTATTGTGACACGAAGATCTTTCATCGCGCTTTGTTTTTTTTATTAACTGGTCGTTTTTGAACCCAGCCATAAGATCTGCTGTGCTCCTCAGTAGGATCTGCAGCTATTCGTGGTCTCCTACCCAAACTTCCTCTAACATCCCTGAACATACACAAAACCCGGATATATGTTCCATGAGCTCAACCAACCACCAAGGGCTGAGCTGGTCTCTTTGATGGGGCAGTTTTCATCAACAAAACTTCAGGATGTAGGAAAAATTAGGGGATTGCTGTTATTTCAGCCTGTTAGCGTTCACTGGCTGAGAAGGGCCTTAGATTTACTTCAAAGCAAATAAATCCATTTTCTAAATTGCTTTTCAATTTACTTTCTAAGTATCTGCTCTTTTCAATGTACTTGGGTCTCCCTCTAATGGCCAGAGGGAGGAAATGCAGGCAAAATCCTTTTAAACTCAGTTCCCAGTCTGGGATCTCCTGATGGCCTCTTATCCTCTCGCCCAACCCTGTTTAGCCAAGTGCTCCTTAACCGCTCAGGTAAATAATTGCGGTACTATTGAGAGTGTCGTTGCTTGGCTGTGTTGAGTGGGGATGATGAGAGCTGTAGTTCAATGGTGGGATTCAGCCAGTTCGCACCACTTTGGGAGAACCAGTTGTTAACTTTCTGAGCAGTTTGGCAAACTGGTTGTTGGAAGAAATCATTAGGGCAGAGAACCAGTTGTTAAATTACTTGAATCCCACCACTGCTGTAATTGTGTAATTCAGCACAGACCATAGTCTAGTTGTGAATGACACACAGAATAGATACAAGGACAGTTAAAGGAGGGAAGAAAGAAAGAAGAAAGAAAGAAAGAAAGAAAGAAAGATTCATGGATGGTTGATTGATGGCACAAAATTATCCAGTTTGATTTGTGGCACAAAATAATGCAAAATTGGATACTTTGCTTATATTCATGCACCATTACAACATGGTTTGGAATTATTGTGACACGAAGATCTTTCATCGCGCTTTGTTTTTTTTATTAACTGGTCGTTTTTGAACCCAGCCATAAGATCTGCTGTGCTCCTCAGTAGGATCTGCAGCTATTCGTGGTCTCCTACCCAAACTTCCTCCAACATCCCTGAACATACACAAAACCCGGATATATGTTCCATGAGCTCAACCAACCACCAAGGGCTGAGCTGGTCTCTTTGATGGGGCAGTTTTCATCAACAAAACTTCAGGATGTAGGAAAAATTAGGGGATTGCTGTTATTTCAGCCTGTTAGCGTTCACTGGCTGAGAAGGGCCTTAGATTTACTTCAAAGCAAATAAATCCATTTTCTAAATTGCTTTTCAATTTACTTTCTAAGTATCTGCTCTTTTCAATGTACTTGGGTCTCCCTCTAATGGCCAGAGGGAGGAAATGCAGGCAAAATCCCCTTTTAAACTCAGTTCCCAGTCTGGGATCTCCTGATGGCCTCTTATCCTCTCGCCCAACCCTGTTTAGCCAGGTGCTCCTTAACCGCTCAGGTAAATAATTGCGGTACTATTGAGAGTGTCGTTGCTTGGCTGTGTTGAGTGGGGATGATGAGAGCTGTAGTTCAATGGTGGGATTCAGCCAGTTCGCACCACTTTGGGAGAACCAGTTGTTAACTTTCTGAGCAGTTTGGCAAACTGGTTGTTGGAAGAAATCATTAGGGCAGAGAACCAGTTGTTAAATTACTTGAATCCCACCACTGCTGTAATTGTGTAATTCAGCACAGACCATAGTCTAGTTGTGAATGACACACACAGAATAAATACAAGGACAGTTAAAGGAGGGAAGAAAGAGAAGAAAAATGCAAGGAATATCAAAAGGAAGTTCCTTCCCCACTAATAATTGATCTTCAACCCATTGATTAATACAGATTTCCAGTAAGTACCAAATCTCCTTTATTCCACATTCAAAATTTGGGTTTCTCTTGACAACAGTTCTTAATAGTCTAATCTTCAATTATCCATTTGATGAGGATTGATCATTCCCCCTGCAGTTCTGCTTTTCATTCTACGATTTATCCTGCGCTGATTATTGCTTTTCCCTCTTGCCGGAATGTCAATAATCTAGTTTTTAAAACAATACTTCTATCGTAATGATGAATATAAAATGTGCTACCGTACAGGGATGTCCCTTATCACCATTATTGTTTGTTTTGACTCTGGAACCATTATTAGATAAAATACGAGAATTAACGAAAATAGAGGGAATTAAGGTTAGACAATATGAGTATAAAGTTAGAGCTTTTGCAGATGATGTAGTGGTTACGTTAACGAATCCTATAAATTCAAGTAGATTTTTGTTGGAAGTAATTGATAAATATGGAAAGGTATCAGGATTTAAAATAAATCAGAATAAAACAAAAGTGATAATTAAAAATATGTCTATACAACAGAAACAAAAACTAGAGGAAATGACAGGATTTGAGGTAGTAAAAAAGGTTAAATACTTAGGGGTCTATATTAGCTCATCGAACAAGAAACTTTATAAGAATAATTATGACTTGCTATGGCAAAAAGTTCAGAATGATATGAGTGTCTGGAAGAAATTGCAGTTATCCCTATTGGGAAGGATTGCGGCTATTAAAATGAATGTGTTACCTAGATTTTGTTTCTGTTCCAGATGATACCAATAATTAAAAAGGATAAAAATTTGGAAGATTGGCAGATTGGGATTAACAAATTTATATGGCAGGGTAAAAAGGCGAGGTTAAAATGAAAATAATACAGGATTCACGGAAAGAGGTGGTTTAAGAATGCCTAACTTTAAACTATATTACGAAGCAGTAGCCCTTTCAGTAATAAGTGACTGGTTTAACTTAACAGAGGAAAGAATTTTGAATATAGAAGGTTATGACTTGTTATATGGATGGCATGCGTACTTATTTTATGAAAAAAGTGGATAGGGCTTTTAAGAATCATGTGTTGAGAAGTGCTCTTTTGGTCTGGAAAAATATTCCTATAAATTAGAATACAAGATTCCTATATGGGCGAGCCCTAGACATGCAATAGAGAATATAAATATAGAACAGAAACAGGAAATGATTACTTATAAAGAACTTTTGTATGCTGAAGGAGGTAGATTGCAATTAAAATCATTACAGGTATTAAATGAAGAAGGAGGAATTATACTTGGTTTCAATATGGGCAAATAAGTGCTAGATGGAAAGAAGATCAAAAATTGGTATAATGCAAAGGGAGGAAAATTTAATAAAGCAAATTGGAAATCAGACCCACGAGCATATAAAGAGATTGTATAATGTGTTGCTTGAAATAGATTCGGAAAGGATTTGGTAAAGAATTGTATGATAAAATGGGCACAGAATATTCAGGAACCAATAATGTTCGAAACATGGGACAAAATTTGGGTTAGAAATGTTAAGTTTACACAAGCACAGAATTTAAGGAAAATTTTTATAAGATGTTTTATAGATGGCACTTAGATCCCAAAAAATTATCATGTATGTATCCTAATATCCAAGCGAAATGTTGGAGGTGTGATTGTGATGACGCTACATATTTTCATATTTGGTGGACTTGCAAGAAAATTAAGGTCTTTTGGATAAGAATTTGGTGGATTATTCAAAATGTACTGAAGAAGAAGATAAAGTTCCTGCCACAATTTTTCCTTTTGGGAATTATAACGGATTGTACAGGGATTGAGACTAAATTGATTCTGAACTTAATAACAGCAGCAAGACTGTTGATTGGACAATACTGGAAGAAAGAAGAGATACCTACAATAGAAGAATGGATATTGAAAGTTATTAATTTGGCTGAGATGGCTAAAATCTCAGCGTCTTTAAAAGACAATACGCAGGAAAGATATTTAATTGAATGGAAAAATGAATTGATTATCTACAAAACAGATATCAGATTAAGAAATATCAGATTGCCTTTGAATAATTAGAAAGTTATTTTATGTAATGGGGAGGGGGTTGGGAGACGAAAAGCTTTGGATGTGGTTATTTGGATTGGAAGGAAAAATTTTATTCTATGTTTGGTTTATGTATAACTTGACCTTGTGATTGACCGGGAAGCCGGGGTGGGGAGGAGGGGTGTTTGTTTGTTTTTTTGGGAGGGAGGGGGAAAAAAAGGGGGAAAAATGTTTTTGTTTTTTTAAAACTCTTTCAATAAAAAAAAAAAAAATGTGCTACCGTACCTAATCCTGTGAGGCTTGAAAAATTCCCTGCGTTTTATTTTTCTGGCCTTGCTTCCTTGTCTGTTTTCCTTTTTTTTCCAAAAATGCTGATTTAAAAAAAAAATAGATTTTTTAAAAAATATCTCCTTGGTTTACAGGGAGCCTTTCCAGCGCGCCTGAAAAAGGTCTTCATTGTAGGAGCCCCGATGTGGTTTCGAGTTCCTTATTCCATCATCAGCTTGTTGCTTAAAGAGAAATTACGAGAAAGGGTAAGTTGCAGCAGAAATGGATCTCAGGAGGCTTCAGCCTGCTAAAAGGGAGAACCAGCTACGTTCACATGCCCGGTTGAGACATTTAGACCGAGTGCAGCGAAAACAGACAACGTGCTATTCTAGGAGTTGGGGAAATTGGTACTAAAATGGCAAATGAGAACCAGTTCAGTATAGTAACTCAGGTACTGGTTTAGAAATAGGAAGCTGTGGGTTTCCTGCTTTAGGCATGGAAGCCAGCTGGGTGACTTTGGGCCAATCACCAGGAGACGAGAAGTTCTAGTCCCGCTTTAGAAATGGAAGCCAGCTGGGTGACTCTGGGCCAATCACCAGGAGACGGGGAGTTCTAGTCCCACTTTAGAAATGGAAGCTAGCTGGGTGACTTTGGGCCAATCACCAGGAGATGGGGAGTTCTAGTCCCGCTTTAGAAATGGAAGCTAGCTGGGTGACTTTGGGCCAATCACCAGGAGACTGGGAGTTCTAGTCCCACTTTAGAAATGGAAGCTAGCTGGGTGACTTTGGGCCAATCACCAGGAGATGGGGAGTTCTAGTCCCACTTTAGGAATGGAAGCCAGCTGGGTGACTTTGGGCCAATCACCAGGAGATGGGGAGTTCTAGTCCCACTTTAGGAATGGAAGCCAGCTGGGTGACTTTGGGCCAATCACCAGGAGACGGGGAGTTCTAGTCCCACTTTAGAAATGGAAGCTAGCTGGGTGACTCTGGGCCAATCACCAGGAGATGGGGAGTTCTAGTCCCACTTTAGGAATGGAAGCCAGCTGGGTGACTTTGGGCCAATCACCAGGAGACGGGGAGTTCTAGTCCCGCTTTAGAAATGGAAGCTAGCTGGGTGACTCTGGGCCAATCACCAGGAGACGGGGAGTTCTAGTCCCGCTTTAGAAATGGAAGCTAGCTGGGTGACTCTGGGCCAATCACCAGGAGATGGGGAGTTCTAGTCCCACTTTAGAAATGGAAGCCAGCTGGGTGATGCTGGGCCAATCACCAGGAGAGTCTGTCAGCCCAACCCGTCTCGCAGGATGGTTGTTATGGGGAAAATAGTAAGAGTATGGAGTATTCACCACTTTGAATTGTAAAGTAACAAAAGCAGGATTAAAAAAAAAACCTTAATAAATCAGGAATTCAGTGCAAGCCAGCCTAAACGGATGCACTTTCAATACGGGGAACCTTCATTCCTAAAAAAAAAGCAGGGAATAAAATGAGGCTCTTGTGCTCCTTCCTCTTTCTTAGGTCCAGATGGTGAAAATGTCGGAGCTCAGGCAGCACCTGCCCCACGAGTGCCTCCCCGAGTACTTGGGAGGGTCTCTCAAGCTGGACCCCCTCAGCTGGAACTGCAGATTCCTCCCGCAGCAAAACGGGCACCCGGATCCCCTGGATGAGCTGATCCTGGTCCCTCTGGCTCCCCCTCGGGACAACGGTTCCGTCCATGTCCCGGGGCCCAAGTCCATGACCCTGCCGGAACTCCTGGAGCACGTCAACCAGAAGCAGAAGCGAGGAATTTATGAGGAATATGAAGGCATTCGGCACCGGAGCCCTACGGGCACTTTTGGCTGTTCTCTGTAAGCATCCGGATGAGATGGCGGGAGAATAGAATAGAATAGAATAGAATATTTTTATTTATAGAGCGCCCTTCTCCCGAAGGACTCAGGGCGGTGTACAGCCAAGAATAAAATACAGAAAGAAAACAACAATACAAAACTAAAAACAACCCTTAAAAAACCTATTTGATACGGCTACTTATAGATAAAATATTACCCTCTAAAATTGACAAAAAATTTAAAACCCATAAAATCAATTTGATAATTTAAAATTTAAGCGAGTCCAGCAAGACGAAATAAGTAGGTTTTAAGTTTTTAGGTTTTAAGTAGGGAGGATCTGAGGTTGGAGAATAAGAGAGTTGGAAGGGACCTTGGAGGTCTTCTAGTCCAACCCTCTTGCTCAAGCAAGAGACCCTCTACCATTTCAGACAAACGGCCGTCCAGCCTCTTCTTAAAAGCCTCCAGTGATGGAGCGCCTGTAACAGCGATGGCGAACCTTTTTTTCCTCGGGTGCCGAAAGCGCGCACACGATAGCACAAGCACCACACCCATAATTCAATACCCCACACACACACACACAACCCCCCACATGCTCCCTTGTGCATGTGCGTACGAACCCACCCACACCTGTATGAGGCCTAGCAAGCCTCCCTGAAGCCTTCTGAAGCCAGAATTGGCCCGTTTCCTGACTTCTGGTGGGCCCATTTTTCACCCTCCCCAGGCTCCAGAGGCTTCCTTGGAGCCTGGGGAGAACGAAAACGACCTCCCCCTCCCCCGAGGCCCTCTGGAGGCCAAAAATGCCCTCCCAGAGCATCCACGCGAGCCCTGTACTTACCTGACAACCAAAATGGAGACTCCTGGGAGGGGAAGGGAAGCATGGGCGAAAATCAGCTGGCCGGCATGCACATGCGTGCTGGAGCTGAGCTAGGGCAACAGCTCACGTGCCCGCAGATATGGCTACACGTGCCACCTGTGGTACGCATGCCATAGGTTCGCCATTACGGACCTGTAACATCTGGAGACAAGTCGTTCCACTGATTAGTTGTCCTCAGTGTCAGGAAATTTCTCCTTAGTTCTAAGTTGCTTCTCTCCTTGATTAGTTTCCACCCATTGCTTCTTGTCCTGCCCTCAGGTGCTTTGGAGAACAGCTTGACTCCCTCTTCTTTGTGGCAACCCCTGAGATATTGGAACGCTGCTATCATGTCTCCCCTAGTCCTTCTTTTCATTAAACTAGACATACCCAGTTCCTGCAACTGTTCTTCATATGTTTTAGTCCCTAATCATTGCTGCTTATCCTGCCCTCAGGTGCTTTGGAGAATAGCTTTACTCCCTCTTCTTTGGGGCAGTCCCTGAGATATCAAAATATTGCTATCCTGTCACCCTAGCCCTCCTCTTCATTAGCCTTGACATATCCAATTCCTGCAACCGTTCTGGAGGGCAGGAGGGACCCCCTCTGAAGCCCCGTCTAAGAACCAAACTTGGAGGGGGGAGGAACTGTCCCTCACCCCATGGAATTCCATTGTTCTCCATTTATCACTGCCTTTGTCAACCTTGGCGACTTGAAGATGGGTGGACTTCATTATCTTGCATATGATAGGAGTCCGATTCTTGTTGCTCTTTTTAAAATGTTTGCTTCTTTGCTAGCAGCCTCTCATTGCTGGGAGACATTCCTTGGTGCTTGCCTTGTTTATGTTTCTGCCTTTCTCCTTTTCAGGGCTCCTTTGAACCAGGAGAAAAACCGATATGGGGACGTTCCCTGCCTTGATCAAACCAGGGTGAAGTTGTCCAAACAGTTCAACTATCAGGAGGTAAGTGAAGCTGATAGCATTTCAGGGAATCGAACCCTTCAGATCACAGCAAAGAATTCAATCTCTAGCTGCAGAATTGAAGCAGGTTTGAAACAGACCTTTATGGTGGTTGTACTAACTGCCAGGAGTGTTGTGGGGGGAGGGAATTGGAGGAGGGGGCATTCATACACTGCCTAGGCCAAGGGTCTCGAACCTTGGCAACTTTAAGACTTGTGGACTTCAACTCCCAGAGTTCTGGGAGTTGAAGTGTACAAGTCTACAAGTCCCTGGCCTAGGGGAAAGGTGGGCTATACTTCAACTGAATACTGCGTTTCCTCGAAAATAAGACCCTGTCTTATATTTTTGGAACCCCGAAATAAGCGCTTGGCCTTATTTCCAGGGAGGTCTTATTATTTTGGGGTGCATGGAGCAAGACAGGAATCCTCTTGCCGTCTTACCTGATTCCCAGCTCTGTCTCCCTAACCCTAACCAGAGGAAATGGCGGGAACCAGCTGCACATTTTCGAGGGAGGGGGGCTTATTTTAGTTCATGTGTTCAAAAGCCCGATTGGGCTGGGGAGGTCTTATTTTCGGGGAAACAGGGTACAATTTAGAATTGAAAGGTGTTTGGGACAAAGAGAAATCCCTTCGGTTCAATTAAGACTATACCATATTAGCAGATTTAAAACTTCCGGTTACGACAGGGGATCTCTCTCTCTCTCCATATTTTCTCCTCCACCCCTATGCTAAAGGAGATATCCACTTTAAACATGCAAGGAAGTTGCCAGATATTACAGATACTGTTCTGCGCAAGTAATTTAGTAGAATGGGGGTACACTCTTCATGTTTTAAAGTTCGATTACAGAACATCTGCACAGGGGTTGTGCAGATAAAATGTAAAACTATGTTCCAAAGATTTCCTGACTGGAGAAAACAACTTTTTGGGTCTTGTTCTACATTAAGAAATAGAAAACGAGGTTGTGGAAACAGTTAAGTCCTCTTTTTGCCCAAGAACATAGGAAAAGAACTGTTGGCTCCAAGAGAGAATATCAGACTGATGAAGAAAGTTATGTCTACAAAGCTCTGGTTTCATGGGCCTTTTGTTTAGGAGTAGGGAATAAAATCTGATGTTTTTTTTAATATTGGAAAGCAATACTGAAAATACTTCCACACTTATCTTTGCCCAACACCAAATGTAAATTGTAAATTGACAAACACAATTGTGTCTCCATAGATGACCGACTACATCAATGCGAGTTTCATGGACGGGTACAAGCAAAGAAATGCTTATATCGGCACTCAAGGTATTTATGGTCCCTAATCTTGAAAACATCACCTGGTTCTTTAGAAATCATTGAGAAGAGGCAACATCTGCATTCAGAGTCTGGAGTTTGTCAAATCCCAGCTCCCTCTTCTGGCTTTGCTCAACAGATGTGCCTTGCATGTCTGGAGCTTCAGGAAAACCCAATGTCTTTTTATCAGGTTAGACTCAGAGTCCATCATCCTATTTTCCAACTAGAAGCAACCAGATTGAGTTGCTAAATTTTGGTCCTGTCCAGCATAGATATCCCTTGACATACAATTGTAATGGAACCTGTGTCAGATTCAAAGTAACACCCCCAATGAAAGAAGACTCCGAGGCTTGGGTTTCCTCAAAGTTCTATTTTATTGGAGATGTCATATTGGCATATCTGGGAAAACCCGAATTTGAAAGCTTCCAGGTTTTCCCCACCCAAAAGAAAGTACAAGTCCATGCCCAGCACCCACATGTCCATCACATGGTCCAATCAATGCACTGATCCAACTAGAGATGCCTCCGAGTCACACCCTTCCAGGTGCAGGGGTGGATGTCCTTGACTCTTTGAGAAAGGAATGTTATTATGACTATATATCACCCATACTCCACACAATCCCCCCTCCCAGTTTCCCGCAGTAGTAAATGTGGCAGGCCTGAAGATCCAATGAAAAAGATGGCTTCCAGGTCTGGCAACCTGCCCATTATATTGTCTCCCATAATGGCCTAAACAGGTTGGTCACATGACTAAGCCAATTTTATGACCTTTTTTGCGATGATCATTGAGTGAACCAATAATCCACTGTGGAACGGTTTTATCAAAACCCAGAAGAGCCTGTTTTCCACTGAGTGCTTTCTTACTCTCTTGAAATCCCTTTCTCTCCAATATTTCCACTCCGCAAGGAAGGGAGATAATGAGCCAGGATCAGGACAACCTATATTAATGTAATGATGATCACATGATTGAGGGACGCTGCAAATGTCATAAATGAAGACATTGGTCATAAAGTTACTTCTTCTGCACCATCATGACTTCAGAGGGTCCCTGAACAAAGCGGTTGGTAAGCGAGGACTAACTATAGTATGTAGCTTTTGACAGCGTATTTCTATTTCCTGCTTCATTCTAGGGCCATTAGAAAACACGTACAATGACTTCTGGCGGATGGTGTGGGAACAGAATGTGCTGGTAATCGTGATGACCACAAGGTAACGTACCTGTGCATCAGATAATCAGCAAGCATGACCTTGATGGGTTTTAGGGGAGAGGGGGCCTGGCCCATTTGCTCCGATGCTCTTCTGAAGATGCTCTTGAGACATCGAGTCAAAACCCAAAATCTTCTGGTTTTGGATTTGATGTCTTATGCTAACTGGGCCAACTGTGGTTCCTTCAAAAGATGTCTCTCCATGCTTCCGTAGGGCTCCAAGCTGGCCACCCATTCCATATGGTCCCTTTCTTCTTTCCATGACAGGATTGAAGAAGGAGGCAAAAGGAAATGTGGTCAATATTGGCCACTGGAGAAGGACTTCCAGATCGGCTATGGAACCTTAACGGTTACCAACCTTGGAACAGAGAACCTCAGCCATTACAAGAAGACCCTTCTAGAGATGTTCAGCTGTGAGGTAATTGCACCAGCTCTTCATCAAAAGGGCCAACAGGTATCATAACGGAAACAATCCTGGTGGCCTTCAGATTTCTGGTCATCAACTCCCTCAGTTTCCATTGATTTGGCTCCATCACAGTGTTTCTCAACCTTGGTAGATTGAAGATGGATGGACTTCAACTCCCAGAATTCCACAGCCGGCCATGCCAGCTGGGGAATTCTAGGCATTGAAGTCTACTCATCTGCAACCTTCTGAGGTTGAGAAACGTTGGATCGAAAGGGGGCCAACGAGATCATCAACTCCCAAGCAGAAGACAACCCATCCTTGCAATAGTGGCATGAACGTGATGATCTGAAAAGTGGGATCCACTCTCTCTACCCCTTCTCCCCCTCCCACTTTTCAACTACCTACAGAACCGCGAGAGACGCCGTGTGACCCATTTCCAGTACGTGAGCTGGCCCGACTACGGAGTCCCTTCCTCGGCAGCGACACTCATTGACTTCCTGGGAGCCGTCAAGCAGCAGCAGAGGGTGGCCGTCAGTGCCTTGGGACCAC
Organism: Ahaetulla prasina; assembly: GCF_028640845.1. Classification (NCBI taxonomy): domain Eukaryota; kingdom Metazoa; phylum Chordata; class Lepidosauria; order Squamata; family Colubridae; genus Ahaetulla; species Ahaetulla prasina. The sequence continues at coordinate 24,343,901 of NC_080551.1, forward strand.
GCTACAAAGGTCACCCGGGCGGGCCACCCATCGTGGTACACTGCAGTGCCGGCATCGGGAGGACAGGTAACTGCATCGTCCTGGAATCTTGAGTGGAGGGTTGGATTTCCAAGGGCTTCAGAAGCTTTCTCCCATGGGTCCACCCTCTGCCTCCCAGCCTGCCTCACGTAACAAAGCCAGAGCTTAGGAACCTGGGAGTTGAACTTCACACCTCTGTTGGTGGCCCACATTGGAGAAGACTTCCCACTTGTAAAACTGGAAGCAGAGGTCATTTCCTCTTCCTTTAAATGTTTGGGGCTGCAGACAAGCGATCTTCTTCAACCTGTTGCCCTGCCCTGTATCAAACTTCAATCTGCCCCCAAGGCCCTGCAGGTTGGGGGTTATGGGACCTGGAAGCCCAATATTTTTCACCGGAAATCAGACTCAAAAGAAGTTGATGCAGAACAGGAAATGTTTCGGAGGGTGGGCCGATGGGTGATCTGTCCGTTTCTCCCCCCGTCCTTCCTTCCAGGTACTTTCTGCGCACTGGATATTTGTCTGTCGCAACTGCAAGAGGTGGGGACCCTCAACATTTACCAGACGGTGGTGAGGATGAGGACCCAGCGTGCCTTCAGCATCCAGACCCCTGAGCAGTATTACTTCTGCTACCTGGCCATCCTTGAGCACGCCTACAGAGAAAATCTCCTCCCCATCTCCCATCCCAGGATGGGTCCAGAGAAGAGCTAATCCGAAGGTCTAGATTAGAAGGTCTGGAAGCTCACCACGTCCTCAGGTCCAGGTCTGGAAGCTCACCCAGGCCTCAGCCCCAGGAGGATCTACTATGCTGTCAGACTCCTTCCTTCCTTCCTTCCTTCCTCTTTCTCTTCTTCTTTCCTTTTTCTCATCTTTCCTTCCTCTCTCATCATTCCTTCCCCCTTTCTAATCCTTCCTTCATCTTCCTTCCTTTCTCATCTTCCTTCCTTTTTCTCATCTTTTCCTTCCTTTTTCTCATCTTTCCTTCCTTTTCCATCTTCCTTCCTTCCTTTTTTCCTCCTCCTTTCTCATCTTCCTTCCTTCCTTCCCTCCCTCCCTCCCTTCCTCCTGCTCAACAAGTAGGTTTGGTCGGAGCTTTCAGATGGACGTGGCCAGTGGCAAGCCCATTCTCCACCACCAAGGCTGGAGGACATTTTTCCTGGACCGCTCAGCCACGATGAGCCACGACCAGTAGCCACAGACAAGGAATCCGTTGAACCCACTGCCTTGACTGACCCGTGCCTTATTGAGAAAAATATATATATATACTAGTAACGAATGAAGCAAACCTACGGGCTGCGTGAACGGAGTCCATGAACTGAAGGTCTTGACTCTTCTCCATGGGCCTGTCCTACAAGAGGCTGCCTCGGAAGGACAACCCAACGCTTCAGTCTTAATGACCGCTAGGCCTGCCTGTGTCTTGTCCATGTGTCCATGCGACGTCCTTCTCTTGCCCGGGATGGAACCACGATTCCCATTTACGTAGGTGTAGCTGCTTCTAGCCAAGATTCAGCGTAGCCTCATTCCGACGGGCAACCTCCCACGATACTGCCAAAGTTCATGGCGCTTTCTATCTCCCTCCGTCCCACCACCCATCTCTGTCCCCTCCTTGGTTCAACCACGCACAAGGAAACTTTCTCCCAACGGGTGTGGAGAAGACAAGTTAGGGATACGCATTCATCCATCGGTGGCCCCTTTTTGGAGGGGTTTATCCAAGCGGGGTCTCTGCAGCCCACAGGGAAGGCAGGAGGAGGGGGGGGAGGAATAGCTTGTGTGGAAATGCTAAGTGGCTGGTACGAATAGGGGACCAGAAGAAGGGCCCGAATTAGAAGGGCCCCATGGGTTGGGGGCCACAGGCAGAGAGAGGCAGGGCTTTAAGCTGGAACAATTCCCTTCCATGGAGGCTCTTCCAGACGAAGCTGGGGAAGGGGAGAGGGAAATCCTTTTAAGGCATCAAGAGACAGAGAAGGTTGGGTGAATGTGGGGCACCCAGTAATCTCCCTTGTAGCATGTGGGGCCCCATAGCAGCAAGATATAGCATGGGTCTCGTATTCCGGAGCCCCAATGTCTCCCCTCTTTCTCTCTCTCTCTGTCTCTGCTTGCAGAGGAAAAGTGGCCACGTGGAGCCACGTGAGTAACTTTATACTGGAACCGGATCTTTAGAACGTGTATATTTCTTTTTTTCATTTTTTACAACCCCCTTCTCTTTCCTCCCCCGCCCCCTTTTTTTCGGTTTTTATATTTAATCTTGACTGGCGCACGTCCAAGTTGGAAATAATTGTAAATGTTCCTGGTCGCTTCTTCACAGCGAAATTATGGGCTCTATTCCGGGGGGTGGGGTGGGTTGTTTTTGGTATTCACAATTAAATACGCCTACAACCCACGAGCTCAGTGCTGTTCCTTTTGAGGCTTCTACAAATTGAGTGTTTTGAGTTCAGAGGTCTCCAACCTCTTAGCCTTTCTCCTCTTGACGGACCTTGGACCAATTCCAACACCTTTCGGCAAGCAAGCGATTCAGGTCTGGGCCAAAACTTCCCTTCCTAGCTAGATGCTGGCTAGGGAATTCTGGGAGTTGAAGTCCACCCATCTTAACATTGCCAAGATGGAGAAAGACTTTTTCTTAAGGATGTTACCTTTCAGGCGTATAGCAAAACGAGGTTAAAAGAAACAAGCTTGCAGGATTGTTTTGAAGGTAGCTGTTTTTTTTCTAGCCTGGATTCATTTGAAGAAGGATCACAGTCTTTGCACAGCTGAGCATCCTGGCAGAGGACCAGGGGTGAAATCCAGCAGGTTCTGACAGGTTCTGGAGAACCGGTAGCAGAAATTTTGAGTAGTTAGGAGAACCGGCAAATACCACCTCCGACTGGCCCCAGAGTTGGGTGGGAATGGAGATTTTGCAATATCCTTCCCCCAGGATATAACCTGGAACGAGGCAGGAATAGGATAGTTCAAAGGGGCTACAAGGAAAAAGGTGGAGAAGGTGATGTAGGAGAAGGGATGGCAGAACTTGGAGGTGGAGTCAAAAGAGGGATCAGCCTAGAATCCTTATGTAGCCACAAGCAAAGCAAATCTAAGTCCCATTGAGTGCTGCTTATAAGATAACCTTTATTGTCACTTTTTTCTGTGAACACACTGAAATTCTGATGCTCACTCACAAAAGAAGATACAGACAGACAGACAGACACAGATAGACTAAAAGGTAAATGTACCCCTCACACGTGCTAGTCGTTCCTGACTCTAGGTGGCAGTGCTCATCTCTGTTTCAAAGCCGAAGAGCAAGACATCTCCATGGTCATGTGGCCGGCATGACTCAATGCCAAAGGCGCACGGAATGCTGTTCCCTTCCCACCGAAGGTGGTCCCTATTTTTCTCCTTGCGTTTTTTACCTGCTTTCGAATTGCTAGGTTGGCAGGAGCTGGGACAAGTCACAGGAGCTCACCCCATTACGCAGCACTAGGGATTTGAACCACTGAACTGCCGACCTTTTGATTGACAAGCTCAGTGTCTTAGCCACTGAGCCACCGCATCCCTCTTCCACACACCTATACATACTGTAAACATATATATATATACATGCACTATATATGTACACATATACTAGTATATATTAATCACAGGCTACTCAGAATACATAGTAGAAAAAAGTCTTGGGAGTTAACAAGGTTGATATGGTATAAAGCTATTATCGAATCTAACTAACTCCAAGCAGGTGCTCGCCCATAGCTGAGAAGGTTCCTGTACATAGGTCAGAGGTCGGCAATCTTAAACACTCAAAAGAGTCACAAACTTCCTAACCAGAAGCTCCCGTTCAATTCTGGAGCCGACCAGAAGTCCGGTTCCACCCTTCATAGTCTCCTCCTAGCACGGTGTCCTTTTTCCTCTGCCTGTCCTAACCGAAAGCCCTATCATTTGTTGAACCGACCAGCAACGAGGAGCCGCAGCAGAGGAATGAAAGAGCCACATGCGGCTCCAGAACTGCAGGTTGCTGACCCCTGGCATAGGCATTTACCAATGAATCAGTTTAACTGAACCTTCATTTGCGGTCCTGGTGTTTTAGCAAATGACAGGTATCTGCTGTTGGCCTCTCACAACTGTAGGAGCTAAATCTACTCAAGGAGAGGACCAGTGAAATTGACAGAAGTCTCAAAATACAATGCCACACACCTTCCCCTTTACTTCTGGAGAAACTAGGGAGGTTTTTTTTAACGAGATTTTCCCCACTTTTAGTATCTCTGTTTATTGCTTTCATGTTTTACCTTGTTGCTTTTATTGCTTGTAAGACGCTCAGAATCATCTCTAGGCGAGAGGAGCGGCACAGAAGCTTAATAAATAAATACCCATCAGAATTGTCACTATGCAGATTATCCTTCATCCAGGTCACAGTTGTCCCAAAGGTGCGTTTGTTCTTTTTCCAAGAGGCAACTGAACATTCTGGTTTTTCTTTGAAGACGTTTCGCTTCTCGTTCAAGAAGCCTCTTCAGTTCTGAAGAACAAGGAAGTCCAGTTGCCTCTTGAAAAACCACCTTTGAGACACTCGTTGGAATCCGCACCTCAAAACTTTCCGGAGCAATATGACTTCAATTACAGAGTGGTCAATGCCTGGGATGCACTACCTGACTGACTCTGTAGTTTCTTCCCCAAACCCCCAAAACTTTAACCTTAGACTGTCCACTGTTGACCTCACCCCATTCCTACGAGGTCTGTAGGGCCTGCATAAGTGCACCTGCGTGCCTACCGTCTCTGTCCTAATATTCCTTTTTTACTTACTCTTTTCATGTATCCAAATTACGTTTATACTTTTACCTGTTATTTTTTATTATTATTTGCATTTATATCCTGCCCTTCTCCGAAGACTCAGGGCGGCTTACACTATGTCAAGCAATAGTCTTCATCCATTTGTATATTATATACAAAGTCAACTTTTATTGCCCCCAACAATCTGGGTCCTCATTTTACCTACCTTATAAAGGATGGAAGGCTGAGTCAACCTTGGGCCTGGTGGGGCTTGAACCTGCAGTAATTGCAAGCAGCTGTGTTAATAACAGACAGACTTAGTCTGCTGAGCCACAGAGGCCCTGTGGCCATATTTTGCCAATATACAATTGGCAAAAATAAATAAATAAATAATAGAAAGAAAGGCAACTTTTTCTCAAAGTTGACCCTGGGTGCCAAGGTCAGCCCAGCTTCCTAACTTTTGCAAGAGAGAGATCCCCCCCCTCCCCAAAGCCAAAAACACGGGTGGGGAAGGCCATTCCCACGTTTCCCAGCCTCCTCCTCTCCTCCTCTACGACATCCTCCTTACAGATGCTGATTGTCCATCAAAGCCTTTTTCATACAAGGGCCATTTCCGGGAGGGGGGGGGAGAGAATAGAGAGGAGGCGTGGCCTAAATCGTAGCTTTAATCCCCGCCTCTCCCACAACGGTCTCTCTCTCCCTCGGCCAATCAGCGCCGGGGGGTGTGTCCCTCCATTCAGGATTCCTGGCTTGGGGCTTTAAGGGTATGTAACAGCTGCTTCCAATTGACTCCCCCGAATGCTGGATCTGGTGGTTGTTTTTTTTTAATTATTTTATTATTTTCCTGCTCCTGCTTTTCCCGGGAGGGGAGGGGGAGGCGTGGAACCTCGGGGGCTTTTCCCCTGGGGGGCTGGGGTGGGGAGGGCAAGAGACCCTTCTCAAATCAGAGGAGTAAATGAAGGAGAAAAGAAAAAAAGAAAAGAAAAGAAAGGGGGAGGCAGAGAGAGAGAGAGAGGTGGAGAAGCAAGCTGAGTTTCCTTAGGGCGGGAAAGGAGTTGGAGTGGGGAGGGGGAGTTGGAAGAAAGGGAGAAGGGCGACCCCCGCCCATGCCTTTCCGAAGAGGGGAGGGGGGGGAACTGTTCCGCAGAGTGTCGGGTTGGCGGGTGCTGGTGTGGTTTTTTTGACCCCGCTCGGGATTCCGAAAGGAAGGGAGGAGGAGCGGGAAGCCTAAAAGACCCCCTCCCAAAAAAAACAACACCAAAGCTCGGAGGGGAGGGGGCTGGGAAGGCAGCGGGGGTCCAGAGGCGGCGATCCTGGCGCTGAGCTTCCTCGCCGGAGGAGTTTTGCAACGCCCGGGGTCCATCACCTTCCTCTTCCTCCCGCTGTGAAACTTCTCCACGTCTCGACCCCCCACCTTGGGGGTCTGGGGGAGGGAGGGAGGGGGGAGGAGCAAAGGAGAGCCCTGGAGGGGCTGCGCGGGTGGGCGCGAGCACTAAACGCGGGGGAGGAGCCAGGGGGCTTCCCCCTCCCCCTCTCTTGCCCTCCCCTTCCCCCGCCTTATTCCCCTCCTCCTCCTCTCGGCCTATCTCCCTCCTCCCCTCCGTCTATCATCTGCCCCCTCCTCCCCACGCGCGTACCTGCAAGCCCGGATTTCCGACCGGGGTCCTCTGGCCCGAAAGCGGCGCCGCGGCTCTCTTTTTGGGGAACGCCCGGGCGGCCCTTCTTGGCCGGTCCGGGCTTCCCCGCGTCGGCATCGGCGCCGGAGTTTCTTGCTCGACTTGGCAGTTGGCGGGTTTTGAATGGGGAGGGGAGGGGGGAGAAGAGAGAGGCAGGGACTGCACACGCGGCCGCGCGCTGAGACAGGGCTCGCCTGCACGTGTGAACGGAGACGCGGGGGCGAAGAACCGTGTTCTTGTTGGCTTGCCTGGGACGTAGAAACGGAGTCCGGCGAGGCGGGAAGGAGCCTCCCCGTTTAACCCGCCATTGTTCCTAGTATTCCAAGCAGCACATGCGGGGGGGGGGTGTTTGTGTGTCCCCTCCCTAATACCCGTTGTATTTTCCCATTCCAACCCTGTGAGGTAGGCCAGGCTGAGCCAGAGACGGGCGTCCGTTGCCGCCTCAAGCTTAAAGGGCGACTCCAGACCCTAGAAACGCCATTCACACGTTACGCTTGGCTTTCGGCTCGGATTCGTCGGGGAGGTTTGGCCGGTTGGAGAGAAAGGCAGCGATTGGTGGTTCGGCGTGGAACAAGGGAGGGGAATCGTGTGAATGACCATCCTGGCACCGGTCTCGAGGGTTGCCACATCTGTCAAGGGGTCCAACCGGATCCCCCCCCCTCCCCCGCGCTTAGGGGCTGGAATCTCGGTTTCTGCGGACTTGATGCCCGAGCCGACGCCGGGCACAGGCTGGCTCGGCTGCCCTGGGAATGCGGACTCCATGGGACGGACTGATGCAGCACGAGCGAGTCTGCCCACCGTCAAGCCGGACAGAAACGAGATCGGAAGCGTGTTTTTCCCGGGTGGGTGGGTGGGTGGTCGAGCCCCCTCCCCATTTCTCCAGCCCAGAGCCGGGAGGGGGGAGGCAGAGGGAGGGTGGCACCGCTAGCCCCTCCCACCAGGCGGCCTTAAAAGAATACCATCCCGGAAGTCAAACCCTCTAAACCCGGTTCTGGGGGTGGGGAGGGGGAGACGGCGCCCCCCCCCATCTGGCAGTTGCAGTGCAGACGACCGGGAGAGGGGGAGGGGAGAGCATTTCCGGTCTGGGAGGGAGGTGTTCAAGATCCTTTGGCGGAGAGTGGAGGGCGAAGGAATGGAGCTTCCCTCTCCAGGGGAAGTGTACCCATAAATGGGCATTGGATCGTCCCTCGCTCGGTTGCTTTCATTCGCCGCCCATTCATTCTACTAAACAGCCCTGTTACTACTCGGGGATTTTCTATATATATCTCCGAAAGAGAGAAAAGTGTGTGTGTGTGTGTTTATTTCTCGGGCAGCAGTTCTCAGCCTTAACAACTTGAAGATGGGTGGACTTCCAACTCCCAGAATTCCCCAGCCGGCACGCTGGGAGTTGAAGTCCACCCACTTTCAAACTGGAAGGGTAGAGAAAAACTGCTTTGGTGTCGGAGAAATGCAGATAGGCTTTCTCAGAAACAGTCAAGTCACTCTTTCCAGTGCAGTTGTAATGTGGAACGGTCACTAAACAGGTGGTTGTAAGTTGAAGACTGCCTGCAGTTTCTTGGTTGAAAGAAAGAATGTAGAAGGTGGGCACAAGAAAAGATTTCTAAAACGTGATGGGGAAACATAGTGAAACAAAAACACATTTTGCAGAATGAATTTGAGGGATGCCCGACAGCCACAAGGGGTTGGATAACTTTAAAAAGGGGGGGGGGGCGGGAGATTACTAACTCATCCTTGGCTGCATTTTCCAAAGCTACATGCTTTCTGGAAAATTGGAAGTAATGGCCAGCAGGTTCCCCCCCCCCCTTATGCAATGGTTGCCTGATCATCTGAATCAAATGCATTGGCTAAAAAGTGTACAACGCAACAGTTTAGAAGCCAAGGGTTGCAAATCTCGTAACTTTCTTAGTGTGACTTCCAGGTTTTCAGTCCAGGTGGACACAGTTTTCAAGGGAGCTCTTTGAAAGACACCCAGGAATCCAGGGCCTTGTCCTAGAAGGGGGAAAGCCAGACAGCCCAAAGCTCGGCCTGTCTCTGGATAAAGATCTATAGCAGGGTTCTCCAACCTTGGCCACCTTAAGACTTGTGGACTTCAACTCTCAGAATTGCTGGGAGCTTTGCTGGCTGAGGAACTCTGGGAGTTGAAGTCCACAAGTCTTAAAAGTTGATAAGATTGGAGACACCTGATCTATAGTTTTCCACCGGAAAGGATCTGCATCTTTGTCTTGCCTGGCGCAAGAGGAGCACAGTGCTATGCTTGGCCAAGCCAAAGGTGGGGTGGGGGGCTCTTGAAAGCTAGATAGGTTGCTTCAAAGATTTGGGGAGGGGGTACAGGAAAAGAGGGGGGAGAAAAGTGTTTAACACTTCAAGTGAAATGAAAATTGATTACATTTTGGTTTTTGTTCTGAAAGGTTTGTTCTGTAGGGTTTACCTTTTCCGTTACCCTGTTCCCTTTTCCTTCCTCCCTTCCCTCTCCTTTTCTCATCTTCCTTCCTCCCTCCCTCCTTCCTTTTTCACCTTCCTTCCTTCCGAGGTAGCTCCCAAGGTAGATCAGGCTGAACGATTTTACATTTTACAACAGCTTCCCCCCCCCAGCTATGTTCAGAAGATAACTCAGCCACCACTGGTCACCAAAGGCGTAGGGTTCAAAAAAAATGCAGGTTTATCAGGGCTTTTGAGCGTTTGCTCGCCTCGTGTTACTAACTTGGTTCTGCTTTTCCTGTCAAGTCTAGTCATGTTGGGTGACTTTTTTTTTTAATAATTTTAATGGGGAGGAGGGGAGCCTGACTTTGAATTGTAGGCATTCCTGGCAGTGGAGACGGATAATTGCGGCGTGATAGCAGCTTTTAGCCGCGTGGAAAGACGTGGATGTGAAAAAAGGAGGAGGGTGAAAGTATGAGTGAGTACTCCTGTTGTTTTGGTTTACTGTGAGATGCCTGCAATTTTGGAGTGAATCGGCCGCCTGGAGTCGGTGTGTGTGTGAGTTAGGCAACCATATGAATGCGTCTAATAAATAAAAATAATTTTAAGGCACGTTTCCAAAGCAGCACCTGAGAATTGGTTGTGCTTCCCAGCCAAAGCACATCCTGCCCTCTTACTCTGAACTGTAATTAACTTGATTATTCCTGAGGCGAGGAGGATGGTGTCACTGGCTTTCTGAGCCATCCAGGATACTGGGCTGGCAGGGAGAGATGTTTAACGCAGTGTGTAATTGGGCAGAGATGGGATAGCGAATAGTCACGTCATTCAGGTTGTGTGTTCACACTGACACACTGCCCCGTGGCTGCCCAGGCCACCACACGGCAGGGTGAATTAAAATATACCTGGCTGAATTGGGGCTCAGCAGAGCATGCAAACACACACTTCAGTGCTACTTTATAAAATATCATTCTTCAGTAGTAGATTGTAGCTTTTTTTAAACCAGATCATTCCATTTTTTAAAAAGGCTGTGTCTGCTTCCAGATTTTTCTATCCTGTCATTTCCAAGAATTGTCTCTTCTTAAGGAGATAGTTCTTCTTGTATCTCTTTATCTTAGGTGTACTTGTGAACTGATGAGAGTGTATAAATATCCACATTTGGAAGATCAGTTTACTCTAAATATTCTATAGCCTTCTGTATGTATGCTGCAGTATTTATGCTCAGGGCAAACAAGGAATTCCAGGAAAATCCATGCTGGGAATCTGTAAAATTCCCACCAAGCCTCTGGCTTAAGTACCCATTTAGAATAACAGAGTTGGAAGGGATCTTGGAGGTCTTCTAGTCCAACCCCCTGCTTAGGCAGGAAACGCTACACCACTTCAGACAAATGATTATCTAATCTCTTCTTTAAAATTTCCAGTGTTGGAGCATTCACAACTTCTGGAGACAAGTTGTTCCACTGATTAATTGTTCTCACTGTCAGGAAATTTCTCCTTAGTTCTAGTTTGCTTCTCTCCTTCCTTAGTTTCCATCCATTGCTTCTTGTTCTGCCCTCAGGTGCTTTGGAGAATAGTTTGACTCCCTCTTCTTTGTGCAGCCCCTGAGATACTGGAACACTGCTATCATGTCTCCCCAGTCCTTCTTTTCATTAAACTAGACATGCCCAGTTCCTGCAACCGTTCATTATGTTTTAGCTTCCAGTCCCCCAATCATCTTTGTTGCTCTTCTCTGCACCCTTTCTAAGCTCAACGTATTTTTTACCCACGTTAAAACTGGACACTTAAAAGCGAATAATCAGCTGGAAACAGAAACTCATTCAGGTTTTTGTGGATTGCATGCCCATTCCCCAAGATTGCTTTAATTATGAAGTTCATCGGGGTTTTTTAAATGAAATATCATGCGATTTGCATAGTGCTTATTTCCGGACATCTTGTTCTTAGGCGTTCGAGCAATCCGTCTATGAAAAAACTACCTTATTAAAAAAAAGTGAGAGGGGGAGAGTTTCTTTATAGGGCTTCGAAAGAGAAAGCTGTTCGGCTTTCTTGCAACCCTGTCCAAGTGCCACGTTTGGGCTTCTCCGCGGCGCAAGTGGGTTTTTTTTTTAAGGGCAGTTTCAGACCGGCGTTCCTGCTAACTTGGCAAATTTATTTTTTTTATTTTTGCAGAAACTGGCTTGTGCCGAGGTTTTGACTGGGGGGAGGAAATGCATTTGGGAATTGGTGCCCCGCGATCGCAAAGCGCGAAGGGAGACCTGTTGCCTCCGCCCCCAAAGAGCGGACGGCCTCAGACTTCCGGGAAGGGGAGAGGTTGGGCTGCGTGGGTTTCCCGTGTCGCGGAGGGAGGGAGATGCAGTTGCAGCACCATCAGCGGGGAGATTGTGTGTGCTTTGCAACAGGGTGCGCCTGGCATTTGCAAGCCTTGGCTTTTGCCAGTTGTGGTTGTAGTCCGGTGTTTTGCCTGCTCTTTCCCAGCGTGGTTGCATGGAGCCGGGGGCCTTTCTACGCTTGCACGCGAGCCACGCTGCGCGGATTTGCAAAGGCGGCAGCAGCAACAGCACCGATGTAAACATTCCACAATAGGGCTCCCCGGAGAAGGGGCGGGGCCTCCCGCCAGCCAGGGGGGCGGAGACAAGCCGAGAGCATCGAGGGGCGGAGTCGCCTCTTTCCTCGCCCGCTCTTCTGTAACTCCCACCCTTTCGCTTGACTGGCGGCGCCTCTCGTCCATGGGCAGCGGCGGCAGCGGAAATCCGGCCAATGAGCGTCGCACAGGGCGGGTCCTCCGCGTCCCATACGGACATTTTCTCAGCTTCTCTCCACCCCTTTTTCTACACTCCCCCTCCCTCTCCCAAACCCGCCTTTGGCATCCCCTTCCTGGGAGCTGGGAGCCAATCGGGGCGGCGGAAGGGAGGCTGCGCTGCGCGGGGATTGGCCGGGGCGCTAGAGCGGCAGACCTGTCGCCCTGTAGCCGCGCGGGAGGCCTCCCCGGAGCAGGGGAGGGGCGGGATTTCTCAGGGAACAGAGAAGCGGGCAGCGCTCGGCGGCGGCCGTCCTGAGACGGTTGGTCTGTGGCCGCGGCGCCCCTTCCCATTCCCTCGGACCCCTCACGGGAGCCCGAGGCCTGCCTGCCTAGCTGGCCTCCCATTCGTCCGCGCAGGCCCGGCCTGGCCTTCTGCCTTTTCCTCAGCGCGGGGAGGAGAAAGACGGGAGACGCGGACGAGGATTCGCCGCGCCGGCTCTTGAGGCGAGGCGGCGCTCACCGGCGGCGGCGGCGGCGGCACGCAGGTGAGGGGAGGCGAGGGCGCTCGCGGGGCGAGGAGGGAGGGAAGGGGCAGCGCGCGCGGCGTGACGAGAGCCGGAGTCGGGGGGAGGAGGAGGAGGAGGAGGAGGAGGACAGGGGGGCGCGCGCGGGGAGGGAGGCAGGGAGGGCGGGGCCTGGAGGCGTGTGGCGCGCGCGCTCGAGCGTGCAGGGGAGGCAGGATTTCTCAGGGAACAGAGAAGCGGGCAGCGCTCGGCGGCGGCCGTCCTGAGACGGTTGGTCTGTGGCCGCGGCGCCCCTTCCCATTCCCTCGGACCCCTCACGGGAGCCCGAGGCCTGCCTGCCTAGCTGGCCTCCCATTCGTCCGCGCAGGCCCGGCCTGGCCTTCTGCCTTTTCCTCAGCGCGCGGAGGAGGACGACGGGAGACGCGGACGAGGATTCGCCGCGCCGGCTCTTGCGGCGGGGCGGCGCTCACCGGCGGCGGCGGCGGCGGCACGCGGGGGAGGGGAGGCGAGGGCGCTCGCGGGGCGAGGAGGGAGGGAAGGGGCAGCGCGCGCGGCGTGACGAGAGCCGGAGTCTGCGGGAGGAGGAGGAGGAGGAGGAGGAGGACAGGGGGGCGCGCGCGGGGAGGGAGGCAGGGAGGGCGGGGCCTGGAGGCGTGTGGCGCGCGCGCTCGAGCGTGCAGGGGAGGCAGGATTTCTCAGGGAACAGAGAAGCGGGCAGCGCTCGGCGGCGGCCGTCCTGAGACGGTTGGTCTGTGGCCGCGGCGCCCTTCCCATTCCCTCGGACCCCTCACGGGGCCCGAGGCCTGCCTGCCTAGCTGGCCTCCCATTCGTCCGCGCAGGCCCGGCCTGGCCTTCTGCCTTTCCTCAGCGCGGGAGGAGAAAGACGGAGACGCGGACGAGGATTCGCCGCGCCGGCTCTTGAGGCGAGGCGGCGCTCACCGGCGGCGGCGGCGGCGGCACGCAGGTGAGGGAGGCGAGGCGCTCGCGGGGCGAGGAGGAGGAAGGGCAGCGCGCGGCGTGACGAGAGCCGGAGTCTGCGGGAGGAGGAGGAGGAGGAGGAGGACAGGGGGGCGCGCGCGGGGAGGGAGGCAGGGAGGGCGGGGCCTGGAGGCGTGTGGCGCGCGCGCTCGAGCGTGCAGGGGAGGGCGGGCCGGCCGCCGGCGCTCGGCCAATCCCGGCTCCGGGTGCTCCAGGGCTCCGCCCCTTCGCTCCCGCACGGCCGCGGCGGGTTAGCCGCGCCGCCCCCCCTCTCCCCGCAGGCTCCGCCCCCTTTTTGCCCCAGCCCGCCGCGGGGGCGGGCCGCCGGTGAGGCTCCTCCCCCTCCCGTCATGCCTTCCTCCCCTCCCCTCCGGTGGCATGCCAGGCTCCTCCCCGGCGGCGCGGCGGGGCGGGACCGGTCCCTGCTGCTGCAGCCGCCGCCGCTGCGTGCTGGCTCCCCGGGCCCATCATCCCCAGCCGGCCGTGGGTTACGGGCCGCTCCTCCCTGCGGGGGGAGGGGTGGGCGCTGGGATGCTGCATCGCCTCCCGCCCCCCTCCGTGGCTTTTGGGGCGGGGGCTGCGGCTCCAGGTGGGGGGGGGCTCCCTTGCCCCTTTTCTCCGGCCTTGAGGCTAATTGGGGCGGGGGGGGGGGAGGCAGCCAAAGTCCAGCACAGCTGGAGAGTTTCCTTAGAGATCGGATCCTCCCATTGCAATTCTATGGCTCCATGTTAGGGTGCTTTTATTATGGTTTTAGCTTAATTTAATGTATTGTCTCCTATCTTGTATTGTCCACATATCTTTTGTAAAGCTATCTATCTATCTATCTATCTATCTATCTATCTAATCTATCTTCTATCTATCTATCTATCTATCTATCTATCTAATCTATCTATCTATCTATCTATCTATCTATCTATCTATCTATCTATCTATCTATCTATCTATCTATCTATCTATCTATCTATCTATCTATCTATCTCTGTCTGTCTGTCTGTCCTATATCATTATAGTTCCTATATATCATTATCTATTTATCTACCTATCATCCATCCATCCATCCATCTATTTATCTATCATCTATCTATCCATCTGTCTGTCTATCCCAGTATCTATCTATCATCTATCTCTGTGTCTATCATCTCTTATCTATCGTCATCATTTCTATCTATCATCATTTCTACCTATCCTTTCTCTCCATTTCTCTATCATCTATATCTACCGACCTACACACACACACACACACACACACATAATCCGCAAGTTACGACCACAGTTGACCCAACATTTCCACTGCTAAGCAAGGCACTTGCTAAGTGGGTTTTGCCTTGTTTTGCAACCTTTCTTGACACTGTTCTTACGTGAACCGCTGCAGTTGTTAAGTTAGTAACACGGTTCTTAAGTGAATCTTGGCTTCTCCATTGACTGGGCTTGTCAGAAGGTCACAAAAGGGGAATCATTTGAGTCCCAGATACTGCAAGTGTTATTATATTCATATATACCGGTAATTGCTGACCCTTTATTTAAACTGTATATCAGTGATTGCATGACCTCTGTAGATGCCATATGCTAAATCAATAAATAAGAGAGCCATAGTGGGAGGAAGGCTGATGAGCCCCGAGTCTGCCCCCTTGCCTTTTGGGGAAGGGGAGTCCCAGTTTCAGCTGGAGGGGCATATCCTCTAAAGGTATGGGGATCCCATCCCAGGCCTTCCTTTCTTCCATCGCCACCTTCTAATTCCCTCCTGTCCTTTTGAACACAAACATACCTGGTTGAGAGCTGCCCAGCCTTGCTGAATTGATGAAGCTTCTAAGCAAAGGGAGGGGGGGGAAAACTTTCTTAATTGTTGCGGCAGTAAAGAGAAATTAATGTAGGATATTCAAGGCAGGGGATCTAAGGATTGTCTTGCTGCAATTTGTAAATGGGATCTTATAGATCCTCCAGTCTGATGTTTCTTAAAGTTGGTGGCTTTAAGACATATAGACTTCAATTCCCAGAATTCCCCAGCCAGCATCTTCAAGATGTGGGGACTTCATTTCCCAGAACTCTTCCGTTCATACCTTATATAATCCATATGATGCTTTTTAGATCAGCGTTTTTCAACCTTGGCAACTTTTAAGATTTGTGGACTTCAACTCCCAGAATTCTCCCATAGCTGGCTGGGGAATTCTGGGAGCTGAAATCCATACACCTCAAAAGTTGCCAACTTGGGAGAAACACTGCATCTGATTCCACCCAGTGCAGGAATTCACTCCTATATATACCTAATAAATGGTCATCCAACCTCTGGATCCTCTCTCGTGATCTCCCAAAATTCTTCCTTCGTTTATTTCCATTTATTTATTTATTTTACTTTGGTAGCTGCATTTTTATATGCTGCTCTTTAGCTCAAGTATGCAATGCTGGGGAGATGGTGGTGGGGGGCACACTGAAAGAGAAGGAGAACGAATGGTCATTTCTAGCCCGAGCACCGAATTGCAAGCATCTGTTGGTGCTAAATGCAGCATCCCTTTGTCTGCTGGAGAAATCTTTGGAGGATGTCTGTGTTGGCAGTCCAGATACTCCGTCTTAGCTGAGTGTATCGGGGATACCCTTGTGAGACGTCGGTGGCCTTTTGCATTTCGGCTCTTTGCTGTTCCAGCCACTTGCTCTGAATCTCGTTTCAGTCCCTTCGCCTCTCTGCTGGGCTTTCTGTCCTCAGATGCTCCACATCTCCACACCAACAGGCAGTCCTCGGCCAGACACCAGGGTGTGCTAAAATGGGATTTACTCCTATTAAAGTCTCCTCTTGAGTGTGCTTTAAATGGAATGATTCAGTGCGCAGCCTTTGTTGAAGGGCTGTTTAAATACCATAGTTGTTGGCAGTATGAAATTTGAAGGGACGGCTGGCTGCTGGCAGCCCTTTTCCTCTTGTTTATTTCCTATTTTAGGAATGCAAAGCTTAATTAATCCCCTGGTCAGAAATAGATAGCTAGCTTAGCGTGGATGAGTGAGCACCTAATATTTCTCTCAATAACAAGATTGTGGGTTTTATGTTTTAACTGAGCTAGTTTTTTTATATTTGAGAAATCTGAGACGTCTTCATCTTTTTATTCCTCACATTAAATGTGCAGGATCTATTTGCAAACCCCCTTGTAACGTTGTTAAGATTCCTTTATATTTGATTTCCTGTCATGATGCTAACTACCAAAAACGCAGTAATATTAATAGTTCATTGGGGCTAAAGTTTCATTTTGTTTATTTTTATTTTACATTTTTATTTATTTTGCTGCTTGCATACCAAGCAAAAATGGCTTTGATCATCTGACGAACTGTTCGGTTCACATAAAAATACTAAACCATGACTTAAGCAACCTATATATATTCATATCTTGAACTAGGAACACAAACTAGGTTTTATAAACCACAGAAGCTGTGTTTGCATAACACACTGAATCAGACAGACATAAGTGGGGTTTTAGTTTAGTGTAAAATACTTAGATCTATTGATTTTAGAGGCATACTAATAGGATGCTAGCCACAGTGGGTTTTGTTTTTTTTTATTCAAAAGGCTATTCAGTTTTGAACTCAAAACTCAAGGAACCATACTTAGATGTCGTTTCTATTACACACTTCCTGGCAAGCCTATTTAAGGTTACAGGTGAAGGGTTGTTGGACAGAAGCTTTTTAGATCTTGAAAAAAAGTTACACGCATGTGAATTTCCGATTTTTACTGGCTTATATTTTACGTCTTCCAGTACTTCATAAAATGTACTTCTATCAGGTATCGGGTCCACTGCCGCTTCAGTGAGCTTTCCAACCAGTCTAATGCATCAACAATAAAATTAGTTCATGCCTTTATTAATAATATGTATGTTAGGGATTGACGTCATAATCCAGCGTTTTTCCAACCTGTGATATCCCAATTGTTGGATCAATAAATATATTGAACTAATATAAAAGTTGCAAGCTTGGCAACTTTAAGATGTATGGACTTCAACTCCCAGAATCCCTCATGACTACCTGGGGTCAGGCTTCACCCAAGACTGTCCCTTGAAGATGTTCCGGAACTTGTGAACTTTTAAAATGTGAGACATGTCACAACCGGTATGGGCAGCCAAGTTTTCTGAATAGTCTCCCCGTCTTGATTGTCGTTCAGATTTAATCTAGTGATGGAAAGGTTGGAACAATGAAGTCTGAACCCAAAAATACGCCTTACCCTTTTTTCCTTAGCCTTTCTTTTCTCTGTTCATTTCCACAATTCTCTTCCCAAGTAGTAATGCCAAATTTTAATTAATAAAGTCCCTTCCACTTTCCTTCCATTATGGCCCCAAAGACTGAAAGATCTTCTATGGAAAACACTCATTGCAAGGACTAATGGTGGATTATGCATTCCTTCTCTATTCAAATTTGACCTGAAACTTGTATTGTCTTGAAAATTGTATTGAAAACAGAACAGGGTGATACTTCTTTTTCTTTTCTTTTTTTTCTTTTTTTCTTTTTGGTCTCATTTGTCCTTAATGCTTAGATCTACCAAGTGGTGGAAAGTTAGTGTATTTTTTCAAATCCCATTCAGGACTTTTTTCCCCATCCCCTTAATTTTTGGCCCACGTTTGTGTGTATTTGCTGTTCCAATAAATATGCCTTCACGTTTGGGGATGTAGATGTGGCAAGATCCTTCTGGTCTCAGCATCTTCAGTTTCCCCCTTAGCGATGAAGGTTCATCTTCTCATGTGAAATGCATTCTTCAGGTATATATGTTCACGGATTAATTTCCATGTACTCAGTAGCTCATTAAGCATGTTCAATTACTGCAGTGAAATGCCCCTACATTTGTATAATTCATCTTCACTGCAGGCAGAAAGACAAAAAGCACAGGCCATGCAGAAGGAATTAAGATCTTAACTCCTAAAATGCTTTTCGTCTTAGGTCCTGAAGAGGGGAAATAGATGGTCTCCGACAATCTTAACAAGGATGGTAATTCATATAAAACATATCTGTGAAAGTTGGCTAGTTCATTCAAAACAGAAATGTGGACATTGGAGTTTAAGCATGGGTGGAAACTAATGTTCATTAGACCGAAGTATCCTTTCTGTTCTATAAATAAAAAAAAGTGATAATAATCAAAGGCAGATGTTGGCATTGACAGGCACAGATTTGATTTGAGGGTGTGAAGGACAAAGGGGGGGGGGAGCCCTTCTCATTTAATACATTTGTATTCTGGCAAGCCAGTTTAAGGAGGGCCAGAGGGACGGCACCAAGAAATACTTTAAAGCAGGGGTCTCCAACCTTGGCAACTTTTAAGCCTGGCGGACTTCAACTCCCAAAATTCCCCAGCCAGCTTTGCTTTGCTTTGCTGGCTGGGGAATTCTGGGAGTTGAAGTCTGCCAGGCTTAAAAGTTGCCAAGGTTGGAGACCCCTGCTTTAAAGGCCTGATTTCAAAAGGGTTTTGTTTTTTTTTCTTGTTTTTTTTTTTTGGTCACCGTTCTGTAAGAGAGAAGAGTTTCTGATTCTTCAGTATCCGTTCCAGCAGCTCTCTCTTGCCTAACCCTGTGGGCAGTTCAATAGCAGCTGCTTCAAAGCCATGTGCAAGGTGTGTGTTTCATTGGGAACAACACAGGAGGATATTTACTATGCTTTTGAATTGCTGCTGAATCTTAAGTGACTCATTCATGTAAGTGCGGTGCCAGCAAAGCTCACAATAAACGCTCCAGATGCAATTAATGCTCTCTCTTCCGACACGTTTCAGAATTAATACGCCAAATGAAGATTGTGCATTACTCAAATTACTTCCTACTCTTGAGAGGCTGCAGAGCACGATCAGGATATATTTAAAAATACATTCAATTCTGGGAGTTGAAGTCCACAGGTCTCAAAAGTGGGGCACCCCTCACTTAGATCGTGTAAGGTTGGGAGGGGGTGGTTGATTGTCTTTCCAGGTAGCCCTTCACTTAACAGCCTTTCGTTTAGTGACCAAAAATTACAACAGCACT
This sequence comes from Ahaetulla prasina, assembly GCF_028640845.1. NCBI lineage: Eukaryota > Metazoa > Chordata > Lepidosauria > Squamata > Colubridae > Ahaetulla > Ahaetulla prasina. The sequence continues at coordinate 24,362,946 of NC_080551.1, forward strand.
GAAAAAACTGACTTTTGACCATTTTTTCACACTTAATGACCGTTGAAACATCACATGATCCAAATTCGGCCGCTTGGCAACTGGCTCAAATTTATGACGGTGGCAACGTCCTGGGGTCATGGGATTCCCGTTTTGCGGCCTTCCAACAAGCAGAATCAAATGTGGGAACTTGCTTAACAACGGCGTTGCTGATTTTATAGCCGCAGCTTGGATTCCTTCCAAACCGCTCTAAGAAAGGTGTTGATGGGTTTCAAAGCTCCCTTAACCACGGTCTCCCTTCAAGCCACAGAAAGCGACCCTTTCCGTCTCTCCGCAGGTTTCGTAGGGCTCTCCTGAGCATGAATTCAGGATGAAGCGGCGAGTGGAGGAACAGGACTCCCCCGTCTACGCGTCCCAGCAGAGACGCATCGCCAGCAGCGCTGAGCCCTTCCAGCACCAGCATCGCGTGCTGGCTCCAGCTCCCCCCGTCTATGAATCGGTTTCGGAGACCATGCAATCCGCTACCGGGATCCAGTACTCGGTCACTCCCAGCTACCAGGTAAGAGACGCTGCCCATCCTGTTCTGAAGTGCTGAAACAGCTCCTGGAGGAAGGAGCTGCACAGCGGCAAAAGGTGGGGGGGGGAGTTTCGCTCTTCTGCCTTTGAGAAATTCTTGTGCCCCTCGTCGGAAGTGAACACTTTCGATAACACAATAGATGCGGGTCCCTGAATTTGTGCACGGTGGCTACAGCGAGCAAAGATGCATGTAGGGGTGTCAAAGGGTGTTGAGCTTCTAAGCCACAACGGTTTGGAGAAGACTTTCCAACATCCTCAAGACCAGGAGTCTCCAACCTCGTCAACTTTCAGCCTGTTGGACTTCAATTCCCAGAATTCTCCAGCTGGCGTGGCCGGCTAGGGGAATTCTGGGAGTTGAAGTCCACCCATCTTCAATCTGCCACGGTTGAGAAGCACTAGTTACGCAGCCAAACCAATAGAGAATGAGGGAATTTACGATCAGAAATCTGAGAAGACCAGGAATGTTTCTCAAATCAAACCTTTATTGTCAATGCACAACATGTGCACAATGAGAGATTGGATGAACCTCCCTTGGTGCAGCCCCCCCCCCCCCCCCAAACACAGAATACATCTCAATAACTCAATAAGTCGTTAAATCTCTCTGGGGGAAGAAAGTTCGTAAAATGCGGGAAAATTCACTTTTAACCTCTGTCCGCGTTTAGCAACAGAAATGTTGGGCTCGGTTATGGTCATAAGTCAAGGACTGCCTGAGTTGTTAGTTGGATTTTTAGGTGGTTCGGCAAATAGCATCACCCACTTTTTTCTTTTTCCACCACAACTGAAAGAACGACTGCTGGCCCTTCCTTAACTCTGGGCAGGATCCTTGCTGGGCCCTGACTCGCGTGTGGTTTTTCGCTCCCCAGGTGTCCACCGTTCCCCAGAGCTCCAACAGCCACGGCCCCACTTTAGCCGCCGTCCACAGCGGGCATCATCACCCCACCCCCGTTCAGCCCCACGGAAGCCAAGTGGTGCAGAGCCACGCCCATCCGACTCCACCAGCAGCACCAGTCCAGGGGCAGCAGCAGTTCCAGAGGCTGAAGGTGAGTCTGGTCAGAGGGTTGAGAATCTGTTCGATCTTCCACTTGCTGCTGCAGAGAATCGGAATAGAGTTGGAAGGGACCCTGGAGGTCTTCTAGTCCGGCCCCCTGCTTAAGCAGGAGACCCTATACCATTTCAGACAATGTGGCTGTCCAGTCTTTTCTTAAAAACCTCCCGTGATGGAGCATTCGGGTTGAGAGAGATGGGCGTAAAGCATCTTTAAACTAGACTGTAAAATAAATTCCGTGTTTTGTGCATGTTTGTTAAGTTCCGTTTTTGATACATGGTGATCTTCCCTTTTGTTCAGATTTGAACTGCTTATGCTTTATGGATGGGTTTGTGTTATACATCTCTCTCTCTCACACACACACACACCCAAAGCAACATTTGCATCTTCGGATATATTTTGTTGGTTTGTTTGTTTATGTGCTCCACTTTTCGAGTCTACCCTCTTCATACTTTTATAACCAGTGAAGACACGGTGTTAATTTACTCCACTCCTCCTCCCATCCTCACTGGTGTAGAAAATGAAATTGCTACTTTGTGCCTACTAACGGCTTTGGGAGACTTTGTGCAAAGTTGTATTTAACATTTAATCATTTTCCTGCCTGAGTTGTGCTGAAGGATGCAAAAAGCATAAAAACTTTGGAAGCGAAGTCAGTTCTAAATTCTTTGAAGAGCGTGTAACTCCAGGAATACAATAAAATACCAGTGACTCTTTTCTTTTTAATTGTGATCATAATTATTAATAGACTTAAGCTGAAATTAACCTCGCAATGTAGGTTTATTACAGCTCATTTCTTTTTATTAGCCAAACCAATCTTCCTGATGCTATATCAGATCAAATTCTTTTACTTAAAATTTGTTGGGAAGTTATTACTCTATAAATATTATTAGGCCCTTAGTTCAATTTTGAACATTTAAATAAGGTTCACTTTTGTCATTTTATCGTTGGTACCTGTTTTTAACTTGACTTATTTTGGTTACAGGTCGAAGATGCTCTTTCTTACCTTGACCAGGTGAAGCTGCAGTTTGGTAGCCAGCCTCAAGTCTACAATGATTTCTTGGACATAATGAAGGAGTTTAAATCTCAAAGGTATAAAGAATGGCTGCTTTTTTTTGTATTTGTTTTTATTTTCCTATATTTAATGGGAGTCCAACCGTTGCTGCATGTTCAACAAACAGTAGTGAACATAAATGTAGCCTACTAGAGTAGAGTAGAGTAGAGTAGAATAGAATAGAATAGAATAGAATAGAATAGAATAGAATAGAATAGAATAGAATAGAATAGAATAGATTAGATTTTTTTATTGGCCAAGTGTGATTGGACACACAAGGAATCTGTCTTGGTACTGAGAGCATATGCACCAAGACAAATTCCTTGTGTGTCCAATCACACTTGGCCAATAAAATTCTATTCTATTCTATTCTATTCTATTCTATTCTATTCTATTCTATTCATATGCTCTCAATGTACATAAAAGAATAGATGATCAAGAATTCTAAGGTACAATACTTAAAGATAGTCATAGGCTACAAATAATCAGGAAACAATATCAATATAAATTGTAAGGATACAAGCAACAAAGTTACAGTCACACAGTCATAGGTGGAAGGAAATGGGTGATGGGAACGATGGGAAGATTAATAGCTGTGCAGACTTAGTGAATAGTTTGACAGTGTTGAGGAATTATTTGTTTAGCAGAGTGATGGCGTTTGGGAGAAAACTATCCTTGTGTCTCGTTCTGGTGTGCAGTGCTCTATAGCGTCGTTTTGAGGGTAGGAGTTCAAACAGTTTATGTCCAGGATGCGAGGGATCTGTAGATATTTTCACAGCCCTCTTTTTGACTCGTGCAGTATACAGGTCCTCAATGGAGGGCAGGTTGGTAGCAATTGTTTTTTCTGCAGTTCTAATTATGCTTAAAACTCAATGCTTAAAACTCAAGCAATCTTGGCAATAATTCTGTCTTTTTATCACCAAACACCAGTGTCTGCCTAGGTTTTCCTCTACAGGTAGTCCTTAACTTACAGCTACGACTGAGCCCAAAATTTCTGTTGTTAAGGGAGATGTTTAAGTGAATTTTGTCCCCATTTTACGACCCTCCTTGCCTCAGTTCTTAAGTGAATTGCTGCAGTTGATAAATTAGTAAACCCAGTTGCTAAGTGAACCTGGCTTCTCTCTTGACTTTGCTTGTCAGAAGGTCGCCGGGGGGGGGGGTCACATGAGCCCCAGGTCATTGCAACAGTTATAAATATGAACCAGTTTTCAATCATCTGAATTTTGATCCATGATCCTGGAGATGCTGGAAAGGTCTATAACTATGCTTGTCAGAAAGTTGCAAAAGGGGATCATGTGACCCCGGAACACTGCAGCCGTCATAAAGATGAGTAAATATGAACGTAAATCACATGACTATGGGGATGCTGCGACAGTCACAACTGTGAAACACAGTCCTAAGTCGCTTGTTTCAGCGCCGTCGTCACTTTGGACGGTCACTAAACCAATTTTTATAAGTGAAAGACTACCTGTATTGATTTCCCTTCAAGGGCAGGCTGTAGAACCTAGCACAGAGGTCTTCAAACTTGGCAGCTTTAAGACTTGTGGACTTCAACCTCCAGCATAGCTGGCTGGAGAATTCTGGGAATTGAAGTCCACAAGTCTTAAAGCTGCCAAGTTTGAAGACCTCTGCTGTAATGGGATGTGTGAATGACACTGGGAGAGGAAGGAAAGAGCTTTTCACACCTCTTGGTCCCCTTTTCTTCAGCTGTCTGAAGAATTCTGGGAGTTGGAGTCCACAAGTCTTAAAGCTGCCAAGTTTGGGGACCCCTGACCTAGCATATTCTGTTTTGTGCTTGTGGCCATAATGGATGCACCTTAATGCAGCCTGCCTTTACACCTGTTGGAATTTGTGGCAAGAAAGTAACGTCTTTTTTCTTTTCTCTTTTCTTTTCTTTTCTTTTCTTTTCTTTTCTTTTCTTTTCTTTTCTTTTGCCGGCTCCCCGCGCAGCATCGACACTCCCGGGGTGATCAGCCGTGTCTCTCAACTCTTCAAAGGCCACCCAGATTTGATCATGGGTTTCAACACCTTCTTGCCTCCGGGCTACAAAATCGAAGTCCAGACCAACGACATGGTGAATGTAACCACCCCGGGGCAAGTGCACCAAATCCCGGCCCATGGCCTCCAGCCGCAGCCCCAGCCGCAGCCGCAGCACCCGTCTCAACCTTCAGCACAATCTGCTCCCACCCCGGCGCAGCCGGCCCCACAGCCTCCGCCTGCCAAGATCAGCAAGGTGAGCGTAGGTGATGGAGGCGGGCTTTGCTTAGGAACAGGGGAAGAAGGGCGGGCCTCGAGCATGACAGCTTCCCGGCATTGGAAGGGCCTCTTGAAGGACAGGTGAGAAGGGTGGAGTTTAGAAAGGTGGAGTTTCCAAAACAGCTGGAATATTGGTGGTGGTGCAGTGGTTATGCAGTTCGGCAGTTCGATCCTGACCAGCCCAGAGTTGACTCAACTTTCCATCCTTCTGAGTGGGTAAAATGAGGACCCAGATTGTTGGGGGCAAAAGGCTGACTCTGTAAACTGCTTAGAGAGGGCTGTAAAGCACTATGAAGCGGTATGTAAGTCTTAAATTCTATCCCTTCCTTCCTTCCTTCCTTCCTTCCTTCCTTCCTTCCTTCCTCCGTGGTGGCGCAGTGGTTAGAATGCAGCATTTCAGGCTGACTGCCCACTGGTCTTCAGTGTGAGGTCCTGTCCTAAGTTTTTTTTTGTATCCTTGAAACTTTGAACAGATACTAAGCATCCTCAGTTCGTAAGTCGAGGACTGCCTTTAATTATAGACCCCTCTGACCTCAAGCCACCCTAATCCTTTTGCTCTGCTTCTTTCAGCCCTCCCAGCTACAGACCCATACGCCCACCAGCCAGCAAACTCCTCCGGTCCCCTACGCCTCCCCTCGCTCTCCGCCGGTCCAGCCCCACACGCCCGTGACAATCTCCCTGGGGACCACCCCGTCCCTCCAGAACAATCAGCCCGTGGAGTTTAACCACGCCATCAACTACGTCAACAAGATCAAGAACCGTTTTCAAGGGCAGCCGGACATTTATAAGGCTTTTTTGGAGATTCTCCACACCTATCAGGTGGGTCAGCCAGCCAGCCAGTCCTTCCTTTGGAGGCTGCTTTGCTCTGAATTTGGGGACCTGAGCAGAAGAAGGATTTTGGGGCAAAGATTTTTTTGTGGATGGGGACAGTGGGACACAGAATCCTGCCTGCTGGCATTAAATCGTTGGCATTTGGGTTGGCTGCAAGAGGGAAACTTTCTCACTGAGTGTAAAAAACTGAAATTGATGCAGGTAGAAAGTAGGGAGAGGTGAGTTGCCTCTCCAGGGTCCGATATTTTGGTGACGGCTTTGGGGCAAAGCACAGACCGCCTCCCATGTGTGTTCCTTGGGGCCCTCTGAGCTTGCTTGTTTTCTTGCAGACGTTTCATGACCCAACTGGGTAACATCCTCAGTGCTAGCCTCCCATTTGCGTGCTGCCTGAACTGTTTGACACCCATATGTGGTACCAGTAAAGGAGAATATTTGCAGCTCAGGGTTGACTTGAGAGCTTCTTGGTGCTCTCTGAGCGTGCTTGTTTTTTTGCAGACGTTTCATGACCCAACTAGGCAACAACATCAATGCTAGTGAGAGAGCACCAAGGATCCTTCATTTCAACCCTGAGCTACAACAATTCTCCTTTATTGGTGCCGCCAATGCCTTTTTTCAGCCCATCTCTTGCTACTCTTCTTTTGAAATCTCCAGCTGGGTGTCGTCATTTTTTATTTTTTGTAAGGCTCAGAGAGCAGAAATGGGCAAGGGGCAGCTGCTAAAAGCTGCCAATTTTTTCCCCCTCCTTCGTCTTCTTGAACCTTCTCCTCCATCTCCTCTAACAGAAAGAGCAGCGAAATGCCAAGGAAGCCGGTGGGAACTACACCCCAGCGTTGACCGAACAGGAAGTCTATGCCCAGGTGGCGCGCCTCTTTAAGAACCAGGAGGACTTGCTCTCCGAATTCGGGCAGTTCTTGCCAGATGCAAATAGCTCCGTTGTGAGTGACTTCGAATTCGTCGTCTTGCATTTACTTCTGGGTTTTCGGCAAACCGCCTCCAGAGTGAACCATGGGTTCATTGAACAGCTGGGGCGTTTGCTTAGCGACCGCTGCAAAAAAGATCGTAAAATTGGGCCGGTCAAATGGGTCACCCGATTTAGTTCATCACGAGTTTTGTTTATTTTATTTTATTATTAGGGGTCCTTGGTGCTCTCTGAGCTTGCTAGTTTTCTTGCAGGCGTTTCGTGACCCGACTAGGTAACATCATCAGTGCTGGTGGTGTTCGCGCTGATGACGTTACCTAGTTCGAGTCATGAAACGGTCGGCAAGAAAACAAGCAAAGCTCAGAGAGCACCAAGGACCCCACATGTCAACCCTGAGCTACAAATATTCTCCTTTATTAGTATTTTATTATATTTGTAAAATTTATCAGCCACTCATTTAACTGGGTATAAAATATATACCTACATTAAAACATAAATTTAAGCCAAAGAGTGGGGGAAGGGGGGATCTGTGATTACTCAATCAGCCACCTGCATTGTGCTGTTTCCCCATTGGGCCAACTGGCAGGTCCAGGTCTTTAGGCCTTACAAAAGGATAGGAGGGTTGGAGCCAACCTCACATTGGGGGCAAGATGTTCCAGAGGGCAGGAGCCAAAGTAGAGAAGGCCTTCCTCCTGGACCACACCAGCCGGAATAATCGAGCTGGGGGAGGGGGGGACCCATAGCATGCCTCCTTTGCCAACACACATGGGGCAGGCCAATCCTGATGGGGTCAGACGGTCCTTCAGGTAAGCTGGACCCACAGCTTACTTCCTGTAAAGGGGCCAGCTCCTTCTCAGTCTTAAGGACTACTGCATATGAAGCCTGGGGAGAACAGGATCATCTTTATCTTCGAGTGTTCATCGCCTCTTCACCAGCTAATTCTTGTGAAGCGTTTTTGCATGTTCTCGCCCATGGGGGCCATAATGGACTTGTGGTTCTTCCCGGTCAGCTCTTGAGCAAGACCACTGCGGAGAAAGTGGAGTCGGTGAGAAATGACCACGGAGGCACCATAAAGAAGCCCCAGCTTAACAGCAAGCAGCAGAGGCCCAATCAGAACGGCTGTCAAATCCGGAGGCATGCCACCCCGGGGGTCACCCCTCCAGTGAAGGTAAGGCCCCGTTACCAGTGGTGGGTTTCAAATGTTTTTACTACCGGCTTGGTGGTGGCGGCAGAGGAAGGATACTGTAAAATCTCTATTCCCACCCCACTCCAGGGGAAGGATACTGCAAAATCCCCATTTCCTCCCAATCAGCTGGGACTCAGGAGGCAGAGAATAGATGGGGGTGGGGCCAGTCAGAGGAGGTATTTACCAGTTCTCCGAACTACTCAAAATTTCCACTACTGGTTCTCCAGAACTGGTCAGAACCTGCTGAAACCTTCCTCTGCCCGTTACCCCTTTTCATTTCAAGGCCCACAATTGGTGGCAAAGTACTTTAATATAAGCCCTTAGCAAATAATATACTGCATCCTGATTTTCTCCCAACAATTTAGTGTTTTAATTTTAGGAACTAGTTAAGAACACCTGAGGGATCTTTAATGCTACAAAAGCAATGTTTTCTACAGCACTTTCACATTTTATCAATGTTATTGAGTTAAGAATTTCAGTGGGCCAGACTGCACTATGTGAGGCAAACCAGAAATTTAATGTCTAATACTCCAGGTCTGGCCCAGCCCCTGGAAAAAGGAAAGGCAGAAAGTTGTAACCCTGAGCCAAATAGGGAACTACCGATCTACAACAACAGTTTCTTATTAGTTCCATGTTCAGGCTGCCTGGAATAATAATCTAATTTTGACTTGATTAATTATTCCATATTTCCTAAGGAAAGAGTGCAGAGAACTATACCCTCTGTTCGTATGTTGTGTCTGCTTCTGAGTCCCTTAATTCAGGGTTCTCCAACCATGGCGACTTTACAACTTGTGGACTTCCAACTCCCAGAATTCCTCAGCCAGCATAGAATTCTGGAAGTTGAAGTCCACAAGTCATAGAGTTGCCAAGGTTGGAGACCCTTGCCTTCACGAACCAACGCTTGTCCTATCAAAGTAGCATCAGTACTGTGCCATTGTTCCTCTCCTAATGTTTTAACTGCACAGTAGCTCAGCACATTAAAATGTGTTGTGGTAGATACCACTTACTTATTCCTTTGTGTTTGTGTGCTTCCTCGCTACAGAAGAAACCAAAGCTCCTTAATTTGAAGGACCCATCCTTTGCAGAAGCTGGCAAACACGGGACAGAGTCTCTGTTCTTTGACAAGGTAGGAGAGCTAATAAACGGTGCCCGTTTTATCCCCCAGAATTATTCTGCAATAATAATAGCAGCTCTCGATTTACAACTTTTAGCAACTGTTCCTGTTATGTCCAGGCAGAAAGCTTTTCCTTCCGCCACGCAAGTGCGGGACATATTTTAAAGCTATTGGTTAAAGGCTGACAGTTTTCCTTTAAAAGGGGCTGTTAGCCGGAAACTGGATGTTGGTTTATACTGAGTCCTTATCTTAATAAAACATTGCTGCTGGAAGTTTGGCTCCTCGCCTGTGTTTCGACCCACACATTCTAGTTCCAAGTTATTACGGAAAAAGGGACTTGCAACCAGACCTTGCTCCTGCCACGGTTGCCACACCCCCACAATCACAAGATCAAAATTTGGCTACTTGGCAACCGGTGTGCATTCACCACGGTTTGCCATTCTCCCGGGGGGGGGGGGTTGCCCTTTGCCACCTTCCTAGCTGGCTTTCAATAAGCAAAGTTAAGTGGGGGGGAAGAGCAGGATTTGCTTCACTTAACAACTGCAGGGATTTCACTTAACGATCATGGGGAAAGAGGTCGTAACATTGAGCTTAACCACTGCCTGGTTTAGGAAAGGAAATTCTGGTCTCGGTTGTCCTATGTTGAGGATTATTCATAAGAAAGAAGTTGAGCTTATAACTTACGGCATTTTTTAGCTGTTCAAGGATGCTACATGTATGGGATCGTCTGGGGTCCACAAGGAATTATAGTTTGGGTCCTGAGATATTCCTCTTCGCCCTTCAGCTCCCCCTGGAATAAATATACCCATTTCCCAGCTCCACTTACGTCATGTCTGTTGGTTGATGAGCTTAGAATTGTGCTAATGGGAGAGGATTAAACTGTTCCTTTGTAGGAGAGCCTCGTCTTCTCTTTTCCAACTTTCTCGTCCTCCTTTTTTCCTCTTCCCATTCCACCTTTCAGGTCCGCAAAGCACTGCGCAGCACGGAGGCCTATGAGAATTTCCTCCGGTGCCTTGTCATTTTCAATCAGGAGGTCATATCCCGAGCTGAACTTGTACAGCTGGTTTCTCCCTTTTTGGGGTAAGCAAGATAAGCAACGAGCCCTTTAGCGTGCTCCCTTGTGGGACAGACAACATACACTGGAGAACTGAAAATAAGCCACTGAAAGTTGCTTGGATAGCGAAATGGGCCAGGGATAAATTTAATAAATGAAATAATATGTAAATTAACAGGCAGAGATCATTATGCTTGTTTCATCTGCCAACCAGGTCAGAGTTCAAGGAATAGAGCTACTCCTGCCTCAATTATTGGCCAAGTTTAGTTGTCCGGTGGTACCAGCGTAGTGAATTTCACCGCAGAAGGTGCCAGAGGAAAGCTTTAAAGAAGCGGGTTGCATCTTTCCCCATATAAGATGATTAGCAGCTTAATAAAACTTTAAACCTTATTAAGAATGTTAAAAAAAATCTGCAGCAGCGGTGCTAACGTAGTGTATTCTGTTTTCATTGGTTTTTTGGTTTCATCCTTTTCAGAAAATTTCCGGAGTTGTTCACTTGGTTTAAAAACTTCCTGGGTTACAAAGAATCCTCACATCTGGAAAGTTTCCCGAAGGAGCGAGCTACCGAGGGGATAGCGATGGAGATAGATTACGCTTCCTGCAAACGGCTGGGCTCCAGCTATCGAGCCTTGCCCAAAAGTTACCAGCAGCCCAAATGCACAGGTCGGACCCCATTGTGCAAGGAGGTAATAGCAATCGCACACAGACTTATATACCGCTTTATAGTGCTTCCCAGCCCTCTCTAAGCGGTTGACAGAGTCAGCCTCTTGCCGCCAACAATCTGGGTCCTCATTTTACTCACCTCGGAAGGATGGAAGGCTGAGTCCACCTTGAGCCTGGTGAGATTCAGACTGCCAAATTGCAGGCAGCCGGCAGTCAGCAGAAGTAGCCTGCAGTACTATATTCTAACCACTGCGCCACCACGACTCATGGTAAGCTGGCCATCTCCCCCCCCCCCTTTGAGGATGTGAATGTTGCTGCAACTTAGCAACAATGGCAGGCCCTCCGGGGATTCCCCTCCCACCCCCAATAGTTACAGGTAGTCCTCGACTTACGATCGCAATCGAGCACAAAATGTATGTTGCTAAGTGCGAAAATTGTTGAGTGAGGTTTGTTCCATTTTACGGCTTTTCTTGCCCTGTTAAACAAATCACTGCGCTTGTGAAATAAATAACCCAATCAAGTGAAGTCAAGTGAATCTGGCTTCTAAGATATTCTAAGTTCATAGTATCCCTGTAGTATCTCAGCATGAGTCCTTTCTCCACCCACAAGGGGGCGCCCTTGTACAGCTGAGCATTCTCTTGTGAGAAACTACCATATTCCTTGATGGTGACTGGACCAGCAATCTGCTCTCAGCAGTCCAGTAAGCCTTTTTTTCCATAGTTGCTAGAATAATATTTTATCTGACTGGCAGTAACAACCCCTCCCTCCCTTCCTTCCTTCCTTCTTCCTTCCCTCTCTCCCTCCATGTCTGTCTGTCTGTCTTTCTTTCTTTCTTTCTTTCTTTCTTTCTTTCTTTCTTTCTTTCTTTCTTTCTTTTTCTTTTTTCCTCCTTCCCTCTCCCTCCTTGTTTTTCTTTCTTTCTTCCTTCCTTCCTTTCTTTTTCTCCCTCCCTCCCTCCCTCTCTCCCTGTTTTCTTCCTTCCTCCTTGCGTCTCTCCCTCTGTGTTTGCTTTCTTTCTTTCTTTCTTTCTTTTTCTTTCTTTCTTTCTTTCTTTCTTTCTCTCCTCCTGCTCAGGTTTTGAATGACACCTGGGTCTCCTTCCCTTCCTGGTCCGAAGATTCTACGTTTGTGAGCTCGAAGAAGACTCAGTACGAAGAGCACATCTACCGATGTGAGGATGAACGGTTTGAGGTAGGTCAGATAGGCCTTGATTTCCCCAGGACAAAATCAGGAACTTCGCTCCGATGGCCAATAAAGTATCACAACTGGAAAAATTGGCACCAGGCAGCGTTTCCCAACCGCAGGTGGTCCTTGACTTAATGACCGCAATTGAGCCCAAGACTTCTGTTGCTAAGTGAGACAGTGAAGTGAATTTTGCCCCATGGGATGACTCCTCTTGCCACAGTTGCATCACCGCCATTGTTAAGTCAGTCACACGGCTGTCCAGCAAATCCAGCTTCCGCCATTGATTTGGCTCGCCAGGAGGTTGCAAACGGGGATCACGTGGCCCCAGGTCACCTGCATCCGTCATAAATATGAGCCCCTTGCTGAGCGTCTGGATTTTGATCCAGTGACCATGGAGAGGGCAGCATGGTCGTAAGTGTGAGAAAGGGTCATAAGTCTCTTTTTCCAGTGCGGTTGTAACTTCAGTGAATGGTCACTAAAATGAAAGGTGGTAAATTAAAAGACTACCTGGATAAATCCCACTTGGGAAGTTGAAATTCAGCCTTTGTAGCAATGCTGTAGAATTTCCCAATTCAGGTGTCTGTGAAGATTCTCAGTCCTCCAGGTCCTGGTTGTCCCAAAGGTGCTTTTTTTCAAGAGGCAACTGGACTTCCTTGTTTTTTCTTTGAAGACATTTCGCTTCTCATCCAAGAAGCTTCTTCAGCTCTGACTTGGATGGTGGGGAATGGAAGGATTTATATTCCTCGCAGACAGCTGGTCATTTGCATCCTTTTAGACCAGGGCTCTCCAACCTCGGTCCCTTTAAGACTTGTGGACTTCAACTCCCAGAAGTCTCCAGCTATGCTGGCTGGAGAATTCTGGGAGTTGAAATCCACAAGTCTTAAAGCTGGCCAAGTTTGGGGACCCCCGGCCATAGCTAAATGAGCGTCTTCTTTTCCAGCTGGATGTAGTCTTGGAGACCAACCTAGCGACCATCCGAGTCTTGGAAACGATACAGAAGAAGCTCTCCCGCTTATCGGCGGAAGAGCAAGCCAAGTTCCGTCTCGACAACACCTTGGGGGGCTCCTCCGAAGTGATCCATCGCAAAGCCCTGCAGAGGATATACGCAGACAAAGCTGCCGACATCATCGACGGCCTTCGGAAAAATCCAGCTGTCGCAGTTCCCATTGTGCTGAAAAGGTACCCGGTCATTGGGCAAACAAAGAGGAGCGTTCAAAGGGAATCTAAAAAAAATATGTTGAAAGGTGTCGAAAGAAAAAACGCTGGGCAAGCTTTTCCGAGGTCTGGACCAGAGGTTGGTTTCAGCAAGTTCTGTCCAGTTCTGGAGAACCGGTAGCAGGAAATTTTGAGTAGTTCGGAGAACCGGTAGTAAAAATTCTGACTGGCCCCGCCCCCATCTATTCTCTGCCTCCGAAATCCCAGCTGATCGGGAGGAAATGGGGATTTTGCAGTAACCTTCCCCTGCCATGCCCACCAAGCCATGCCACGCCCACCAAGCCACACCCACAGAACCAGTAGTAAAAATTTTGAAACCCACCACTGGTCTGGAATCATCTCAGGCAGGGGTGTCAAAACTCGATTTCATTGAGGGCCGCATCAGGGTTGTGTTTGACCTCAGAGGGCCGGGGGTGGGGGCAGGAGAGTAGCCATGTTGGGTGTAACATGGGACTCATGTCGGGGGCACATGTGATGGCCAGGTGCTAAGGCAGGACTTCTCTGAGATCCTCCCTCATTATAATCAACCAACCAACCTTCCTTCCTTCTTTTTCCTTCCCTCTTCATTCTCCTTTCTGCTTCCTTCCCCTCTTTCCTTATTTTTCCTTCCTTGCTGTCTTCCCATCTTTTTCTTTATCTTTTCCTTTCTCCTTTCCTGTCCCTTCTTGTATACTCAAACACAAAAGGGGAAACATTTCTCCTTTTGTTTTGTTTTTAGTTTATTTTGATAACCCTTTGCCAGGGAAAATGGAGCCCGGGGGAGGGGGGGGCTCCATTTTCCCTGGCAGAGGCACCGCAGGGCAGTCCTTTATTGTTTGCCAGGCCAGTCCCATGGGACCAGATGCAGCCCACAGGCCTTGAGTTTGACACCCCTGATCTAGGATGACCTGGCACATCTCACATGGAAAAGAACTTTGGGGAAAGCTCTTGGGAGTTGAGGAGGTAGATGTAGGATGGGGTGATCCTCCTGACATCTAAATTCGAAGCTATGGATGCCTTTCAAAGTTGAGAAACTTTGACTTGGGAGCCGTTACATCTGGCCAAGCATTGATAGAATTTATCATCTAGCCGTGTTTAGTCATCTTGATTCCAGAGAAATTGCGATTTCCCTAACTGTCCCAAAGCAACCGGGCCTCTAAACCAGGGGTCTCCAACCTTGGTCCCTTTAAGACTTCTGGATTTCAACTCCCAGAGCTCTACTGTGAGTTCTGCTCTAAACCACTGTTTCTCAGCCTTCGGATGGCTTTCAACCTACTTCTACGCATCTTAAAGTTGCCAGGTTGAGAAACAAAGATCTAAACCATGGCTTGATAACGGAGAAGACCGGCGTTGGCTGGTTTCTTCAACCTGGAATCTGCAGATACGTCAGCCTTGCTGGTTGAGAATAAGATCAGTTGCATTGTTTACACATCTGGTTGATGCCAAACTCAAAAAGCTGGATTTTAGGCACATCTGTTGGGCCTGCTCCCTTTTCTATAGATCTTGGGAGCCAGAATCTCACAACTCACCTGCGAGAATTGTATTAAAAAGTTCTCCTTTCAAACTCAATTCTACTGGGATTCAATTTATCCTAGAAATATCAGGGATGCAGGGGAGGAATGTGGGGGGGGAGTTAGGTAGAAGTGAACTTCTCCAGTTACTCAGGAAAGGAGACCACATGGTGAGCGCATGTTTTCATGTTGCCGGAGTTTTCATCCGTGTTTGTCAGGAGGAATGTGATCAAACCATCAGAGGTCCTAAACCAAGAGGCCTCTCTCTCACACGCCCTCTAACTTTTTCCGGCCTAGGTTGAAAATGAAAGAAGAGGAATGGCGGGAAGCCCAAAGGGGATTCAACAAAGTGTGGCGGGAACAAAACGAAAAATACTATTTGAAATCCCTGGACCATCAAGGCATCAACTTTAAGCAGAACGACACCAAGATCTTGCGATCCAAGAGTCTGATCAGCGAGATTGAGACCATTTATGATGAGGTACGTTGAAAAAAATTCACCAAATGTTCCTTCCACGGTAACTTTCAGATAACGGCTTTGAGGACTGTTTGAGAAAGAGCTGTAGGAGAAGGGTGTTCATGGTTGTCCTTTTGCTGGGGGGCAATTGAGGGAAGCAGTAGAAAGGTTGTCCTTCAGCAATTTGTAGCTGGAGAAAGAGAGATAAATTGGCAGACGAAGAGGGGGAGAGAGAAACAGAGAGAGACAGAAGGGGAAGGGTGGGGGAGAGAGAGAGAGAGACAGAGAAAGGGGAGGGGCGAGAAAGAGACAGAGATAAATAGACAAAGACAGGGGGAAGAGGGAGAAAGAAAGAGTGAGAGAAAGGGAAGAGAGAGAGAGATAAATAGACAAAGACGGGGAAGAGAGAGAGAGAGAAGGAAGAGAGAGATAAATAGACAAAGACGGGAGGGAAGAGGGAGAGAAAGAGAGGGGGAAGAGAGAGAGAGGGAAAGAGATAAATAGAGGGGGAAGAGAGAGATTATAAATAGACAAAGACGGGGAAAGGGAGAGAGAAAGAGAAAGAAAGGGGGAAGAGAGAGAGAGAGATAAATAGACAAAGACGGGGGAAGAGAGAGAGAGGGAAAGGGATAAATAGAGGGGGAAGAAAGAGATATATAAATAGACAAAGACAGAGGGGGAAAGAGGGAGAAAGAGAGAGAGAAATAGACACACTGAGAGAGAAATAGACAGACAAAGACGGGGGGGGCGGAGAGAGAAAAAAGAGACGATTTCAGACTGTTCTTTTCCTGGGTTTTCAGAGGCAAGAACAGGCCTCGGAAGACAACTCCGGCCCTCACCTCTCCCTGGCCTACGAGGACAAGCAGATTCTGGAGGATGCCGCCTCTCTGATCATCCACCACGTGAAGCGTCAGACGGGCATCCAGAAAGAGGACAAGTACAAGATCAAGCAGATCATGTACCACTTCATCCCGGACCTTCTCTTCGCTCAGCGAGGGGAGCTCTCCGACCTGGAGGAGGAAGAAGAGGAAGAGATGGACGTGGACGAAAACTCCGGGGCGGTGAAGAAGCACAACGGGGTGGGGGGCAGCTCCCCCAAAGCCAAGCTGCTCTTCAGCAGCACGGCGGCTCAGAAGCTGCGCAGCCTCGACGAGGCCTACAACCTCTTCCACGTCAACAACAACTGGTACATCTTCCTGCGCCTCCACCAGATCCTGTGCCTGCGGCTGCTGCGGATATACAGCCAGGCCGAGCGGCAGATCGAGGAGGACAGCCGGGAACGGGAGTGGGAACGGGAAGTGCTGGGGGTGAAGCGAGAGAAGAGCGACAGTCCGGCCATCCAGCTGCGCTTGAAAGACCCTAGTGAGTGTCTTCTGACCCGGCTCCCCAAACACGACGAACCCTCTGAAGTTAACTCAAAAGATTCCTTTATTAGGAGCGTCGGCAACCCCGGCAAAATGTTTATCTCTCACTGCAGGCTAACAAGTCTGTCCAGCAGAAAGATTAATAGTTTTCTGCTACACCTATTCATTTCCGCCCCCTGCCTTTTATCCCCAGAGCTAGGGTGGGGCTTCACTAGCAGCGAAGGCTCTTCCGTCCCAAGGACCGGCCGGTTGATTTCCACTGCTCTCCTCTCCTCTGCCTTCTGTGCATCCGCACATCAGGCACTGGACCCAGTTGTTCCTCCTCTTCCTCATCGGCCACCTCCAGACCTGGAGGCTGTTGACGCTCCATCTGAGGGCTGATGGACGGCCCAGGCTCCACCTCTGTCTCCCTTCTCTCTGACATCTCCATTCCCTCTTCTCCCTCGGAGCTCTCAGGTTGCCCTGATGCTGGCTCTGACTCCCACGCCGCCTCCTCCTCCTCTGATTCGGCTGCTGGAGGGGCTGGTGGCCAACAGGCCACAATAGAATGTCTCTGGGCAGATGGAAGGCATTGGAGGAGTGCAAAATAGTTCTTGGCTTAATGACCGGGCACTTAGCCTAGGGGTCCCCAATCCCCCGGGCGTTGGAACAGCCACTGGGCCATGGCAGGTCAGAAACCGGGCCGCACAAAGAAGCGAAGCTCCATCGGTTGGATGCAGGCAGCACACGAAGCCACGTCCGCTCTGGTCCGTGGAAAAAAATCTCTCTGTGGAACCGGTCCCTGGTGCCCCAAAGGTTGGAGGCCGCCAGCATCTGACTTCTAACAGTTAGAATTCTGTCGTGGCAGATCCCTCAATAGGCACTTAGAGGCCCCAGTTCTGGTGTGGGAGGGGAACCTGGGTCCCACAGTCACATGAGCGTAATCTTTTTTCTTTATTTATGTGGCCAAGAAGTCTTGCAAACACAGAACGTAATGACAGCACTAAAGCGTACAGCCAATAAAACGTGGGAAATAGAACAATAATAATACTGCAGTCACACCCCCTATGTATGGGTTTTGCTTTATTTCCAGTTCTTGGCAAAAACACCCGATAGCCAACCAGTGCCATAAAAAAAGGGAACAGGGCGTTCAAATGAGTGATCCGCTTTGTAACTGTCACAACTTACAACTAAAATGCGCAGGCAACGACTCGGGCACTTCCGGCATCTCTGCTGCTGCTGCTTGTTTCGATGAGGCCTGGCCTACCTGGCAGGGCTGATGTTTCCCCTGCAAAGCCATTGTAATGAATTTGTTCTGCACCTCTCTCCCCCTCTCCCCCCTTTCATTTCCCTCCCACCCACCCACCCTCAATTTCAAGTGGACATTGAAGTGGAAGACTACTACCCGGCGTTTCTGGACATGGTGCGGAATCTCCTGGACGGCAACATGGACTCCTCCCAGTACGAGGACTCCCTGCGTGACATGTTCACCATTCATGCCTACATCGCCTTCACCATGGACAAGCTCATCCAGAGCATTGTCAGACAGGTGATTCGAGGGGGGGGGGGGAAGAGGGAAAGAAAGGGAGGGGGAAAGGAAGGAGAGGGAGGGAGGGATGGAGAGGGGGATAGAGGGAAAGGAAGGGAGGGAGGGAAAGGAAAAGAAAGAGTGGGGAGAGAGAGGGAGAGAGAGGGAATGAGGGAGGGGGAGAGACGGAGAGGTGTGTATGGATATGTGGATATATGATGGCTGAAAGAGAGTGGTGGGGAAAGAAATGCCAAATGGAAAGAAAAGAGGTGGCTGCTTTTTGCCAGTACAAGACAACAACTTCCAAAGCAGAGGTGGCCACAGCCAGAGATCAGGGGGGATTCTGGGACGTTTAAGGCGAAGGCTCTCTGTGACATGCAAGTTCTGGCCGCTGCTGGGCTGCACCCCGTTGCTTTAATGGCTGGCTGGCTTCTGGATCTGGCGGGGCAGGAACAAAGCCACCTTCGTGGCATGGAGGAAGCATCTGCTCAGCTTCGTGCCCTGTTTGCCCCCAGGGCAGAGGGAATAGAGGTTAGAAGTTCAGCTGTGGGAGATATTTTTTGCCTAGACATGTTGCCTGCTGGCCTCGGGCGTAGCATCTGTATCGTACGGCAGAAGAAAGCCTGCACTTGGTGCGGGAGCTTCAAAAAAGTCACCTGAATGTTCTTTTGCTCTCTCTCTCTCTCTTTGTTTTAAATGTTCAGCTCCAGCACATCGTGAGTGACGAAATCTGCGTGCAGGTAACCGAGCTCTACCTGTCTGAGAGCCACAACGGTGCCACGGGAGGGCTGCTGCCCTCCCAGTCCTCTCGCTCCCTGGTGGAAACGGCCTATCAGCGCAAAGCCGAGCAGCTGTTGCAGGACGAGAACTGTTTCAAGGTAAACCAGGATGGCTGTTCAAGAGCCTTGCTGGCCTTTGAGGAGCCAGAAAGGGAGAGGGTTGCTTTTTAGAAGGGGAGGGTGGGTTGATCTCCCCCCACCCACCCACCCTGCGTGCAAAGGTGTATTTAAGACTCCCAAAGTCCCGTTTGTTGGACCGTTTTCCGGCTGTCTCGTACCGTCTGCAGAGAAGGCAGCCTTTGGGGCTGAGATATCAAAGGTTTTCCGGGCAACCTGAACTGCGATCAGAAGTTGTCTTGAGCAATTAAAAGAGTGCCAGATTTTTGTGGAAACTGGCATGCTGCATCAAAGGCAGGGGCTGGGTGGAAGGTGGGGCAATTTTGATTATTTTTCTTTTCACCGTTGGAAATACGACTAAAGGTTGCTCGGAGGATTTATGACTGGCAGAAACTGGGAGAAACACCGCTCCTCCTCCTACTTTGGATGCACCATTTTTCCTGGAATCTTTTCAGCTTCCCCTTCCCTATAAATAATCCCCCTCCCCTTCCATCAGTCTGAGCTTCCTACAAAACCACTCATCCTCCAACTTTTCTCTTGCTTTAAGCTGACAATCTGTTCTTCGCTTTTAATCGCGGGTTATGACTTATGCCAGAATCCTTCAGGGCAAAATTATCGCAACTGTCTCTTGACGGAAGCTACGTGCCAGCGATAAAATGCACGGGCTGCTGTGGGGCAATCCTGACTTCTGGCTGCCTTTTCAAACAGAGCCCTAGGCTAATCTGAAGCGTTGCCTGTTCTAATAACGCCCCTGTCCAAATCCAGGTTGTGATTCACATCGCTGATTTTATTTATTTATTTATTTATTTATTAATTAATTAAACTTTTATACCGCCCTTCTCCCGAAGGACTCAGGGCGGTGTACAGCCAAGATAAAAAGCAATAAGTATACAAAGTTAAAAATCAATTTAAAATACCTATTCAATAGTGGCCGAATTAAAACCGTCAAATTGACCAACCTAAAATACCCCATATAAAATTACAGAAAATTTAAAAATTTAAAATTTAAAATTTAGAAATTTAAAAAATCTAAAAAAAATCAGTCCAGTCCCGCTTGGATGAATAAATAAGTTTTTAATTCCCGACGAAAGGTCCGAAGGTCAGGTATTTGGCGCAAACCGGGGGGAAGGTCGTTCCAGAGAGTAGGTGCTCCAACAGAGAAGGCCCTTCCCCTGGGGGCCGCCAGCCGACATTGCTTGGCGGACGGCACTCTGAGAAGGCCCTCTCTGTGAGAGCGTACGGGTCGATGGGAGGCATAGGGTAACAGCAGGCGGTCCCGTAAGTACCCGGGCCCTAAGCCATGGAGCACTTTAAAGGTGGTAACCAGAACCTTGAAGCGCACCCGAAAGACCACAGGTAGCCAGTGCAGACTGCGCAGGAGCGGTGTTACACGGGAGCCACGTGTGGCTCCCTCAATCACCCGCGCAGCTGCATTCTGGACTAGCTGAAGTCTCCGGGTGCACCTCAGGGGTAGCCCCATGTAGAGAGCATTGCAATAATCCAGGCGAGAAGTGACAAGAGCGTGAGTGACCGTGCATAAGGCATCCCGGTCCAGAAAGGGGCGCAACTGGCGAACCAGGCGAACCTGGTAAAAAGCTCTCCTGGAGACGGCTGCCACATGGTCTCCATGGTCTCCATGATTTTGGGGGCCCAGTTGTTGTTGTTTTTAAATCTGGAGGCCGTTTGACCAGCATTGTGCATTTGTGTGTTTTGTTCTGTAGATGATGTTCATTCAGAGCAGGGGCCATGTTCAGTTAACCATTGAACTGCTGGATACCGAAGAGGAGAACTCCGACGATCCTGTTGAGGCAGAGGTAAGGGTGGACTGTGGCCCGTTAGCAGTTTTGCCGTGTATTTGTTCCCAATCACACAAGCGTTTTTTAAAAACGAAAAGCCTAATCCAGCTGGGATGGCCTTGGGAGTCAGTAGAAAGAGCCGCGGACCAGACACGGCCTGTCATGTAAGAAGTATCTCAGCCCCCCCGCTTTCCCCCAGACCGAAACGGAGTGGGGGAAGCATCTCAGAGATCTTCTCAAATGTTGTGGAAAGTAAAAAATAAAGCAAATGCATTCAGAGCTGCAAGGTTCTGTTCTTGCAGCCTGACAATAAAAGTTGGGTTAGGATTTCGTACGGCAGAAAAGCTGTTTTTTCTCGCCTTTGGAAGGAGTTGACTAATCGTCTCTCGGTTCCCTTTCCAGCGTTGGACGGATTACGTGGACCGCTACGTCAACTCTGACTCCACGTCTCCTGAACTGCGGGAACAGCTGGCCCAGAAGCCGGTCTTTCTGCCCAGGTGAGAGAAGACAGCCCATCCCTTCACCCAGACCAAAAGCGCTGTTTTGCCTCTAGCCATGGTCCACCCTGCTTTGCTGGGCTGGGGAGGGGGAAATGGTTTGAGGCCTTGGTGCTTTCTGAGCGTGAGGAAAGGTCTTCTGGAGGGAGGGGCCCTGCATTCCAGAAGAGCCAGGGTAGTAGCACAGTTTAAATGGCTTGTGTGTGAGAAAGAGGGTGGTGAAGACAGTTCCTCCTCAAGAGTTCCCAGAGACTAGGTTTTATGGTGCAAAGACTCTGCTTTGGTTTGGCGAGATTTCCATCTATGGCTGATGGAATGATAAAGGAAACTGCTTAGACCAGGGCTCTCAAACTCGCGGGCCGGATGCGTCACGCGCTGGCCACGCCCACATCCGGTTTACCAAGGGTGGGGGGAGTCCTGATACGTCATGTGGTGACGCCGTGAGTTTGACACCCCTGGTTTAGAAGAACCTCAACGTGTCTGTCTTGCTTTTTGGAACCCGATTCCTCAAACTGGGTGGTTTTCCTGCAGGCGTTACTTAAAACTTCTGCAGTGGAACCACCAAGCTCAGAGAGAAGACCAAGGACCCCACAGCTCAACCCTGAGCTATGGACCTTCTCTTCTTTCGTCCTGGGGGGGGCAACGGGGGATAATTGGTAGCTCGGAGGCTCCATGTGGCAGCTACCAGTAACGCCTCCCAGTTTCCAGACGCCACTGTCTTTTCTGCGAGTCAAGCCTTCCACGTTTGGCCTCCAGAAGAAGCAGTGGGGGGGGGGATGGGCCTTTCCAGGCAGACCCTAATTCCAGCGTGGGTTGTGGTGGGTGGGGGTGTCTCTCTGCTTCTCAGGAACCTGCGGCAGATCCGCAAGTGTCAGAGAGGCCGGGAGCAGCAGGAGAAGGACAGCAAAGAGGGGCTGGGCAAGAAGCCCCTGGAGAACGTGGAAAGCTTCGACAAGCTGGAATGCAAGTTCAAGCTCAACTCCTACAAGATGGTTTACGTCATCAATTCGGAGGATTACATGTACCGGAGGACCGCTCTGCTGCGCGCCCATCAGGTCGGCCCGGAAGGGGAAAACCCATGAGCCCCATCCTCTTGGGGGGCGGGGGGGGCACCTAGGCTGGAGGTGGGGAAGGACCCTGGGGGAGGGGGCCGCCCTGCGCCACGGTCAAGCCGATCTAAGCTACACACAGGTCTCAGGGTGGGGATGTCCGCCTCTTCCCCTTTGCTCTTCTCCCACCTCCTTTTGGGAGGTTTTCCTTGGGATTTAAAATCACAGTTTGGCTGTTTTAGGCCTCGAGCAACCGCTTCCCCATGTTTTCTGTCTTAAAATGCAAGCGGAGAGGGAGAGAGAGGATAGAAGAAGGGAAGGGAGGAAGGAGAAATGGTGGGAAGGGAGGGAAGGAAAGAAGGAAGGAAGGAAGGAAGGAGAATTCTGGGAGTTGAAGTTCTCAGAACCCCTTAACGTTTCTGAGGTTGAGAAACAAATCTAAAACCTTAAAAGCTGCCCCTGCTCTGTGCTGTCCCTCATCTCCTCTTTGCCTTTATTTAATGAACCATGGCGAGTGCAGTTTCACAAATCGCCTCAAAATGCCACCTTTTTCTGATAATTGGCATCCCTCTCAGGTTAGCACGCAAATCCTGTTAGATCAGGGGTCTCCAACCTTGGTCACTTTAAGCCTGGCGGACTTCAACTCCCAGAATTCCCCAGCCAGAGCAGGGGTCTCCAACCTTGGCCACTTTAAGCCTGGTGGACTTCAACTCCCAGAATTCCCCAGCCAGAGCAGGGGTCTCCAACCTTGGCCACTTTAAGCCTGGTGGACTTCAACTCCCAGAAGTCCCCAGCCAGAGCAGGGGTCTCCAACCTTGGCCACTTTAAGCCTGGTGGACTTCAACTCCCAGAATTCCCCAGCCAGAGCAGGGGTCTCCAACCTTGGCCACTTTAAGCCTGGTGGACTTCAACTCCCAGAAGGCCCGCTGGCTGGGGCATTCTGGGAGTTGAAGTCCGCCAGGCTTAAAGTGACCAAGGTTGGAGACCCCTGCGTTAGATGATGATCGTCAAGCACACAATCAGATTTCTGCCCCGGGGAATGTGACCCTCCCAAGTTAGGATTCCGGTCCACGCCGGCTTGACCGCTTGCAGCCCCACAAGGGGAATTTTGCAGAAAGCCCAGACGGTCACCCTCCCTTCCTCCCCTGCAGTCCCACGAGCGAGTCAGCAAGAGGCTGCACCAGCGTTTCCAGGCCTGGGTGGATCGGTGGACGAAGGAGCACATCACCCGGGAGATGGCGGCCGAAACGAGCCAGTGGCTCATGGGCGAAGCCTTGGAGGGCCTGCTCCCCTGCACCACCACTCGCGAGGCCGAGGACTTGCATTTTGTGAGCATCAACAAATACCGCGTGAAATACAGCACAATCTGTAAGACGCCCTGAACGCCGGTTGCGGGGAGGGAAAGAGGGAAAGCGAGACGTGTTTGGTTGGAGGGGAGGGGAGGAGCGCCCCCCCCTCCCGCTCACACACACACACACACACACACACAACCTGCGGGAGGGCAGTGCGGCTCGGGCCAAATAAGGAGGACAGCTTCCTCTTCCCCTTCCTCGTGCGGCTCCGCGACCCGACACTTCCCACGACTCACTCTCCGACCGGAGACATCCCGGGGCCTGTTTTCCCATCGGTCTTGTGGAACCGAAGCCGGCCCGGCAGCCAGGAGCAGCGCCCACGTCGGCCTGCGGGCACGGAATCTCCGCGAGTCGCCCGAGGGGGAGACGCACCTGGCCTCTACCCACCAGCAGCAGCCCTGATCCTTCGGGTGCTTTGAGTAGCTCGACGAGACTCTGGGTGCGTGGCATATCTCCCCCCACCTTCTCCTCATCTCCTTCCCCTCCCTCCTGAAAGACACTGAAATTTTAAGTCCAGAATCTTTTAAGGAACACCAGACGTGCGGCCTCCCTCGTCTCCACAGGACTTGGCGGCAGACTTTTTGCAAACTTTGAGCCGCTTCCTGAGTTCTGCAGACCAACCGGGGTGGGTGGGTGCATCAGACCCCACCACCACCACCCCGGGCGTCTACGGGTCTGCCGTTTCAACTTTTCCTTCTCATCCGTTGCGTTCCTGTGACCGGGGACGCCCGACGTCCCTAAACCGATTTAAGATCAGTCTGTTCTTTCTAGTGCCAGTGGAAATACCGTTTTATTTGGGTTTTATTATTATTATTATTATTATGACGACTATTATTATGTTTTGTACCTGCTTGTTTACTAGGCTCTTAGTGCCATGCACCAGCTGTCCACACAAATACACACACTCTGCCTCTCTCTCTTTCTCTCTCTCTCTCTCTCTCTCTCTCACACACACACACACACACACAAAATCTCCTCAGTCACACATGCACGCTTCGACAATAGCAGCCACAACTGATTTTAAACCAGTTCTTCGCCTTCCGCTCCCCTCCCCCCTTCCTGGTTGGTTTTTTGTTTTTGTTTTTTTTGTAAATAAATGTACATATTTGTCGAATTTTTTTTTTAATTAAAAGAATAAGTGTGCTTAACGTGCTAGTACAACTCTTACTAGCCTTTTTTTTTTTTTTTTGAGTTACCAGATGGTTTCAGGGTTTTTGGTACCTTACAGGGCGAGAGCGGCGAAATCATTTTATTACACTTTCTACCAAAGGGAGTTGTCATTGTAATGCTTTCGTGTGAAGGTTGTTTCTCTCTCTCTCTCTCTCTCTCTCTCTCTCTCTCTCTCTCTCTCTCTCTCTCTCTCTTTGTGTGTGTAAAAAGAAACGAAACCCCCTCCCTCTGCCACACACACACACACACACATAAATGAACAATAAGGAGAAGGATCTTAGCTCTTCCTGGGAAAGAGAGACAGGGCTGCCTGGACCCTTCGCTCTGTTCTGAGAGGTTGCTTTTGGTAGATTTATTGGATCTACTCATCAGGGAGAATCTACCTGCCCTGTAGGCAGCTTGAGCACAGGTGGGGGGGGGAGTGAGAACCAGGGGTGCGAGAACATACATGTACCAGAGCGCAACACATTTCAAGCCGCTCTTTAATAGAAAAATCTACTGCCTATATCAGGAGTCCCCAAACTTGGCAGCTGTAAGACTTGTGGACTTCATCTCCCAGAATTCTCCACTTCTTCCTCTGGATCAGAGGTCTTCAAACTTGGCAGCTTTAAGACTTGTGGACTTCAACTCCCAGAATTCTCTAGCCAGCATAGCTGGTTGATGAATAGCTAGCTGGAGAATTCTGGGAATTGAAGTCCACAAGTCTTAAAGCTGCCAAGTTTGAAGACCTCTGATCTATCTACAGCCATGTTTTTTTTAAAAAAACATCCCACTCTTGTTTTCAGTTCGGGTTTTGGGTGGGTGGCTTTGTATCCCCCAACCGGGTCTTCCAGCCCAGCCAATGTCGCCCTTTGGGGAAAGTGAGGCCGGGCTCCCTCGTTGAAGGTGGCGGGGCTTTTTTTACGACTTTTTCTCTGCTGCTTTGGGAAAATCAAACATGGTTAAGTAACCAGCCAGTATTTAACAGAGCCGCATTCCTCTGTACGGGGACAAGCCCAGAAATATTTAAAGAAGGTGAAGGGAAGGATGGGATTTCAGCTTTGAGAGGATTCCTGTAAAAGGGGCCGTGCGCAGGCGCAGTGGCACCAACTGGCGAAAAGGGAGCACTTTGTGCATGCGCTTTGCTCGCCCGCATGTGCTCGGGGCTGTGACCGGGAAGAGGAGCTGCCCAAGGGACATGCGCAGGCCAGATAAGTTACTTCTGGTTTCTGGCACGTGCCGGCCAGCAAGACTTCCGGTTACTGCCGCATATGCGCACATGCCGATCAGCTGGCCAGCGCGCATGCTCATGCTGGAAAACGGAAGACCGGCTCTTCCAGTTTCCAGCACAAAGGCCAGCTGATCGGCGCATGCGCGCCAGAAACCCAGAAAAGGAACGGGTGATGCTGTACGTGCCAGGCGACATGGCTCCACATGCCACTTTGGGCACGCATGCCAAAGGTTCGCCATCAGGGATCTCTATATTCCATATATATATGGAAGGCAGGCAGAGAAACAGGAAAGGGATCTGCGCAAAACTGCCCTGGAAGTTGTGAGCAATCAGTGGCTTGGTGCTTTTCAAAAAGGTGGGCTTCCTTGCACATGGGGTGCTGGTTTTTGCTTACACACACACACACACACACACACACACACAGACACTCACAGAGAGAGAGAAACACACACCCAGAAACACACCTAATTAGTCAGCCAGTCTCTCAGAACAGTCTCGGGATGGTCCAAGGCAACGGGAGAGGAGATACCTGCGGGAATTCTCTCGCACTATTGGAAAAAGGGAGCTTGGAGTTGGGGGGCAGGGGAATGACTCCCCAGGGAAGAAGACGGGGCACAGCAGTAGCAGCTCCTCCGAGCCAGAATCCAATAAGCAAAATCTCGAGTATGCCAGCAATAAACTTTTAACCTCCCCCCAAGCTCCCATCCCGGCCTTGTTAATAAGAGAGGTTGGGAAGGGGCTGCGGGGAGGGTCTCGGCAGGGCCATTGCGGAGTGCCCCACGCGGCTTGTGCGCGTCTTCCCTCTGCTCCGCTCTCAGAGTCATCTCCGGCGCTTCTGTCCCCCCCATTTCCTGGTGGGCTTCCAAAAACAAGAACGTCTCGCCCTGGTTTTCTTCCACAAATTTTACCCAAGATTTTCCTTGAGCAGGGCGGGAAAAATCAGGGCAGAATCCTTGCGGTTCCCAGGTCTGGGGTGGGGTGTGGGGGGGTATACAGAATCGCCTTCAAGTCTACTGAAATTCCAGACCTCCCTCTGGTGGGGGGTTCCCAATGTTGCTTTTCTCTCTTCCCCCCACCCCTCTCTGGTCCCCCTTATCCTGGTGTCTGACATCTAAGATCCAAGGTCCAATCCTGGCCTGTGCCAACAGCAACTCAAGGTGTTCCTTCTGATTTTAAAAATGGCTTTCGTATTCTGTAATGTGCTTCTTCTTCTTCCTCCTCCTCTTCTTTTCTTCTCCTCCTCCTCCTTTCTTCTTTTCTTCTCCTCTTCCTCCTTTCTTCTTCTTCTTCTCCTCACCCCATCCTCCTCAGCCTAATCATCCTCCCCCCCTTCTTCTTCTACCACTTAACTTCTCCTTTTTCTTCTTCTCTTTTTTCTCCTTTTTGCCACCTATTCATGTGATGATTTCTATACAGATGTTGTAAACTTGACTGTAGTGCAGTATGTCCATTAAACTATCAGGGCTACTTGTGTATCACTGTGGGTTGTCCTTCCTGATCGCTCCTGGTCAGCCACAAGTCTTCACTGCCGGGATCCGAAAAGTACGTAGTCAGATCTCTTTAATTCGGATGCGGCGCCTCTGGTGTGTGTGCAGAACTTTGGCACCAGCAACGATTCCCCTCCGGTTCAAAAGCTAAGATAGTTTTACAAAGGATGATGGTTGGTTCTGGTTTCTATGCTGCTGAGATAGAGGCTCATGTATTTCTTCAATGCGTTGACGTTGTTATAGTTATCCATGCTAACAGGTTCTGTTGTCCCGTCCCCCCCAAGGAGGTGGACAATGAGTAGACAATGAGTGCTAGGCTCCAGGTTCAGAAACCCACCTAGGACCATTCATGTCTCATAAAGCAAGTCTTCCAATATTTGAGGGGCTTCCCCAGAGAGGAGAAGGTCCAAGGCACCTGAGAGCCAGACAAGGAAGAATGGATGGAAACTGACCGAGCAGAAATTCAACCTAGAGATAAGGAGGAATTTTCTGACAGTGAGAACCATCAACCAGTGGAATAGAAGTTGTCTTCAGAAGTTGTGGGAGCTTCATCCCTGGAGGCTTTCAAGAAGAGACTGGACGGCCATCGCTCAGAAATGATGTAAGGTCTCCTGTTTGGGTGGTGGGGTTGGACTAGACTAGGGGTCTGCAAACTTGGCTCTTTTAAGACTTGTGGACTTCAACTCCCTCAGCCAGCAAAGCTGGGAATTGACTCTGGGAGTTGAAGTCCACAAGTCTTAAAAGAGCCAAGTTTGCAGACCCCTGGACTAGATGACCTCCAAGGTCCCTTCCAACTTCTGTTAATCTGTATTGTACTGTTGTCTCCAACCTTGGCACTTTTACAATTCGTGGACTTCAACTCCCAGCTCTGCACGAATCATAAAGTCGCCATGATCAGAGACCCCTGTCATAAAAAAAACCCAACACCCCTCCCCCCCTGAAGGTAGCCCAGCCCATGAAACACGGGGTCAAACCGATTTCATTTGGTCTTGCTGGAGCTATCCAAGGTCCTGCAGCTTCTACCTGATCATTTTACTTCCCTGCCCCCGTCGGGGGGGGGGGGTTGATTTTCCAGTGTTCCTGCCTTAGATATTCCAGACTTAAAATGGGCCACGTTTTGGTACAGCTTCCCTTTGTTCTTTTATGTTCACAACACTGGAGCGGTTGACCAATTTGGGGGATGTGCCATAAAGGTTATTTGTGTGGAGCGTGGATAAGTTACCTAAACTGGAATGGGGGGGGGGGGAATTCATGTTTTAAAAAGAAATTGGGTACATCTAGTCTAGTGAAAAGAAGGACCAGGGGAAACATGATAGCAGTCTTCCAATATTTGAGGGGCTGCCACAAAGAAGAGGGGCTCAAGCTATTCCCCAAAGAACCTGAAGGCAGGACAAGAAGCAACGGGTGGAAACTCATCAAGGAGAGAAGCAACCTAGAACTTCCTAACCATGACAACAGTTAATGGAAAGCTTGTTTCTAGAAGTCGTGGGTGCGCCCATCATTGGAAGTTTTGAGCAAGAGATCTGGCCACCATTTGTCTGAGATAATATAGAATCTCCTGCTTAAGCAGGAGGTTGGACTAGAAGACCTCCAAGGTCCCTTGCGACTCCGTCATTCTGTTAAAGGGCATTTGAGAGTGCCTGTCAAGGTTACTTCCGATTTGGAGAGGTTGAAAAGCCAGCAAAAATTCTCCTTATTTTTCTTCCTGTTCGGCTCACCGGCTGAAAGGATTTTAATAAGGACAGAATGGACTTGCCAGCAGGGTGTGTATGCGCTGAATGTCGATAGAGTTCATCCAGTGTGAAAGCAGCCCATAAACCACAGAGTGCTAACTCATGTGTGCACCAGGCACGATGTGAATCCAAGACCAATATTGTTTTGTTTGCATTGTGATAAAGAGAGTCAGGGATGTTTCCCCCCCCCCTCTCTGTGTCGATGTTGAATCCATTTGAAAATATTTCCAAATCCTTCTGCGCATTGTGTTTTTTTACCCCTTAAATACCAGCCTGGCAATTTTTTCCTTTCTTTTGGGAGCATGTGAAACAGTCATACAAAATCTGGCCCACTGTCCTTATCTCTTAATTAGGTCAGCTTCTGAATGGCGAGTTTGGAATGAACACACACACACACACACCATAAAATATAATTGCTGAGTTCCAAGTGTCCATAAAATTAACACAGCCTGAATGAATTCAGACTCAATTTAACAGGCCACTGCCTCGGTTGTGAACATGTGCCACACAACGGTGTCCCAAATTAGCCACGAAGGACTTCCCTTTTCATTAAGGATTGGGGTGGAAGGCAGATGAATTGTCCTAATGAGGGATTGTCACACAATTAAGGGAGCTGCCCCATCACTTCTGTATGAATGCTGCCTTTAAAAAACAAAAATCATTAAAAGGAAAATATTCGCTGAGCTTTCATTCTGTGGCCAAGATTCGGAGAGACCTTTGGGAACTTCCTCTGATTCAGAAAGAGTTTAATGGCGAACTGGATAGTTTCCATAAAAATTAAATAGTTGGTCAAGTGTTGTTGTTTTTTTTTCTCACCCATTCAAATGTCTGAAAGAGGCACAGGATCTGGGGGGCCCGTATTCCCCCAGAATCCTTGGGCTGGCACTACAGAGTTCCTAAAATAGTTTCCAGCTTGAAAATGACTACGTGATAGAAGCAGATAATGTGGGAAAATAATTGCATCAGTTAGATCGACTAGTTCGAAGGTTTTTGTCACGGTCTCTCCGTTTTTCCAGAATGTGATTCTCATCCGTGTGTTTCTCAGCCTGGAAAAGCGAAATCCTTCATTTGCAAATTTGTACCTTAAGGAAATGTCACGAGAGCATTGAAAATTGGGAGAAATGTTTCCTTAAGTTGCTGGTTTTCTACATTCAGGAAATTTTTGTATAAAAGGCTGTTCTGCACAAATGAACCTAATGGTTTTTTGTTGTTGTTGTTCTTTTTTTTTTTTGGAGTCCTTGGTGCTCTCTGAGCTTGATTGTTTTCTTGTGGACGTTTCATTTCCAAAGTAGGTAACATCATTGGTATTGGAAGGGAGCAGGGGGGGGTTTTCTAGCACTGATTATGTTCCCTAGTTGGGTCATGAAACGTCTGCAAGAAAACAACGAAGCTCAGAGAGCACCAAGGGCCCCTCGTTTCAGCCCTGAGCTACAAATATTCTCTTCCAATGATTCTTTCCAGATTAAGATCGACGTTCTCATTTGCAAAAATTAAATCTGGGGCAGAACTGCTCCAGTCATCTGGAAAACACACGGATGTGTATGATTTGAAAAGGGTTTCGAAAGGTATAACCAAAACGACAAGCCTGTGTTTTGCAGCTTGACCTGAAATACTCCCCAACTTAGATAGAAGCCATAATTAGGTAGTTAACTATGATGGGGGGGGCAGGAAACAACAACCCTGGTCTATGGGGAGTGATTTCCACTAATCTTTGTACAGCAACAAATTCCTTAAGTTAAAAAGAAAAAAATTGCGGCTTTGTACAATACACAGCACGGAGCGATTGCAGCTGGTTGGGAAAGCTGCTTTTTTTTTAAAAAAAAAAAACACCACCAGGTAAGGCACCTAACACAGCAAAGGTGTGAATTTGGAGGTTCTCCCCCTCCCATTGTGTCGTTTGACTGGCCTGGATGCATTTTAAAAAGTAAAAGAAACATCGATTTGCAAAGCATGGTGAACAAGAACCAAGGGGTTTAATCATCACTGCTCGGATCGTACAAATGTGAAGCTGTATAAATACCAGTGAGCAGCGGGGGAGGGGGAAATGAAGGGGGTGGGGGGGGGTTTTGTACCCACAAACACACGCACACGCAAAATCTATGGGGACCTGGATCTGCCATCTAAGCAAAACGGGGTGGGGGGGGAGGAGAATCTTGAGATAGGGCTGGTGAGCTGGGATTTGAAACGACATGTAGGATCACGCAGGAGCCAGCCCGTTAAAACAACACGTGAGGATGTTTACTCGGCAGGACTTGGGTTCACAACACCTGCTGTTGATCCTCCGGCTTTTCCCGCAAGGGGAGGGGGAAGGGAGGAGGGCAGGTTGGCCTTTTTTTCACTCTCGCGTGTAAATCCTCGTGCACACAACGTCATCGGCGCCAAAGGTCTGCAAAGGAGGGGGAAAAAAAGAGAACCTGAAACCAGGAGAAGGTTTTTCTGTTAAGTTTTTCGTACAGAAGACTGTGGTTTGTGGGGGGGGGTTTACGCTTTGCTGGTTTAGGAAGCCAAACACCCCAGCTTGGGGAGAAGCTGTTGAACTTTCCGTCCTACTTCACCTTCTGCGTTGTTTTTCATAAGGTTCAAAGAAGACATGCCTCAGTGATGGCTAACCTTTTCTGGACCGAGAGCCCAAAGCATGCACGTGTGGGTGCGCAAATGCACACGCGTGCAGCCGAACCCCTAAAATGCAATGTGCCATAGGTTCACCATCACGGCCTCATCTGGTCTCCTAATTCTTGGAAAGATGGGAGTTCTTGTGTTGCTGGGATGTACTTAGAATTTGGAAGACCTCCAAAGCACATGTCAGATTTTGCTGAGTCTGAACACCTTCAATTTCATCTACAAGTAGTCCTCAACTTAATACCAGTCGGTTTAGTGACCATTGCAACTTGCAACGGCACTGAAAAAGGTGACACTCGGCAACAGTTGCAGCCTCCCCATGGTCAAAATTCAGATACTTGGCAACCGACTCCTATTTTTGACGCTTGCAATGTCCCGGGGTCATGTGGTCACCTTTTGTGACCTGACAAGCAACCTCAAAAGGAGGAAACCAGATTCCCTTAACCGTGTGGCTAACTGAACAGCTGCTGTGATTCGCTTAACGACAGTCACTGCAAGAAAGGCCCTAACATGGGGCAAAAAGCACAACTGTCTCAATTAGCCACAGGAAATTCGGGTTCAGTTTTGGTTGTAAGTCAAGGACTACCTGTACTGCTTAGAGTTGGGTCTCGTGGTGCTTCTTCAGAAAAATGCAAGTTGGAGACCCCTGTGCGAGACGACTTTCAGATCGTGTGTTGGGAGTGTTTTGACCCTGTGGCGCTCGGTTTGGGAGAACGTTCATTGGTCTGCGTCCCACTGTATGACACGTGGACCTTTGGGTGGGTGTTGAGTGAGCTAGAGAAGGGAGGAGGAGAAGACCTGCTCTCGTACTGATCTTTTGAAAACTTTTCCTTTGGTGATAACCAATTTTGGAACTAACTCCCTCCTTCACCTCATCCGGGGCCAAGGGGCCTAGAGGCTCTTCTTCCCTTATGGAAAATGGTTAAAAATGTTCAGATGGAGATCGAAGTCTCTTTGCAATTTTCTCCCAGTGGAACGGATTTAAATGGCAGTGAGGGAGGGGTGGGAATTAAGAGGCCGAGTCCTTTCGTTTCCAATGCACCTTAAAAACAACAACAATAAGGGGGTAAACCTGAGAATTCAAGCCTTTTTAAGGATTCGGCTTTTCTATCCTGGGCTGAACCTTGTCACCGAATATCACAGAATGGAACCGTGAAAAGGCCAAGCTATAGCTGTGCTCAACCCAGCTTAAACTTAGGGGTTGTTGTTGGTGGTTGCTTTTTTAACATGCTACCCAAATATTGAGAGCAGCTCTTCTCTTGCGGAGGTGGTGGGAATTGCTCAGCCCACCTTAAAGCTCAAAACTCTTACCAAAATCAGCTCATCTCCAGCCAGTTCTCTTGTCCAGTACGTTTTGGGACCCTGGCCATCCAGAAGCGTTTGCTTGCAGTAAAGCTTGTTTTCATTCTCCCAAGTGGCTAAACTCTGCAAGAAAAGATTTGCCCCTCGCGGTCGACGGGAGGGGAGGTCAGGCGTTAGGACCGCAGTCGCAGCCAAGCAACAGGGAGAAAGCGCTGGCAGGAACCATCTCAACACCTCCAAAGGAGCTTCCACTTAAGGCTGAAGCTCTATAGCAAAGGTCTCCAACCCTGGCAACTTTAAGACTTGTGGATTTTAACTCCCAGAGTCCCTCAGCCAGCAAAGCTGGCTGAGGAACTCTGGGAGTTGAAGTCCACAAGTCTTAAAGTTGCCAAGATTGGAGAGCCCTGCTCTATAGAGAATCAAGGGTGGGGAAAAAATCTATTGGTCAGATCTTTGTGGTTGGGGAGATATTTCTGCATCTGACATTCCAGACCTCCCAGGATTGAGGCTTATAATTTTCTCCTGGAAACATCCCAGACAGACTTTTATCATTATTATTTTTTTAAAAAAAACTAATTTAATGCCAGATTTCATCAGACCAGATTAAGTGAACAAACCCAGCCAGGAAGAAAAGTTTGCCCTGTTGGATTCCTTTGGCTGGTGGTTCCATTTCGAGTTTTGGGAAAATTGCTGCTCCGGGCGTCTTAAAACAATTAAAGGTTTTTTGTTTTTTTAAATTGAATTGATCATTGGATCAAGCCACAACCCACATGAAATTGGGATATAATTCTTCTGATGGTTTCCAGGAACATAATTTACTCCTCTTCTGGCTTTTTTTTTGTTGTTGTTTGCACGCCACACCTTATTTAACTCTTTTATAATGCTGTTTGCAGCTTCCCCATTCACTCTCTTCCTCTAGGACCAGGGATGAAATGCTCCCGGTTCGGACCGGATCGTACGATCTGGTAGCGATGGGGGCAGGTAGTTCGGAGAACCGGTAGCAAAAATCCC
This sequence comes from Ahaetulla prasina, assembly GCF_028640845.1. Classification (NCBI taxonomy): domain Eukaryota; kingdom Metazoa; phylum Chordata; class Lepidosauria; order Squamata; family Colubridae; genus Ahaetulla; species Ahaetulla prasina. Next base: position 24,396,960 of record NC_080551.1, read on the forward strand.
TGCCCCCACCCTCTGCCCACGCCTCGCTGTTCCTCTTCTCTATCCCTGAAGTGCTCGGTGGTGATATAGCTGCAAACGGCCTTAAATGACTGCCACAGCACTTCAAAGGGCCGCACTACAGCTGATCAGAAGAAGGTAGACAGGGGCCTCTCAGTAAAAGGCAATTGGTAGACCGGGGCCTCTATTTTTAAAGAAAGTAGACCGGGGCCTCCCAAGTTTTGTATACTTTATTATTTTTATTATTTATTATTATTGACCATGCCCATTCAGTCACCTGACCACCAAACCACACCCACCAATTAAGCCACGCCCACAGAACCGGTAGGGAAAATTTTTAGATTTCACCCCTGACTAGGACCCCCAATAATTCCATTTAATCATGATCTTTCGCTCTAAACTGATGAAGAGACAAGACTGTGATACCCCATTCTCAGCCTGATCCCCGCCCTAAAGGACTAGTGTTTCTCAATTCTAACCACTTTGAAGATGGGTGGACTTCAACTCCCAGAATTCCCCAGTCAGCTCGAGTTTAACGTTCCATTTCCCCAACCACTTCCAAGAAGTGCACCTGTGTAGGTCAACAATTGCTATTCACTGCTACATAACTTCAGAAGAAAGCCAGTTTGCACAAGCGTTGAGATACTTCTCGGCTAGAAACTAGGAGATGATGAGTTCTAGTCCCACCTTAGGCACAAAGCCAACTGAGTGACTTTCAACCGGTGCCTCTGCCACCCTAGGAAGAAGAATGGAAGGGCTTCCAACCGCTTTCCAAAAATCTTTTGTCAAGGAACTTGTTCAGTCAATCATGAGGAGGTAATACTGACTCAAAGACACACATACACAATGCTGGATCATCATAAGAATAACAATACCCAAGTTGGAAGGGACCTTGGAGGTCTTCCAGCCCATCCCCCTGCTCAAGCAGGAGACCCGATACCGTTTCAGACAAACGGCTGTCCAATCTCTTCTGAGAACTTCAAAAACACACATTCTTCAGGATCCGATCTGGGTTGGTCAGCAGAATCCAAGTTTTTGTCTTCTGAGTTTTCGGACTTGTGCTAGAGCTCATCTCCAGAGAATGTCTCTAGTCTAGCAGGGTGTGTGCTAGGACACACTTAACACACACACTCTGCTAGGAGAACTTCCCTGAGGAGCCGAAAAGCTCAGAAGACAAAACCTGCGGTCCCGGTAACTGACCCACATCGGATCCTGCAACATCATCCTTAGACATTTGTTTGTATATTCGCTTCCATTCGTGAGCAATTCTTCCCTTTGCCAGCTGCCAAGAATGAGCGGCTGAGGTTCCCCTCCATATCTTTTCCCACAAACAGGAATTGGACATCCCTAAACATCTTCCCCAAAGCCAAATCAAACTTACTTCCTTTTTTTTTTTTTTAAAGAGGTCATCAATTGCCAAGCTGGGCAATTGATGCCAACCTGAAAGGAATTTCCGAAGTGCAAACATGATACGAGGGGGCATGTTGGATGAGGCCGGAGGGGAAATCCCCAAGCCAGGCCATTGGACGGGGATGTCCAGCGCCCGAATTCCCAGGATGCTTGATGACAGGAGAGCTACAGTGAAACCTTCCTGCCCAAAATCCTGATTCATCAGCCCGTCATGGAGAGCAAGTGGGTTGTTGGTTTTTTAGAAGATCCCCCAAAGGAGGAACTGAGAAAGGTTTTGTGGCTCTGGTTTGCCACAAAAGAAAAGCTTTTTCAAGAAAGTAATCCCCTGGTTTGTGGCTTGCGGGGAGAGCAAAATTCAGCTAGACTTCCCTATTTGGGGTGTGTGTGTCTGCATCTGTGTTTAAGGTGCACAAGAAAACATTTCTCTGCCTTTGCAGCCCCTTGGGAATCTTGCTCTATTTTACCACTGGATTATGGAGATTTTGCTACCTCCGAAGCTGAACAGGCAGCAAGGCTTAGTGTTGGACACCACAACTCATTCCACCAACTCTTCCCACCCCACCCCCCATGGGTTTTTGCATGGCGTGTTTCCAGCACAATTTTTTGGGGAGACACGCTACCAAATCAGCCATCTTGGCTACAAGAAGTTCTCCTAGAAGAGGGCAAATGGCCAAACCTTTCTGTGTTCTCAAGAAGTTCCAAGGAACTGTTCTACATCGGAGAACACTTTTTACTTTAGGATACCGATGTCCAAACTTGGCCACTTTGAAACTTGGGAGGCTTCAAACTCCCAGAATTCTGCAACGGTCCAGCAAGTCTGAAAGTGGCCGAGGTTGGACCCCTTTGGTTTAGGAGGAGCTTATTATCTCCAGGACCTTTGTCCTGTTCTCGGAATGTTCCCTTCCACCCCAAAACTCAGCCTTGGGAAGGAGGGGGAGGGGGAGGGGCAGAAGGAGAAGGAGAAACCCCGGGACCCCCTTCTCCCTTGAATGTCAAGCCTCGGGAGAAGACGGCCTGGAACGCCTTACCCTGCATTTCCTTCCATCTACCGTCTCCTCGTCAAAGCTCTCCCCTACTTTGAAGCTGATCTCCATGGTCCGGACGGTGGTGGAGGTCTTGATGTAGAACTGGTCCCCGTCCTGGCGGATCTCCACGTGGGGCTTCGAGGCTGCGGCCACCGCCACCTTCCGCAGCATGGCGTTCACTCCTGGGTAGACATGGGCGGGGGCCGTTAATAGGACAGGGATCCCTGTGGGCGCCTGGATGGACTGGCCTTACCTAAAGGTCCATTTTCCACGCAGGTTGCTCCCCCCACAGAAGACACCCACACCCACACCCAGCCCTGCTGTTGGGTGGGCAGGGGGACCGGGGACCTCAAGAGCTGCCCCAGTGACAAGTGGGGGGGGGAGCTAAGCAGGTGAAGTATACCTGCTCTCAAGTGCCCCCTCCCTTGGCCAGAGGAACCTGGGATGTGGGATCCCCTCCCCTTCATGTCTAAAACCTCTTTTTCGGGCTAGAGAAGTGGGGGAGCAATAGGGGTGCCACGGAAGAGCAGCGCTCCAAGCCCGGCCACCCTCGCTCCGAGCCCGCCTCCAGCCTCAAGGATACCCCGCGCCCCTCCAGAAAATCATCTGGCCTCGTTCTCACGCGCCTTGGACCCGCTTCTTCTGCCTCCTCCTCCCTACCAGCGCCAAGTGCGCTTCCTCTCCAAGAATCGGGTGGCTGCCTCCGTCCTCCTTCCCTCTCGCCCCGCTGACTCGCGAGTAAAGCAACACGGCTGGGGTGCGTGCGTGTGTGTAATTGGCCGGGGTTTCTTCCAGCCGCCGCCTTGATGCCTAGCGCCTTGAATAAGCCTTTGAAACCCGAGCCTTCCTCGCTCGCTCGCTCGCTCGCTCGCTCGCTCGCTCCCATCCATCCTTTTCCCGCGCCTTACCCAGGACTTTCAGGAGTTCGTCGAAATTCTCGCTGCTTTTCATCTTCCAGGTCCCGGCGAAGTTGGGCATGGCTGACGAAGGCGAGGCAGGACAGGACCAGGACCAGGACCAGGACAGGACGGGGCGGGACGAGAGGCGAACGAAGCAGCCGCGAAGCAAGGCGAGGCGACGCGCAGGAGCTCTGCCTCCGTCTGTCCCGCACCGCGAACTGGCCAAAGGACTCCTTTACACCTCCCTCCCTCTTCCTCCTCCCCCTATCCACCCATCCATCCATCCATCTGCCTCTTTTCTATCTCTGCTCCCCCCCCCTCGCTCGGGGCACACAAGCGACGCCTCCGACTCCCCAATCATCATCCATCACCCACCCACGCGCCCTGCCAGCAGCGCCCTCCTTCCTCGTTCCCATCCATCATCCCCTTCCCCTTCATCCTGCCAGGCAAGCCACCGACCGCCTGGGTCTTCCCCCAAAAGGGGATTCCCTGCCTTTCTTCGCAGCGCCCTCCCCCACTCCCCCCCCACCCCAATTGTACCTCGCTTTGCAGCTGGGAGGCAGCGGGAAGATTCATGGGCCGAGAAGGTGGCGATGACATGGGGAAGGGGGAGAAGCCCCCAAGCCCACTTGCTCCTTCTGCCGAGCGCTGGATGGTGCAGGGATGCTGGGAGTTTTTTTGTTTTGTTTTAAGGGGGGAGAGGGACATTTCCAAAATCCGAGAGAAGGAAGTGGGTTTTCCCAGGACCTTCCTTGCCGCTTAACCTTCCCTCCCTCCGTTCTATTGTGGATATTTAGGTTGAATATAGAACACAGAATAACAGAAAAAGGAGAATATTTGTAGCTCATTGCTGACATGAGGGGACCTTGGTACCCTTTGAGCTGGGTTGTTTTCTTGCAGACGTTTCATGACCCAACTAAGTAACATCATCATTGCTAATAAGGAGTACTGTTTGCTGTCAGTTAATAATCTGGTGTCTAACAGAGATGGAAGGAACTTTGGAGGTTTTCTAGTCCAACCCCATCTCAAGCAGGACACCCTATACCATTTCAGGCAAATGGTTATCTAATCTCTTCTTAAAAGCTTCCAGTGATGGAGCATTCACAACTTCTGGAGGCAAGTTGTTCCACCGGTTAATGGTTCTAACTGTCAGGAAATTTCTCCTTAATTCTAGGTTGCTTCTCTCCTTGATAAGTCTCCATTCATTGCTTCTTGTCCTGCTTTCCGGGCAGGGGTGAAATCCAGCAGCTTCTGACCGAGAACCGGTAGCGGAAATTTTGAGCAGTTCGGAGAACCAGCAAATGCCACCTCTGGCTGGCCCCAGGAGTGGGGTGGGAATGGAGATTTTTCAGTATTCTTATTTATTTATTTATTTATTTATTTATTTGATTTCTATACCGCCCTTCTCCCGAAGGACTCAGGGCGGTGTACAGGCAAGAATAAAACAGACGGTACAATATACAAATTTAAAATGCAGTTAAAAAACTTATTTTAAGATTAGCCTGAGAAGTAAAATATATAATAAGCTAAAAAAACCCATTTAAAATTAATTACTAAGAATTTAAAAATTTGTTAAAATCAATTTAAGCCAGCCCCGCGCGAATAAAAAGATGGGTCTTCAGTTCGCGACAGAATGTCCGAAGGTCAGGTATTTGGCGTAAACCCGGGGGAAGTTCGTTCCAGAGTGTGGGAGCCCCCACAGAGAAGGACCTTCCCCTGGAGTGGGGAGGGAATGGGGATTTTGCAGTATCCTTCCCCTGCCACCCCCACCAAGCCACGCCCACAGAACCAGTACTAAAAAAATTGGATTTCACCACTGCTTCGGGTGCTTTGGAGAACAGCCTGACTCCCTCTTCTTTGTGGCAGCCCCTGAGATATTGGAACACTGTTATCATGTCTCCCCTGGTTCTTCTTTTCATTAAACATCCCTAATTCCTGCAACTGTTCTTCATACACTTCAGCACTCTGACACGCACACCCCTGTGTTTAGTCTTTCCCCATCCTTTCTTGCTTTGATGGCCAGGCCATTTTTCCATCCAAGAGAGCCAAAATTGCATTTGGAATCCAGCCGCAGAAGGACTGGAGGTTTCAAACGAAACAGAGAATGCTGAATCAAGAAGAGAAACGGTTTCTCTCTTCTGGGGATGCTCCCGTCCTTAGACAGGACCCTGGTTTGAGCTGGTCCTGGTACAGAGAACATAATGCCCATCCTGCCTCAAACTGCAGGCATGTGAAGGAAAGGAAGAGAGGAAAGGAAAGGAGAGGAAGGGAAAAGGAGAAGGGAAGGGAGCAAAGGAGGGGATGATAGATGTAGTTAGTTAAAAGAAAGTTTTATCCAGGTTTAATGTCAAAAATCTAGGGAGGGTAGGACAGGGTAGGAAGGAAGGAAAGAAAGGAGGAAGGAAGGAGAGGGAGAGGAAAGGGAAAGGGAAGGGAAGGAGGGGGAGGGGAGGGAAGGAAAGGAAAGGAAGGGAAAGGGAAGGGAAGGGAAGGAAAGAAAAGGAAAGGAAAGGAAAGGAAAGGAAAGGAAAAATAGAAGGAAAGGAAAGGAACAGAAAAGGAAAGAAAGGAGAAAGTCAAGTCATGCCAAGGTTTCCGTTCTCCTCCATCCAGGTGCTCTCGCCCCCCAACCACCTGTTTCCCGGGTGGGGGATGTTTCAAGAAAATAAAATTCATCCCCAGTCTCCAAATCAGGCTCTGCTTTTTATATCACCACCCAGCTCATGCCTGGGGGACACACCCACACACATACGGGACGGCTTACAATATTTAAGATCCAGAAACATGTTTCTCTCTCTCTGTGTGTCTTCATCACTTTTTTTATTTCACCTGAAACCCTTGCGTTGCCCGCCTCATCCCATCCCATCCCACACCTCCCGCTGGCCCTCCCTTCTCCCTTACAGATGGAACTCATCCATCTCTTTTTTTGGCCAGGCCTGGCCAGACAAAAGGGCCGTGTGTGCGGGTGCTACAGCTGGAGCCAGGGGTCACTCAATCATCCCTCCCTAATGGCTCTCCGAGTATCCCCTCACCCCAGGCTTTATTGACCGGCGGACGGTGGAGTCAGGAAAGATCATCCAGGAGGGGTGACGAATTAGGAAGGTGCCAGCCAAGAAGCAAGAGATGGCAGGAATAAATCCAAAGACGGAGCAGGAGGAGAAAGGTGATAAATGGCCTGCGACACAGATAAATTATCCATCTGGAAGGCAGGAAGGCGGGTCGTACATCTCGCTGACAAAATTAAATGGATGGAGGGGCTCCCCACGAGGTGACAAGCGGGGAAATGTAATCTGACGGATGCAACCGAAGACGCGTTTGGGCACTTCTGCCATTGTGCGCAAGGCCCTCATTAAAATGACACCGTTGTCATTGCGTTTTGCACCCGCAGCAGCAGCAGCAGAGGCAGCCAGAAATGGGCCCTGTAAAAAAATGCAAACAACAAAAAAAAAGCCACTTCTTTGGCGTTTATTTTTTTTTCTTTCCAATGTCTTGGAATATCCGTCCATGTTCTCAGTGTCAAAATGAACATAAATGTTTGCAGATTACGGTCAAAACATTCAAGACGGCAGGCCCCCAGGTACAGTGGAAGCTTCCCCCATCCCCATCTGATTTTGATGGGCACTGTAATTACTTTGATTTGTTTATTTATTTATTTATTATTTATTAATCAAATTTATATACCGCCCTATCTCCCGAAGGACTCAGGGCGGTTCACAGGCAAGTAAAAACATATAAATACAAATTAAAATAACAATTAAAAAACTTATTCTAAAAGGCCAAATTATTAAAAAGCAGTATAAATAATAAAACCCATTAAAAACCGATATAAATTTAAAGTCTAATCCAGTCCTGCGCGGATGAATAAATGTGTTTTAAGCTCGCGATGGAAGGTTCGGAGGTCCGGAAGTTGACGGAGTCCTGGGGGGAGTTCGTTCCAGAGGGTGGGAGCCCCCACAGAGAAGGCCCTTCCCCTGGGCGTCGCCAGACGACACTGCCTAGCTGACGGCACCCAGGGGAAATTGTTAAATTGATCTCACCGATTGGGCAGGAGGATGGACCATTGTGGCTGCCAATATGTTCGCACCAGGCCCTCTGGACACATCTCCGACTGCACGAATCGTGTTTGTTATGGAGAATGTTTAATGCAGAGAAACTATGGCTTGCTAACGTGGTAAGAGTTGGTGTCATTATTATCCATCTCTTATCCAGGGTGTGTCCTCCTCCTTTCAGTGTGGTGCATATGAAAGAGGAGGAATTTTCAGCACGCAGCGACAGACATCTTGACTTTTCTGACTCTCACTGGCTGTGCCTGCCCTTCATTGGACCAGAACGAAGAACTCTGCAGCTCTGGAGGGATAGCAATGATAAGAGGATGCATTCTCAGATGATCATGGTGGTGCAGTGGTTATGCAATATAGGATTGCAGGCTAACTCTGCCCACTGCCAGCAGTTCGATTCTCACCAGCTCAAGGTTGACTCAACCTTCCATCCTTCTGAGGTGGGTAAAATGAGGACCCAGATTATTGGAGGCAAAAGGCTGACTCTAAACTGTTTAGAGAGGGCTGTAAAGCACTATGAAGCGGTATGTAAGTGCTCCTTCCTTCCTTCCTTCCTTCCTTCCTTCCTTCCTTCCCTCCCTCCCTCCCTCCCTCCCTCCCTCCCTCCCAGTGGTTAAGAATGCAGTATTGCAGGCTAACTTTGCCCACTGTCAGGAGTTCGATTCTGACCGACTCAAAGTTGACTCATCCTTCCGTCCTTCCAAGGTGGGTAAAATGAGGACCCAGATTGTTAGGGGCAAGAGGCTGACTCTGTAAACTGCATAGAATAGATCTGTGAAGCAGATATTTTAAATATCTTAAACAAATGTATTTTAAACAAAACATTCACTAAGTTTATCGCTTCGATCGCTGGCCTTGCACCTCAAGAGTTCCTTAAAAGTTTTTTTCTTGTCAACTTGCTCCTTAGATAATATGATGCAAATAATTAATAAAGCTGGAATAATCTCTGTGGAGATTCTCAGTCATCCAGGTCATGGTTGTCCCAAAGGTGATTTCGTTCGAAAGGCAACTGGACTTTGTCGTCCCCACCCCCCTTGAAGTTCTGAAGAAGCTTCTTGGATGAGAAGCGAAACGTTTTCAAGAAAAAAAAACCCCCACAAGGAAGTCCAATTGCCTTTTGGAAAAAGCACCTTTGGGACAATGATGAAATCCAATTTTTTTTTTACTACCGGTTCTGTGGGTGTGGCTTGGTGGGCGTGGCAGGGGAAGGATACTGCAAAGTCCCCATTCCCTCCCCACTCCTGGGGGAAGGATACTGCAAAATCCCCATTCCCTCCTCACTCCTGGGGGAAGGATACTGCAAAATCCCCATTCCCTCCTCACTCCTGGGGGAAGGATACTGCAAAATCCCCATTCCCTCCTCACTCCTGGGGGAAGGATACTGCAAAGTCCCCATTCCCTCCCCACTCCTGGGGGAAGATACTGCAAAATCCCCATTCCCTCCTCACTCCTGGGGGAAGGATACTGCAAAGTCCCCATTCCCTCCCCACTCCTGGGGGAAGGATACTGCAAAATCCCCATTCCCTCCTCACTCCTGGGGGAAGGATACTACTGCAAAATCTCCATTCCCTCCCCACTCCTGGGGGAAGGATACTGCAAAATCCCCATTCCCTCCTCACTCCTGGGGGAAGGATACTGCAAAATCCCCATTCCCTCCTCACTCCTGGGGGAAGGATACTGCAAAATCCCCATTCCCTCCTCACTCCTGGGGGAAGGATACTGCAAAATCCCCATTCCCTCCCCACTCCTGGGGGAAGGATACTGCAAAATCCCCATTCCCTCGTCACTCCTGGAGGAAGGATACTGCAAAATCTCCATTCCCTCCTCACTCCTGGGGGAAGGATACTGCAAAATCCCCATTCCCTCCTCACTCCTGGGGGAAGGATACTGCAAAATCCCCATTCCCACCCCACTCCAGGGGAAGGATACTGCAAAATCCCCATTCCCTCCCCACTCCTGGGGGAAGGATACTGCAAAATCCCCATTCCCTCCTCACTCCTGGGGGAAGGATACTGCAAAATCCCCATTCCCTCCCCACTCCTGGGGGAAGGATACTGCAAAATCCCCATTCCCTCCTCACTCCTGGGGGAAGGATACTGCAAAATCTCCATTGCCACCCCACTCTGGGGCCAGCCAGAGGTGGTATTTGTCAGTTCTCCGAACTACTCAAAATTTCCACTACCGGTTCTCCAGAACCTGTCAGAACCTGCTGGATTTCACCCCTGTTTTGGGACAATAAAGCTGAATAGAACTGTTTGCAAACGAATCTTTGTTCCGTGCCCTCCAACCGATTAAAAAAAAAAAAGGCCCGTTATTCTCATCTCTCATAAAACAGCGGCTCCATATGCCAAAGGGAGCTTCTTTATCTCATCTCCCTAAATGAGATTTGTCCGTGAAAGGTTAGCCCATCTTCCTGTCCTAATGAGAAACCCCATCCAGCCAATTATCTCAATTATTGCACATTAGGAAAGATCCGAATTCCGCCCCCAGGGAACGAAGGAGATGCTTCTTTAAAACCTCCAACTAACTCCAGATGGGTTAAAAAGACGCATCAAAAATTATATCTGCATCAACTTCAAGGTCCGATATGTAATTGGACAGTTCAGTTCTGGGGGACAAAATGTAAGCTGCCCTTCAAGGGGGCTCCGGATTTATTTTTTTAATTAAACGAATAATCTGACAGCCATCCGAAGGTCGGCTGATGGACCGCATGGGCGTGTGGAAAGAGATTACGTGATTTTAAAAAAAGGGTGATGTTAAGTCAGAATCCAGTCTCAGTAAGCAACCTCAGCTTGAACATCACAAAGGTTATGTCGTGTCCCACTCCTCCGCTGACGGCCGGGTCAGGGAAATCCGAATCAGGCTTGCCTCTGCAGCTCTGCCCAAAGTCCTAGCAAAGTCCTCAGAGCAGGCAGGAGACCAGAAAGTGACTTCAGCAAGATACGTTTAGACTTTGCCTGACTCAGAGAATGCCAGAAAGCAGGTCCTTTATATAGGCCATGGGGTGTGGCTCCATGACTCAGCACTTATCCCGGCCTGCCCCTCCCTTCCTTCTGTTGCCTCCGCCTATCCAGTCTTCTGACGCGAGGGTCACTCCAGTCTGCAGCTGTTGGCAATTGACCTTCCTCAGGCTCACATGCTGTGGAGGAGGGGGAGGGGTCTAGTTGCTCCGTTTGCCTGGGCATGGAGCCAGAGCTGGGGGCTGGAGATACTTCCTCCTCTTCAGCCTGTCTGGGCATGGAGCCAGGGCTGGGGCCGGGAGGCATACTAGGACATTCCTCTGTGTTCGGAAGCAGATAAGAAGGCCCCGGCTGTGGTGAGATCGGACGAGACACAACAGGTTAAAGCAGTGATTCCCAAACTGTGAGCCGCGGCTCCCCAGGGAGCTGCGCTATCGTCATGGGGGCGCCGCGGAATATCTGCGCCCGCTGGGTCCGGCGCTGATGCGCCATTTCTGGTGCGTCTGGTGCGCATGCGCAGTTGCAGGTCGGATTTCCGGGGAGCCGCGGGCGCGTCTGGTGCGCATGCGCAGTTGCAGGTCGGATTTCCGGGGGAGCCGCGGGCGAAAAAGATTGGGAACCTCTGGGTTAAAGCCCGGACAAGGAGAAATTGGGCTGTTATTTGTCAGAAATGGTGTAGGGTCTCCTGTTTGGTGTGTGTGTGTGAATTGGACTACTAGATGACCTACAACCGTGATGGCAAACCTATGGCACGTGTGCCGGAAGTGGCACGCAGAGCCATCTCTCTGGGCACACCAGCCGTCACCCGTGGCTTTTCCAGGTTCTTTGGTGTGCACATGTGCACTGCCAGCTGGTCTTGTGCATGCGCGCTGGGGAACTGTTCTTCCGTTTTCCGATGCTCCTGCGTGTGCGCGCCGGGGAGCTGCTCTTTTGGTTTCCGGCACACGCACGCTCCCATTTCAGCACTCGGTGCTGAAAAGGTTCACCAATACTGACCTACAAGGTCCCTTCCAACCAGTGGTGGGTTTCAATTTTTTTTTTGCTACCGGTTCTGTGGGTGTGGCTTGGTGGGCGTGGTAGGGGAAGGATACTGCAAAATCCCCATTTCCTCCTGATCAGCTGGGACTTGGGAGGCAGAGAATAGGTGGGGGCGGGGCCAGTCAGAATTTTTACTACTGGTTCTGTGGGTGTGGCATGGCTTGGTGGGTATGGCAGGGGAAGGATACTGTAAAATCTCCATTCCTTCCCCACTCCAGGGGGGAGGTTACTCCAAAATCTCCATTTCCTCCTGATCAGCTGGATATCAGCTGATCAGCAGAGAATAGGTGGGGGCGGGGCCAATCATAGGTGGTATTTGCTGGTTCTCCGAATTACTCAAAATTTCCGCTACCTGTTCTCCAGAACTGGTCAGAACCTGCTGCAACCCACCTCTGTTTCCAACTCTGTTAATCTATTACCTATATCTAAAGGAAAGATCTGATGAGCATCCCAATCTTTTGATCCAAGATTTGTGCTGGGCTTATCAGCTCCGATCCCAAATTGTCAATTTGCCGAAGAACAACCGAGAAATAACCTTTCTTCTGATTGCAATTGGTGTTTCAGAAATACATATTTGGCTCTGCCACGGCTGAGCCCGTCATTTAACCTCAAAGAAAACAGGTTATTTGTTTCAGGTCAACAGAGGATGTTGAGGCTGGTAAAACATAAGTCAAAGGGGTGGACAGACCGGAAGATGTGTGAATTGGGGAAGCTTTCCATGCTAATGGGAGAAAAAGGGTAACTTCGTTTTATTCAAGCATGAATAGGTTGCTCTTCTGTTCCTTTTGTCAGCGAGATTTGCCGAAGAAGAGAAGCATTGATGAAGTTGCTTTTAAAATTTCCTTTTTCCCCCCTCCCCAGCTGGTCCCAACCAGGTTTATGAGGCATATCAAAGGCATTTGGAAAGGACATGAATGTTCCAGGATGAGCAACGAAAGGCCAACGGGCTCCTTGGAGTCTCTTTCTACGTTTTCTCCCAGGAAGAAAAATCTGCCATGCTGACTCAGGCGGAGAAGAATGGAAACCAAAAGACATCTGGCCAAACCCAGGCTGCAGATGTGGGTGGGGCAGGAGGGATCCAGATGTGCAAATGCCGGTTAGGATTTTTTTTCCCCCCTGAAGGGAAGAGTCAGGTGGGGGGGGCGGCAGAAGAGAGGCTGGGCTTGCTCCAGGGGGCAACTGAAGCCCCCCCGAAAAGCCAAGAGACCTCGACCTATGACCGTTAAAGGAGGCCCCCTTGCTCTCGGCGAGGAAGGAAGACGATCCTAAGAGGGGGGGGCAAAGCGGGGGGGGTTCTTTTGCAGTGTGTGTGTGTGTGTGTGTGCTGGAACACGGGTCTCCAACCTTGGCAACTTTAAGCCTGGAGGACTTCAACTCCCAGAATACCCCAGCCAGCAAAGCTGGCTGGGGAATTCTGGGAGTTGAAGTCCACCAGGCTTAAAGTTGCCAAGGTTGGGGACCCCTGTGCTGGAAGGCCGGCTTCAGCAGGGTGGGAGGAGACCATGCAAGCTGCTCCTTCCAGCTTGGGGGGGGGGGCGCCTATTTGGGGTTCAAGCCGGCCTCGAATGAGCCAAGAAGCAGAAAGCAAAAGGATATGCAAGCAGGGGACACGCACGTGTGCACGGACGGCGTGCACACTCATGCACGCGCATGCACTGGGTCCCCTAATGCAATTCCCGGGTTGCAAGACCTGCAGGGTTGCTCGGCCTGGCAAGGGAGGGGGAGGGCTGAGAAATGCTTCCTGGGACCCCAACCCTGCTCTACCGGCGCTCCGAGGGACCATCGCGGGCGGAGAAGCGCCGCCATCCAGGAGCCAAAAAAAAGCGGCCCTTGCGATTCTCTGCCTCACCGCCCCGGGGCAGCAGAGAGCGCTTTACCTGCTTCCGCTTGCCGCCACTCCGCGCCGTTCTGGCCTTCGCCTCGGTGGCGAAAGCGTGTCGTCATCAGGGGGCGCCTCCAGCTGCTGCGCGGCGACGGGTAGTCCCGGCGGGTGAGTTGCTGGGGGTGCGGAGCGAGCGGATGCGAGGGGGGGGGGGGGGGCGGCGCGTCGGTTTCCATAGCAACCCCTTCTTTCTCCCCCCCCCACATCTGGGCTCCGGCCTCGCAACCCCCCCCCGCCCCACATCTGGGTTTGTGGCTTTTTTATCATGTTCTTGACTTCCTAGTGTATCTTTTCCATGGTAAATTTAAAAATATTATAGATAGATAGATAGATATAGATATCAATATTATATGTGTGTGTGTGTAAATTATATGTAAATATAAATGTGTATGTGTGTGCGTTTGTATGTATGTGTATATATATATATATGTTTTCTGAGGTTTTCGCGGGTGTTTGTATGTAGGTCTTTGGTTATTCGGGTTTTCTCCCAAGTAAAATTGGAAGTGTCTTGGCGACGTTTCGACGAAGTCTCATTCGTCATCTTCAGGCAGTTAAAAAGGAAGAAACAGCTGCAATCACACATTGCTCCCAGAAGCACGAAGCTGAAGCCAGAAGATGACGAATGAGACTTCGTCGAAACGTCAAGACACTTCCAATTTCGTGGAGAAAACCCGAATAACCAAAGACTTACATATATATATATATATATATATATATATATATACACCTCAGAAAACATACATACATATATACATACATACATACATACATACATACATACATACATACATACACATATATATATATATATATATATATATATATATATACATACATACATACATACATACATACATATATATATATGTAGGTCTTTGGTTATTCGGGTTTTCTCCCGCATAAAATTGGAAGTGTCTTGGCAATGTTTCGACGAAGTCTCATTCGTCATCTTCAGGCTTCAGTTTCGTGCTTCTGGGAGCAATGTGTGATCGCAGCTGTTTCTTCCTTTATCTCAGAAATCCCAGAATATATATATATATATATCTCACCACACTGTCAAACTATTTACTAAATCTGCACTACTATTATCTTCTCATCATTCTCATCACCCATCTCCTTCCACTGATGACTGTAACTTTGTTGCTTTTATCCTTACAATTTATATTGATATTGTTTCCTGATTGCTTATTTGTTCCCTATGACTATCGTTAAGTGTTGTATTTTATGATTCTTGATGAATGTGTGTTGTCTTTTTATGTACACTGAGAGGATATGCACCAAGATAAATTCCTTGTGTGTCCAATCACACTTGACCAATAAAGAATTCTATTCAATTCTAATACTTTTTCTCCCCTCAGCACTTTTCCCCTTCTTCCAGAGCTTTGATGCACATAGTGGGGTTGTGAGAGAGAGAGAGAGAACAATGACAACTCAGGTAAGGAAGCACCCAGTCGTGTTATTTCACACGTGTTACAAGACAGAGGATTGAGGGGCTGATTGGTTCTTCTGTTTTTTTCCCCCTCTTTCAGTATAGCATTCTCTTCAAGCAAGAACAAGGTAAGGAAAATCTGCTTTTCTAAATTGTGTTTGGTGTGTTTGCTTTTTAAGGAGTTAACCTGATGGGCGGCCAATAAATTTCATAAAAATGAAATGAATAAAAAAATAAATTAGGTGGCAGGTTCAGGAATCCAAAGGTCACGGATGAAACGAGGATATCCCTTCTTTTGAAAAAGTACATATTCTATTTATTAAGAACATTTATATATATTCTATTAAGAACATTTACATATATGTATACAATTTATTAAAAATGTTCATATATTCTATTTATTAAGAACCTTTATATGGCTGCCTAACTTGCTTACGGTGACTCTGGGTGGTTTACAGCGCTAAAACTGCAATATATCCCCAATACAAACCTCAGTAGGTCCCCATCGCTTGGCAACAACAATCAAACTAACCCCTTGATGGCCTCTGTATCATCCTGGCTGTTCTCAGATCCACTGGCAAATCTATATCTTCAGGGCCTTTCAAAAGCCTGTCAAGTGGGGAGCCCATCTTATTTTCATGGGGATGATGTCCCATAGGGAGGGAGCCACTATGGAGAAGGCCCCCCTTCTTGGTCCCTCCTTGGACCTCCTTAACTGAGGGGATCCATAACGGGAAGGTCAAGCCAGCTTTGCTTTTCACAGGTAGAAGGTGTGGCCCACCGGACTAGCTGCGATGGGGAAGGGAAAGGATCCCAGAAGCATCAAATCATCAAAGCCTGGAATTCCTTTGTGGAGGGTTTTTCAGATTTCCTGCTGGTGAGGCTGGCTTTGCTCAGTGGAATTTGTTTTCTTGCAAGAGGCTAACGGGAGTCGTCTTTTCTCTCTCTCTCTCTCTCTCTCAGCGCACGACGATGCAATTTGGTCGGTTGCTTGGGGCAAAAACAGAAACGACGGCTCAGAGACTGTAATCTCAGGCTCTCTGGATGATCTGGTGAAAGTCTGGAAATGGTAAATTCCAGGTGGTTTTTCTAAAAATGCTGTGTAGTATGAAACCAGTCAGAGAAGTACATGCAGGTAATCCTCAATTAACAACCTACCACTTAGAGACCACTTGAAGTTAGAACAGATTCTCTGGGACTACTTAGGACTTGTTTTTGAAGTTACGATTTGTTTTTCCCTCACAAACACACTACACCCACCCACACCTTTATGTTTCCATTTTGGATATTTGGTAACCAGCTCTCGTTCACAGCTCTTCACAGTGTTCTGCAGTCACATGACTGTGGGTTTTCAGCACTTTTTGCCCATTTCTGGCCAAAAACACCCAGTAGGGAAAATGTATTTATTTCATGACTATTTGCTCAACAATTATAGCATTCGCGTAACAATTTCTGTAAGAATCAGGTGGGGGGTCACTCATGAGGGACCTGCTTAACAACTGTCATAAATATTGTGGCCCAGGCCCAAGTGGGTAGTAGGAAACTCAGTCAGTGGAAAAAAAAACAACTTTATTTGAACAGCTGAGAATTACTTCATTCCCAGCGTAGTTCAACTAAATTAAAGCAAACACAAGTTCCTCAGTCCTATCGTAAACCTTGCTCCAATTAGGCAAACTGCCAAAGGCCTTTCTTGACAAACGTTCAGAAGACACCGATACAAAATAAATGCAAAAAGACGAAGCTACCAATGTTGTTTTCCAGAAAAGAGCCCAAATGCCGTTGCTGGTCTTTTTTAAGCTTTATGGGAGGGGCCAATCATCCCTTGGCCCTACTCCTGAGTCATCCTCTTTGCTTGAGCTGCTCTTGCCTTCTGGCAGCTCTCCTCATGCGTGCATTAGGAACAGGCTCCTCCTGTTCCTCTGCCTTACTACTGTCGAGGCTCTGGAGACTGCCCCTCACTCCACGATGGCCCCGGCCCCATTTCAGCCTCATCGCTGTCTGACTCCGTTGCCAGCTCCGCAGGCTGCCGGCAGACCACAACAATAAAATTATGAATGCAATTCTGGATTCAGTAATGGTAATCAGACAAGGACCACACTGCTAGTCCAGATTTGGGAGGAAAATATGATACTGGGAGCCAAGTATGCCATCAGGAATGGAATTTCAAGAACCATCGCTAGATACACCACATGGCAACGATGGATAGGTGTACCACTTATTCTTCTTTAGGGGGAAAAATGCTTTCTTTTTGTTTCTCCAAGGAATGAGGAAAAGCTGGATCTCAAGTGGACTTTAGAAGGCCATCAGCTGGGTGTCGTTTCTGTGGACATCAGTCATACAGGCACCGTTGCTGCGTCCAGCTCATTAGATGCTCACATCCGCATTTGGGACTTGGACACTGGCAAACAGATCAGGTCAATAGATGCTGGGCCAGGTAACGTTCAACCCAACCCTGGGAACTGAGCAAATGTCACTTACTTGTGGCCTATCCATTTTAATTAGTAGGTGAAAGATTATGGCTGCCTTTGTTATTGCAGTGAAGGTTTTGTTGTTTTATTTTTTTAATTATTTGTAAGTAAATAAATAAAGAGGACAATGTGAATAATCTCTGGAGATTCTCAGTCATCCAGGTCACGGTTGTCCAAAAGGTGCTTTATCCAAAAAGGCAACTCTGGCTTTCTTGGTTTTTTTTCCTTTGAAAATATTTTGGTTCTAATCCAAGAAGTTTTTCAGTTCTGAAAAAAAAAAGAACAAAAAAAGTCGAGTTGCCTTTTTTGGGGGGGGGAAGGGGGGAAGGGAAGCACCTTTGGGGCATGTATTCATAACGGACATTGAAACAATAAGCTCATAGCCCAGATCCAGTTAAAAAGACTAATCAATACTGGGCCTGAAAATAGCTTTACTAATTTACTGTTTGCTTATTCAGAATATTATTTGCTTCCTTGCCAGACCTGAGTGCAAATCTTGACAACAAAAATGAATGTACTTATTACTGGGTATTTCAGAATTTTGTCCGCTTCCTTTCCTGTAGTGGACGCTTGGTCGCTGGCTTTTTCTCCCGATTCCCAGTATGTGGCAACCGGAAGCCACATCGGAAAAGTCAACATATTTGGCGTTGAGACCGGGAAAAAAGAATATTCCTTGGACACTCGAGGGAAATTCATCCTAAGTATCGCTTACGTAAGATGCTTGGTTTGTCTTTTAATAAGCATATATTGTCACCTGTTATTATCACTCCCACTCTGCAAGTTCATCCCAGATACTTTGCACTGAATTATAATGGTTTTATCAGCGGCGCTGAGGGAATAGAGAGGGATGGTTGGGAAGGGTGTCAGTGCTGTAAAACATTTTCAAAATATATCTGCCATGATGTAAAAAAGATGTTGAAACTCTGGAAAGAGTGCCGAGAAGAGCAACAAAGATTGTTGGGGGACTGGAGGCTAAAACATAATGAAGAACGGTTGCAGGAACTTGATAAAAAGATTAGGGGAGACATGATAGCAGTCTTTCAAATCTCAGGGGCTGCCACAAAGAAGAGGGAGTCAAGCTATTCTCCAAAGTACCTGAAAGCAGGATAAGAAGCAATGGGTGGAAACTCATCAAGGAGAGGAGCAACTTAGAACTAAGGAGGAATTTCCTGACAGTGAGAACAATTAATCAGTGGAACAACTTGCCTCCAGGAGTTGGGAATTCTCCAATACTGGAGGTTTTTAAGAAGAGATTGGACAACCGTTTGTCTGAAGTGGTGTAGGGTTTCCTGCCTGGGCAGGGGGTTGGTCTAGAAGGCCTCCAAGGTCCCTTCCAACTCTGTTATTATTATTATAACATAACCAAAGCATTAAAAGATTAATTATGGAAAGGTCCAATTTGGCAGCTTTAAGACTTGTGGACTTCAACTCCTAGAATTCTCCAGCAGCTGTGTGTCTTACAGCTGCCAAGTTTGAAGACCTCTGTACTAAACTAAAATGTAATCAAGGTCAGTCCCCAAATTCCACCCTGTGTAAATGCAAAATGGTAAAGAGGCGTAGCGTTTGGTGTGACTATCATGGCTTCATGTGGTGGAGAAAGGGCAGGGCTCAATACCAGTTTCTGATTGCTTTAGAGTCCAGATGGAAAATATCTAGCCAGCGGAGCGATTGACGGGATTATCAATATTTTTGATATTGCAACCGGGAAACTTGTCCACACGCTGGAAGGTGAGGTTTGGAAACATTTTTGGGAGTAGTTCAACTGATTTATAAGAGGCAAGATGCAGCCAAAGATACAAGGCGATTGATTACCTCTTCCGCTTCAGGTCACGCCATGCCTATCCGTTCCTTGACGTTTTCCCCGGACTCACAGCTGCTTGTGACAGCATCAGATGATGGCTACATCAAGATCTATGATGTGTGAGTGATGTCCTTGTTGAACCCACCATCTGCCGCTTCGGTTCCCTTCTCCATAAATCCTCCCGCCAGCTCCGTTCCCCGTGCCTCCTTTGAATTTCTGCTTCCAGCTCCCGAATTTTCTGAATCCAAGGGATTAACACTCCCGAAAACGGGCATGTATCTCTTTCCTATCTCAGAAGTCAACTTGTAGTTACAAGCTGTCACTGATAGCTTGCTAGTTTGGACTGTCTGTTCCTACCTCTTTTATTAGAAGTATCGGGATTTCGGGGGCATTCTGAAAATCATTTTAAGATGTTTTTTTTAATCTAACCCAGAATCTGTTTTCTGAATTAACAGACAGCATGCCAACTTGGCAGGCACTCTGAGCGGCCATGGATCTTGGGTATTAAATGTAGCTTTTTGCCCCGATGATACCCATTTTGTTTCCAGGTGAGTAGAATGACATGTATTCTGTCTACAATCGCAACAGATTTGGGGGACGGGAAGGAAGGAAAGAAAGACAGAGAGAGGGAAGGAAGAGGGAAGATGAGGAAAGGACAGAAGATACAAAGACGATGAAGGAAGGAGTGAGAGGAGGGAAAGAGAGGGAGGGAGAGAAGGAAAGGGGGAGATGAGGAAAAAAGATGAAAGTAAGATGGAGTGAGGAATAGGAGGGAAAGAGAAAATAAAAGGGGGAGAAAGTAGGAAGACGAGCAAAGGAAGGACAGAAGGAAGAAAGATGGAGGAAGGAATGAGAAAATGAGAGGAGAGGAAATGATGGGGAAGGAAGATAAAGGGAGGGAGGGAAGGAATCTCTCCAAAATTGGCCATTGCTAGATTTATCATCCACATCTACCAATCAGTGAACTTTAATTGTACAAAAGGCAGGTGAGAAAACTAATCAATAAATACTTTACATAAGCGCACGTAACTTTTAGAAGGACTCCTATAGACAAGGGAGTCAGTCCTGGAATTAAGCAAGCCAATCCCTTTTTCCCCTCCCCAATTCCAGCTCATCAGACAAAACGGTCAAAGTCTGGGACGTGCCTTCCAGGACCTGTGCCCACACCTTCTTTGACCATCAAGACCAGGTAGGGAGGTCAAGAGTGGGAGGTGATCTTTGGGGCAGCCCGTCCCTGGCTGTCCTTCCTGCTAACTTGCTGGGCCCTTCTCTCCCGCCCGTAGGTCTGGGGAGTGCAGTACAACGGAAACGGCTCAAAAATTGTTTCCGTTGGGGACGATCAAGAAATACACGTTTACGACTGTCCCGTCTAAGATTTCTGCTCGCGATGGCTACAGTGTCGGTTGTCCAAAAGTGTTTTGATACTTTTTTTTTTGGGTCAAGAAAAATCTAATAGATGGAAATCTGAAAATTATTTAGGTGGGCACTTTGCTATTTTGGTTTTTTAAAAAATTATTTTAAAGCTAAATAAACCCTTACTGTGGAATCTGGGCAACGATTCAGTCTTTTCCTCTTGGCGCTATTGCTTGTTTTGCAGAATTACAATATTGCGTTCCAAAGTTGGGCAGATCCGTGTGAAGGATTGTCCGTAGCTGAACAGAATCGGGCTCCGTTCCTTTAGTGTTGGCTCCACAACTAGGAAATCACAACAATCCTTGTGGTGTTGCTGCCAAACAAAACCACACAATGTGCCCTTGGCTCTGTAGCTCTAATTTCTTTGCTGTAATGCATTTCGATTTGGGATACAGGTAGTCCTCGACTTACGACCGCAGCGAAGCCCAAAATTTCCACTGCTCATAGAGACATTTAAGTGAACTTTGCTCCGTTTTACGACCTTTCTTGCAACAGTTAAGTTAGCCACGCTGTTAAGTGAATCCGGCTTTCCTGTTGACTTCGCTTGTCGGAAGGCCGCAAAAGGGGATGACATGACCCCAGACGCTGCGACCGTCATAAACCTGAGTCAGTTGCCAGGCACCCAAGTTTTGATCATGTGACCCAGAGGATACTGCAACAGTTACGAGTGTGAAAAACTCTCATTAAACCCTTTTTTCCAGTACCGTTGTAACTTTGAACGGTCGCTAAATGAACTGTTGCAAGTTGAGGACTACCTGTACACCCAGTAATATAAAGGAGCCCTCTTCCAAACTCTTCGGGTTCCCTGTAGAAGTTCCCATCCGAGCATCCAACCATTCAGGGTTCACGCCAGAAAATGGTCCCAATATTTTATTTAATAAAATGCCTCTTAAATAATCTAGGATCTGGAGACCATCTTATTGAAGTGAAGTGGCAACGTTTCAAGTTTTAACTACTGCTGGGGGAACCTTTACGTGCACGGTTCTCAAAAATGCCCACTCCTGGTTTAATCATCCCCAGCAAACATTCTTCGTAGCCCTGGAGAGCCAGAAAACTGCAGGTTTGGGACGGTTACTCTAGTGCAGGGGTCTCCAACCTTGGTCCCTTTAAGACTTGTGGACTTCAACTCCCAAAGTCCCTCAGCCAGCAAAGCTGGGAGTTGAAGTCCACAAGTCTTAAAGGGACCAAGGTTGGAGACCCCTGCTTTAGTTTTTAAATGTGGGGGGAAAAAGGTGTATTTGTATCGAACAGCACAGCAGCACATTCGGGTTTCAAGTTACACAGATCCATTTTTTTTAAACAACACAAACACATAAATATGAAACAGAACTAATATACATCTGTTCTCGTCGCGCCGAACTTGACAAACGGAGCCCCGGCGATGATTCCTCACGCTCTTCCTAACAGTCCCAGGCAGCCAGAACCTGCTCGGTTCACGAGGTCTGGCACTGGACCCCCGTCCTTGGGCCTTCCTCATCCTCTTCGTAGGCTTCGCCGTGGTTTCGGTATGTTCGTTCTTTGGGATCGAATTCCACCAGGTCGACATGATCCATCTCTTCGGAAACCATCACTTGCTCCCGGGGAGGCAGCAGGGCTTCTAAGAGAGGGAGCTGATCGTTGGGAAGCCAGTGATGCTCGGGGAAGGCAACCTGGGAGAGAGAGAGAGAGGATTTGAACCCGAGTTAAGGCCAGAATTGCCACGGGTCTGGCTCGCTCACGTGTGCGCTCCCCTCATGCACTCACACCCCCCTCCCGCATGCGACCCCCACCCCAGCACACCGTTTTGGGCTTAGCAGGCCTCCCTGAAGCCTCGAGGCCAGAAATGGCCCATTTCCAGACTTCCGGTAGGCCCATTTTTCACACTCCCAAGGCTCTGGAGGCTTTTCCAGAGGCCTCCCCTGGCCATCCAGAGTTTTTGGTAGGCCTGTTTTTCGCCCTCTCAGAGCCTCTGCGTGAACCCCGTGATTAGGGGTTCGGTAAGGGCCGGTTTAGCTCTGCCTGGTAAGGCCTGTTATTAAGAACACAAAGCCTGCAATTACTGCAGGTTCGAGCCCGGCCCAAGGTTGACTCAGCCTTCCATCCTTTATAAGGTAGGTAAAATGAGGACCCAGATTGTTGGGGGGGCAATAAGTTGACTTTGTAAATATATACAAATAGAATGAGACTATTGCCCTATACATTGTAAGCCGCCCTGAGTCTTCGGAGAAGGGCGGGGTATAAATGTAAACAAAAAAAAAAAAAAAATTATCTGGCATCCAAAATGGGCCACGTGGAGACTCCTGGGTGGGGTGGGGAGGCATGGGCATGTGTGCGCGTCTCCCGCATGCATGGCAGAGACCCGAAAATCAGCTGGCCGGTGGGAACTGCGCGTGCATGCATGGTGGACCTGACCTAGGGCGATGGCTCGCATGCCCAGAGAAATGCCTCCGCATGCCACCTGTGGCACGCATGCCATAGGTTCACCATCATGGGTGTAAGCTCTCCTGCTTAAGCAGGGGGCTGGACTAGAAGACCTCCAAGGTCCCTTCCAGCTTCTGTTCTGATTCTGAATTCAGGCTCCGCCCCACAAACAAGCTTGGAGATTCATCTTGAGATATAAACTCCACTGATTATTCGACACTAAATCTGTTAAAAATGTGGGTTTTATTGATGCAGAGGAGCCCTTTTATTCCCCGCTATCAAAACTGTCCCATTCCCTCCCCAATGCCGAGTTCAGCAGGAGTTTACAGCAGATCATTAAAGGCACAAACCCCCAAGTTTTAGCTGCTAATATCCGTTCACCCTCCATGCCTGCGTTAAATAATCCCTTTTTAAAAAGCCTTCCTTACCAAAAACTGCATGATCAAGGATCCTTTCTCCAAGGGGGATTTGTAGATCGGCATCCCTTCGTTGATGATGCATTTGATGTCTCCGTGTTTTATCACTTCCCCTGTTGGGAGAGCCGGGGCGTTACACCAGGTCTAAAATGTAAATGCAGCTCTACATTGACACAAAAAACGCAGCCCCTCCCCCCAAAAAGAGGCCAAGCGTACCTGGTTTGGAGGATATGAGGAGGACCCTGTCGTCCAGCGTCTCCACACTCTTCTTGAAGCCGCACAAGGCCTCCGTCAGCTGGATTTTCATTTTCATCACCAAGTCATTGCCTCTCCTCTGAAATACAGAGTGATCTTTTTGATCCAGTACAATAATGACATCTCCCGGTTCTAGGTCGGGTTCCTGATCGCCTTCTCCGTGAAAGACGAGTTTCTGGCCATCTTTCATACCTAGAAAACAAGAGAGCCCAGAGAAATAGGGCTGAATTCAGGACAGGAGTCCCTTGACTCAGAAACACGTGTGAATAACAACCAAAGGATTCACTTCAAGTCAGCTGACTCAACTACCACTACCAGGGAGGGGGAGGGGAGAGGGGAATGTCTTGATCACAAGCAAAGTATTTCTGTGTGATGTTCTTTGGTGCCAGTGTACCGGAACAACTTCACACTTTAATTCACACGTTCGTCTGTGTTTGCAAGTGAGAATGTAAAAGAACGGAAGACGATGTTGCCCGTCTGCATGTTCTAATCCTAAAATTAAATTACAGAAGCCTGCGGTTGGAACAGGAATTGGGGGAGCCCGTTTGGCACACACCAAAAATTACTACAAGGAACCAAAATGTAGTTCCGAAGAACGTCAAGAACGGCCTTTCACAACAAGAGGTGCAGCTTTGCCACTTAAAAAGGTTACTTCTCAAGAGAACAGCGATACCAAAAGGAGGCCCTGTCTATTGGGTTTCAAAAGCCCCGGTACTTAAGGTGACAAAGATTTGAGCATCTGAGGTTCTCTAGCATAACTGAGCTCCGCAGCCATCTCCCACGCCCCCTGGCAATGTTCCAACTCTTACCTTTATCGATGTGAATTTCGATAATTTTTTTCTCTCTAACCACCTTGTTGCCGTTGCAGTTGGTACACCTGTCCTTGGGATTTATCCGTTCCCCTTGGCCTTTGCAGTCCGGACACACGGTCTGAATCTGCTGCACCATCCCGGGTCCGATCTGCTGGACCAACACCTGAACGCCTCGCCCTTTGCAGGTGGGGCATTTTTCTACGGCCCCTTTTTTCCCACCGTAACCTTGGAAGAAGAAACACACATAAAAATGGGTTTTGTTCAGCTCTCCAAACTGAATACGGATCTCTGTGGTGATGAATAGGGTTTCCAGCATCTGTCTCATGCGAGAACAGGATTAAGTCTGCATTGTATCTAAAATTCAGGGGAGACAGACCTGCATTTCAACTGTTCGCATTTCAGTCGATAAAGTTATGCCTCTTTGTAAAACTAGGGGTACTTTTTATGCATTCTGAACAAAAAACAGGGAAATTGCCTTATTTGGCCTATTCATGTTTGTGTAGGACACTCGACCAAACTATGAAGCAAAACTTATCTATAAATTTCTCATATTTGCAAATGGACGGTAACAAGGACGGTATGAAATTTCACAAACTGGAGGAGCTCTCACTCCGGTTTCTAAACAAATTTGTTTTGTTTTGGTTAATGCTTCTTTTTTAATGGCAACATTCTGTTACTACGCTAGCTTTACCAAGGCCTCTCTCTGAAAAAGCTGGATTGAGGCAGAGGAAAGAATGAATATCCCAGCAGATTTCATTCGCGATATTCGTTCAAGGCAACATCCATGAGATGAATCTAACACACTGGTGATCTATTCCTGTGGTTGGATTAAACATTCCTGATGAGTCACCGCGTCACAAAATCTGCTTTACTTGAAAGACAGCTGGTGTCTTAAAATGTATTGCGTGAAATGGTCAGCATTTTTGGTCAAGAAGGCAAGAGCAGTTCCTAAAATTCCTGAAAAGGGGCCAACTTTTGTACTCAACTCTTGCAGTCCTTTATAATCAAGAAATTATTACCTTTGCACTTGTCACAGATAACGTTCTTCTGAAGGGCTAGTTTTCTTGTGGCTCCCATGTACAAGTCCTCCAGCGTGACGCTCAACTGATGGACAACATTCTTACCTGATGAAAACAGAAGGGCAGACAATTAACAATAGCCAAGGTGCATTTCAAAGTTTCCAGTAGAGCTACCGGTATACCTAACAAGGCAGCCTCCGTCCTTTGCAGAAAAGTTAAAAGACAATTAAAAGTATTGCCCCATGACTAGTGTTGCAATAAGGTTTATCTTCCAAATTAATTATTTTTCCAAAGCACCGTATTCACTCATCTAGTCGACCATTTCTCAAAAACAGGTCTGAAACTGCAAAACTCATGTCTGATTCCACCTTCTTCCTGGCCAAATTTCTAGGGGAATTCACTAGCACAGAAAAATACCCAGAATTTTCAATGTCCAGACAGAAAACCAAACTGCCATGAATTTACTACAGCAGGGACCTCCAACCTTGGCAATTTTATGTGGATAAGCTGGCTGAGGAATCCTGGGAGTTGGCAAGTCCAAAAGTCGTAAAATTGCCATGGTTGGAGACCCCCGTGTTACAGTCTTTAGCTTTGCAATTCTCTCCCCTGCAAACCATTTGGCTCTGAATAAAGTCATCCGTATTGAAGCACAATTAACCTTTGCTTAAAAAAAAAAAAAGTACTTTTTCCTGCATGATCATTGACGTAGAACACATTATAACCTCTCCAGTTTCCTTCCAATGCTTTAAAACACAAGCCCCTACCTCTTCTCTCTCGATTCATCCGGCCAGCGCCGCCAAAAAACATGTCGAAGATGTCCATGGGCGAAGAGAAATTGCCGCCACTTAAGCTGCCTTCTTTAATGGCTTGCTCGCCACCCTGGTCATAGAGGTCTCTCCTCTTCGGATCCGACAGGACCTCATAAGCCTGGGAAATGAGCTTAAACTAAGAAAGAGAGAGAAAGAGAGAAACCCTCTGAATAACTGGCTGGCACCACAGGAAAAACTCAACTTTTTAAAAAAAATGCCTGAACCTCTATACACGAGAATAGCACACCATCCACATTTCGGATTTTTTTTAAAAAAGGTGTAGATCTCATATCATTGGTCAGTCATTCCCTGGAATTTTTCCTAAAGTGCCCGTTTTGTGGTGTTCAAGAGCTCCTTCTGGCTGCTTCCACTGAGAACTTGAGAGTTAATTCCCCTGAATCCCCGAAACAGGCCTACTGGTTTAAATACCATGGGGATCTTGCTTGAGCCCCCCACCCTTAAAATGTTAAAATCCACTTCCAAGCCAGAATGGTGACATTTTACATGGGGAGGTGGGAGGGGAGTACCTTCTGCCCAGTTTCATGCAGTTCAGAGGGAGGGTTTTTCATATGAAGTGAAAGCTCGTTTGGAAGCTTCTCGCAAGCCATAAAAAAAATAAAGAGATGGGTAACAGATTCCGGAGCTTCCGTTGAAAGCACCTGGAAGATCTGTGACTGTCTATCTCCACCTAAGTGTATGTGTACACACAGTTGTGTGTTTGTGTCTACACCTATTTGCAGAGACAGAGGAGGTGATTTGGAGGCACAGGACTTCCAGTGCAGACTTTTGAGTGGACAATAATGGACCAAAGAACAGGCTCATTTTTCCTTTTACTTTTTCCGTTTAATTGTGCAGCACAAAATGAAGCTATGGACTCCTGTTCCGTTTCTCAACTTTAAGGACAAAAGATGTTAACATCAGTTTCTTCTTACAGCCAATACTCTGCTTGCATCTGAAAATTAGTCAATTCCTACAATGTTCCCTCCTTCGCATCCTCTCTCTCTTGTTCTGCTTCTTAGTTACAAGGGAAAAGCCTAGGAATGTAGTCATTGGTCAAGGGAAGCCTCTTGCGATTTTAGATTCCCCAGTTTTTGTTTGCATTCCGCATCTCCTGTCTGTGATATCAGGAGCTAGAAAAAAATTCAGTAAGTGTGAAGATGTATGTACAAGGTTGGCTCCTGTGGAGCATCAGCCAAGGACGCTGCATTAAGTGCAGACTTCTGCTAACATGGGGAATTTGTTGCTTGGTAGGAGAGAATGATTTGCCGGAGAGATCCCAAATTGCAGCTTTCTCAAATGCCACCAGTTATATAAAATATATTGGCAAAACTGAATTTTTAATTCAATATACATATTTTTCTTCCTCTTTGAACAGTGCCTGTATCTTAAATTCAAAATTCAGTTCTGCAAACTTGAGCCATTTCTATAAATGGAAACATCAAATGCTACTTACTTCCAAGTTGAAAGATGTTCCTTCTTTTGCCTGCAAGAATGTTTTATCGTGCTCCTATTTCTTTATTATGAACTTTCACTGATGCTATAGCTATAAATATACCATCAAACTAGACAGTGGATGTAATCAAGTTAGGATTTCATTATCCTCTGCAACTTGCCTAATGCAGTGGCCCTGGATATACAGTGCTTTTAATTTTTGGACAAAAAACGTTTTGAGGCATTTTAAGTTGGCCCGTTATCAACCCTTCATATCTCACCTCAAAAGTGTGCGATTAAATGTATACACAACATCATCCAGGAGTATTAGGTCAACCTGTTCTTATGCAATGTTGAGTGGGATTTTCATTACAGGAAACACATCCTGCATGAGAAAATGTAAAAGAACTGGCTAAAGCAGTTCCATGAAATAGCTTTCATCTTCCCAGCCTCAAAGCAACTAGCTATTTCCTTTTCAAAATTTCCATCGGTGCACTGTTAGAAATCGTGGGGAGATAATAAACATGTCGGCATTTCCTTCAAATTTGGCATGTCCACCCAGGAAAAGACTGAATTCAACGCTTTTGTGTTACGCATCTTTGCTCAAAAATAAACTCTCTTGAATTTAGCAGGATTATTTCCAAGTTATGTACACTATGAAACTGCAGGCTCAGACACAGGTAATGCAGTTTTGTATCACGGCCCAGCTGTGCATCGCAGGCTGTGATCACAAAGGATGCTACACCAAAACTGTAACAAGCTGAGATTTGTTACAGCAAAACTGCAGTCAACCACCGTTTTATTTATAATCCAAAGAAACTGGATGTTGTGTCTGGGACTCAAGCGAAGTACCCAATGTTTTTCTACTGTACAAAAAATGATATGTTCCCTGCCAAAGTACAAAACTCCCGTTTCCAGACAAAGGCCATTGTAATCAGTGCTGAAATGAAAATATGCACATGTGACACGTTTGATAAATTTTATTCATTTGAAATTAACAGGGTTTTGGTTTTTTTTTGCTCGTACAGAAATGTTGCAAGTGTGGTTGCTTAAAACACTCCCCCCTCAAATTGTTTTGTGACCCAACATCAGCATGTTAAAGACTCACTTCCTAGCTGAAAATTAAGAGTTCATGCATAACTTCCATTCATCAATTAACTCCCCCGCCCCGCCCCCCAGTACACTGCCATGAAGTTTGATAGTTTCTTATTCATATTTGCTGCTTTTCCACCAGGTATAAATTGGACTTTGTTAGTACCTCAAACATATGAAACAAATGAAAATACTCTTTTTAAATTTACTGGATATTTTGAACCAGGTTCCCAGGTAAAATTGTAATGCTGGCTACACCCATTATTTAAAAATAATTACGCTCTGCTTTTCTGTCAAATGTAAAGCTCAACTGTCTGATAAGGATAATTGCACAATAGAACAAGATGATTTTTCAGGCAGTAAGGAAGGATGTCTTAGGAAAGCTCTCCAGGTCTAAATCAAAGATGTACTCCAACTCCCATCAGCACCAACCTGGATGACAATTATCAGAAGCAAGAGTTAAATTTTCTAATACAAGTAATCCTCAACTTACTGTTTGGGAGTGGGATTTCTGTCTCTAAGCGGTCACAAAGTGAGAGCTCATTGCTTAGAGGCAGAAGCCCTGGTTGCCATCATTACTTGAATCCCACAGTTGCTAGGCGAGGTAACTTCCTGCCGGCTTCCCATAACCAAAGTTAGCAGGAAATGACCTTTTTGAAGGAGCAAAATTCTAATAGAAATGAATGAGGGGACCTAGGACTGTTCCTGGTAGCTGTGGCTGCTGCTTGCAGTGACACCTTTGCCACTTCGTTACCTTCACGGCTGGTTTCCGAAAAGTAAAGTCACTGGGGAAGCCAGCAGGAAGTCGCAAATGGGAATTGCCTACCAACTGCCATTGACGCTGCTCCAACTGCCATCATATGTCAGCACAGTGACATGATGTCACACTTTACGACCGCGTCAGTTGCTGGACCCTGTAGTACAATTCGATGGACTACATACACAAGGCAAGAATCAGGTTAGAGTGGGATGATCGTCCTATGCAACCTGTTCAAACAGAGACCCATCCTGAAAGCACTAATAGCAGTTTTAGGGCCCTCTGAACTTCGTTGTCTTGCAGAAGTTTCGTGACCCAACTGGGTAACATCACCAGTACACTACAGCCCCTTGACACTGATGATGTTACCTAGTTGGGTCATAAAATGTCTGCAAGAAAACTGCCAAGCTCAGTGAGCACCAAGGATCCCACAGTCCAACCCTGAGCTACAAATATTCTCTTCCATAAGCAGCAGTCTTTTTGGGTGAACTGTGCGTCTCCTTCCCACGAATACAGTCAAGTCGATTACACAGATTACACAGCAAAGGCACCTTTAGGTCCTGGATGCTCAGGTTGACCCCAAAGTGTCTCCCCCATCTAACTTCAGCTCATACCCGCTCGCCTTCGCTGGGGTTCTTGTCAGGATGGTACTTCAATGCTAGCTTGCGGTAGGCACGCTTAATTTCATCGGAGGTGGCATTGGGTTTCACTCCCAGAGTGTCGTAATAGCCCGTTTCCTTCACCATGGTTGCCTAAGAGGGCGAGAGAAACAAACCAACCATCACTCAATACCTCAAGCTCCAATATTTCCAGTTCAATATTCTTTTTGTTTACGGGAAGGGCATTTTTTCCCTTTGTTCACACACACAGAATTCTACTTTTCTGTTACAGTCTAGGTCAGGGGTATCCAATTTTGGCAACTTGTGGATATCATGCTGTCTGGGAAATTCTGGGAGTTGAAGTCCACAGGTCTTCAAGTTGCCAAGGTTGGGCACCCACAGGAAAACCTGTGTTTTGCATTTTCTTTAAGCAACCTTAAACAAATTAACAATTCCTTGCATAATCAATCATCGCTTATGAGTGGCCTTTTTTTCTTGTTGTGAAACCTGTTGTGCATCATTTCAGGGAAGAAGCCAACTTGCTCATCTCAAATGCTTATCTTGCTGTTGAAATTGGGGGGGGGGGGGGGGGGGAAGCATTCTTGACCTGGGATGCCTAAAAGCAAAAATGAACAATTTTGGAGTGGGGATGTGTGGACAGAGACAGTTCTTGCGTTTATGGCTCAATTATTTCTTAAACTTGATTCACAAACTAAATCACACAATAACCAGCCAGGGCAGCATATAAGCCATACTTAAAACTCTTTAAAGTTTATTTATGCCTCACCTCATTATTTTTAAAAATTACTCAAGGCAGCAAAGATGCCCAATACTTCTATTTTCCCCACAACAACACAAGGCCATGGAAACTGACAGGTGCACAGCATTTCAGCCCTAGGAACAGTCACAAGCTTAATAAACAACTAGTTATGCACCAGCTTAGAATTTAGAAGAACTCTTTGAATGTACACTAATCGGCATACATTAGAATGAAACTTTGTTGCATTTAGCTCTCAAAGGGTCACCACTTTCAATATACATTACATAAACACGACAAAATAAACCACCACAATACAATTATGTATTGTAAATACAATTATGCATATACCCACATATATTATATGAGACAGAGAAACAACAGTCTAGTTCGGATGTATTACATGTACATGGCGAGAAAAACGAATCTTGCAAGTCAGGGAACAAAGCTGTTCCAGAATCCATTAGTCCTGCTAGAAATACTTCAAAACCAACATTATATACACCCCCCACCCCAAAAAAAACTGGATTATTTTTGATCCAGCTAGAGTTTATCACAATACACATACCTCGCTTTATTCCAAATCAATGCAAAACTAAATGGGCTGTAGATAAATTTAATAACAATAAAGGCAGCTCAGGGGGGCTGGTGAAGGGGAGATTCCTTTCCAGCCATTCTATGGAGAACTGCACTGGAAGCATAAATACAGATTATGAATAATCCTTTTTCAGGGAGCTCCTTCACTTTTTTCCAGGCTTTCCCTCTTTTCTTCCTAAAAACCCAAATTTTATCCTGATGAAAGTCCCAGCCGGACCAGGAAGAATTAGGAATTTTTCATCACTCACCTTTTGCCTCTCGAAAGAGCACCTTTGGGAGATTATCAAAAATCGTGTGGGAACTTCATCCCTGGAAGCTTTCAAGAGGCGACTGCGCCGCCATCTGTCAAAAATGGTGTAGGGTCTGCATGGGGGTTGGACTAGATGACCTACAAGGTCCCTTCCAACTGTTAATCTCGATCTTTTGGGTTCTCCCCAATTCCGGATTTATTAATATTGGTCTTATTAACATTCTTCCTTTCCAATGAAGGTCTACTAGGGGTTTTTTTGTGGGGTGTGTGTGTGTCTTTCAGATCCTGGGTGGGGGCGGCAACCCAATTATGGCTTCTCTGCAGAACCGTTCATTTCCCCCCACCTGGAATTGCAATTCTGGCCCAAAGGAATTTCCCCTCCTTAATTTATACAAATATAACGGACCCCTCTGCCTGCTCATCCCCTCCCTGAGAGCTTTACAACTCCCATCATCCCCAGCCATAGCTCAAAATAAAAACCCGTTTGGACTACAAACCCCCCCCCACTGCCCCTCCCCTTTTGGACTGCAACTCCCATGATCCTTGCCCAGACCAGTACGAACCCCCTTTTTCTAACCCTCCTTTCCCAAGCTCCTTGGAGCTACAACTCCCATCATCCCCAGCCATAGCTCAAAATAAAACCCCGTTTGGACTACAAACCCCCCCACTGCCCCTCCCCTTTTGGACTGCAACTCCCATGATCCTTGCCCAGACCAGTACGAACCCCCTTTTTCTAACCCTCCTTTCCCAAGCTCCTTGGAGCTACAACTCCCATCTTCCACAGCCATAGCTCAAAACGAAAACCCGTTTGGACTACAATGCCCATCCACCCGTGCAACCAACCCCTCCCCCCACTGCCCTTCCCCTTTTGGACTGCAACCCCCGTGATCCTCGCCCAGACCAGTACGAACCCCCTTCTTTCTCCTCCTCCTCCTCCTCCTCTCCCCAGCTCTTTGGAGCTACAACTCCCATCATCCACAGCCGCTCGCCCACCCAGTTAAACGTCGCAACCGCAATCCTCCCCCATCAGGACAAGGGCGCAACACGTGACGGGCGGATGATGGGATTTGTAGTCCAAGTAGTCCAATCCCATGGGCGCGATGTCAGCCTCCCTCCCTCCGGAGCTTCTCCTGCCCTGTCACGCCTCAGCGATCACGGGCAGCCCCCGAGTCTTACCTTCGCCGCCCCCGCGCGCGCACAACCTCCACCCGCCCCGATTCTCTGGATCCTGGCGCGGCGCCCGGCGGCTGCGGTGCTTTTATAGGCGCCGCCGCGAACTTTCTGGAACGCCGCCGCCGTGACGTCACGACCAGTCTCTAGAACCGTCTGGACGGAGCCTCGGCAGCCGCCGGGAGACGGACCAATCGGGCGCGCGGAGGGGAATGAAGGAGGCGGGGCGAGAGCCGACGCGGCCACGCCCCCCTCGCCAAATCTTCGCCCGCTCGTCGCGAGGGGAAAGCCCGCCTGAGTTACGCCGCCCGCGTAAAGGGGGAAACAAATTGCGCACCGGCCGGCTCAGAAGCGGCTTCGCTACGCTAATAGCGTAACGCCGCCTCAGGGTTCCTGGGGGAGGACTTTTCCTCAAGAAATCTTTTAAAATTCAGATTTATTTTTTTTTACAGGCAGTCCCGGCGGGTGTTGACCGCTGAGTGATCCTGTCTAGGTCCAGGGCCTTAGGAAGGCTAAAGGAGGGATTCTATGTGATTCCAATTTGCTGAGCCTGGCCCACCTCACAGGGTTGGCTTGAACAAAAGTAGCAGCCCGCTTGGAGCCCTTCAATGCAATGCAAAACAGATCCCCAAATAATAATAATAACAATAATAATACGGAACTCCTTCCCAACAAAGAGATATTTTCTTAAAGGAATTAGATCCGATTGCACGGGGCGCTTCTGTTGCTACATATCTTGGATGCAATGGCAATTCTGGCGCAAGTCTGCGACTGCCGTCGTTAAACGAGGACCTCGTGACCATCACTTATGACTTCCTGCTGGCTTCCCCATTGACTTTGCTTGTAAGAATTTGGAAGATCCTAATTAGGTGAACCAACTGTCACTGCAGCGGCCAGAACTCCAAGGAGCCATTCTAAGTCCTCATTCAGCGCCATTTGAACGATCACTGGATGGTCATAAACCGAGGACCTGCCTGTATATTAGACAGATCTAATTTGGGGATCTAGCTTCCTCCTTGAGGGTAAAAACCACAGGCCCACCAAAACTGGCAGGGCAACCTGCTCTCAATAAACCAGCAGCCAACCCCCCCATCTC
This sequence comes from Ahaetulla prasina, assembly GCF_028640845.1. Lineage (NCBI taxonomy): Eukaryota > Metazoa > Chordata > Lepidosauria > Squamata > Colubridae > Ahaetulla > Ahaetulla prasina. The sequence continues at coordinate 24,430,800 of NC_080551.1, forward strand.
TGCTGGAACTGATGATGGTGCCAAGCTGGGTAATGAGATGCCTACAAGCCAACCACCAACCTCAGCAATGTCAAGAACTACATGGTTGAACCTCAAGCTGCCAGTATTCTCTTCTATTGGGAGAAAACTCGCATGGCCCCCAGGCTTTTATTCTAGAATTAATCTGCAATTGCTTTTATGAAAAATTGGATAATTATAAAAATAGCCCTGGAAGGAAACAGAGGAATTAAAAGGGAAAACGCATGAAACAAATGATAATTTTGCCTTACTGCGTGGCTATCGGCTTCTTTGGCTTCCTCGTTCTCTGTGGGACTCTCACTAGGTTTTTTGCCCTCTGCGTTGGACTCCTTACTTTTTTTCTCTTCATTGGATTGATCTTTGGCTTTTTTATCTTCTGATGATGACTGCCCAGGATTTCTTTTATCTTCTTTGGACTCCATGACTTTTGTTTATCCATAAAAGTGGAGAAAAGGCACCGAAGTTATAAGAAGCAACACAAAGGGTTATGTTGATTCAGGGGTGTTCACAAAGGAAAGTCAAAGATTTGGAGATGCTGGCTACCTTGGTGCATGTAAAAATCTGCTCCAGTTTTTACATACAATGTGGAGCTTGGAGCTGCGGTTACCATCTTGACTTTTTGTGACCCCACCCCGTGGATATCCATTAATTTATTTTTTAATTTAACCCGCTTTAATTAAGTTTTTGTAGAGCAGTGACTCTTAACAACCCTGTCATTCTGGCAAGGAACTTACCTGCATTGAATGTGACAATTCATTTAATGAATGAAATGTTGGAAGACATTTTGGCCAACTTGGGAAGCAGAAGATGGAACAATGGTAATCATTTAGGAGAGGCTGCTTCAGAAGAAAAGAAGCTGAGAAGATTCATCCTTTCACCGAGTAACCCATCAGAGAATTTTCCATCTATTTTTTTCTCTAGCCAACTGTCAAATGGAATTCATGGAATGTTGCTATCCTTCGTCATTATTGTTGCTTAGATACACTTGCATTTTTTTTCCTGCTGGTCTAATTTTCCTCTTTCTTCCATCATAGCATTGGACAATTCATGAGGACTCCAAACTTCAGATGGCCCATAAACTTTCCTGGGATTTTTTAACTCCCTTTGATTGCCAGAAATGACCTGGTGCTTCATTCCACTTTTGGGATAATCCAGAACTGGAAACGTACACCTCAAAAGAAGCTTAGCACAATCACAAAAATAATTTAATATCCATTTTTAATACATGTCACTGTCAACTAATTTTACAACAGTGATCATTCCAGTATACAGTAATTTCAGCAGTGTGCATTTCAGCAGAGTTTATTTTAAACCCTAGGAAAAATAACACTGAAAAAACACTATCCTTTTTCTTTTTAATAAAAAGCTGCCTTTTTACATTGGAGGGCCATCCAAACTCCTTGTCAATCTCATCCCAAAATTAGATGTGGTCACCAGCCTTTAAAAAGCAGGTCATCATTGTTTCATCAAATCGCAATTCGTACATTGGCTGAAGGGCATGGGTATAGTTTTTGGAAGAGTGAACTCTATTTTTGTATATGATTACAATTTACTAGTTTCTAAAATGGAGAAGAAGATAAGAGTATTGATGCTTTGAACTTTGGTGTTGGGGAAGACTTTTGAGAATATCCCAAAGGTGCTTTTTCAAGAGGCAACTGAGTTTTCTTTGTTTTTCCTTGAAGGCATTTTGTTTCTTAATCACAAAGCTTTTTCAGTTCTGAAGAAGCTTCTTGGATGAGAAGCAAAACGTTTTCAAGGAAAAACAAAAAAGTCCAGTTGCCTCATGAAGCTTTGGGACAACCATGACCTGAATGACGGACAATCTCCATTCACTTTTGAGAATACCATGGACAACCAAGAAACAAAGATGAATCAATCAATCAACCAACCAGCCCAGAATTCTTACTCAAGAATCAAATGACCAGGTTCAAATTGTACTGTTTCGAACAAATTAAGTGAAGACCCAGTTGATGTGGGAAAGATGGAAGGAAAGAGAAGAAGGAGGCAACCAGAAGTAAGGTGGTGGCACTCAGTTATAATGGCGATGGAGGCACACTTGGAAGACCAGAAGGACCAAGTTGAGGATAGATCATCATGGAGAAAATCTACTGTAGATATGTGGTCGCTAGGAATCAACACCGACTTAATGAGACTTTCACAGAATTAGCAGCAAACAGCAGGAAACCAGAATGAAAGGATTTAACAGATTAACAGAGTTGGAAGGGACCTAATAGGTCACCTAGCCCAACCTACTGCTCAGGCATGTCAACATGTCACCATGTTACCTGCATGCTATTTAATTTAATTTGATTTCTGTACCTACCTGGGCCTTACGAGTTTCCAGTGAGGCCCTCTTCCAGGTCCCTCCACCAATGGAGGTGAGTTCGGATCTAGAAGAGAAAGAGCTTTTTTTGTGGTGGCCCCCTCATTGATAAAAAAACCTTCTCCAGAAAGGCACAATGGGCACCCCCCCACTGTAGCAGCATTTTGGTTTCAAGTAAAGGCCCCTTTATTTTCCCCTGTATTTATTTGGCTTTTTATTTGTCTTGCCTTGTCACTGCTGAATCTGTAGGGTGTTTCCATTCTGCATTTTACCTGCCTAGGTCCGTGATGGTGAACCTATGGGACGCGAGCCATAGGTGGCACGAGGAGCCATATCTGTGGGCAAGCGAGCGTTGCCCTAGCTCAGCTCCAGTGCGCATGTGCATGCTGGCCAGCTGATTTTTGAGCCTTCCGGGCCCACTGGAAGTCGGGAAATGAGCCGTTCCCGGCCTCTGGAGGGCCTCAGGGTGGTGGTGGGAAAGGCCGTTTTCGCCCTCCCTGGGCTCCAAGAAAGCCTCTGGAGCCTAGAGAGGATGAAAAACGGGCTTACCGGGCCCACAGTGCCATCTTGTGCCAAAAGTGGGGGTCGTGCGGGGTGTGTGTGTGTCATGCGCGCATGCACGGAGGGCGGGGCGCATTAAATTATGGGTATGGGCAAGCACGCGCGTGACCCCCCCCCCCGCGTTCCCCCTGCTTTTGGCACGCAACGGCAAAAAGGTTAGCCATCATTGGGCTAGGTTTTCATTCCAACAGTTATGTCTACAGTGTTTCATTGCAAAGCAACCTGAGAGGTTCAGATATGGGATGGTTTAAAGTTTGAATGAATGAATGAATGAATGAATGAATGAATGAATGAATGAATGAAATGGGTAAATAAAAATATCAAAAGCTGAATCCTAATTTCATAATAAATTACATTGGCATTTGATATACCACCGTTGCCGAAACGCTTTTGTAACCACCCTGTCTGTTCTTGCTAGAAATTTAACTCCTCCAGGGTCTACATCCATGACTCTGCCACTTCCAATTCTCCTTTGTGCCAAGGGATGCCTGATCACAAACGTCATTGAGATTCTTCTCACGGAGAAGGAAAAAAACACCGAATGAAAGGAAAGTTTGTCCCCGCTGAACACGAAGGAGTTTCTCAGCAAGTTGACCAGGAAAAGCTTTGGAGACACCCCGCCCCCCATCTATCTCACTGCAGGTCTGGTCAAGTTGATGCCCGTTGAATTCTTAACTAAAATCAGCACTTTGTGCCTCCAGAGTTCAATAGAGTTGATGCCACTCAGCTTGAATCTAAAGAATTGGGTCAGTTTGACGGGTTCTCCGAAGAAAGAACTGTAGCAGGACAACAAAAGGACCAGAAATAAAGCAATCAGGTAAAATAATGCCTGGAGAAATTGCTTTTTTCTTGGCAGATGGAAGCTGTATTGTATAAGGTGCTTGTTTAGAAATAAGGATGTCAAGACTGTAATGCATCAAACAGATAATAGCTTTTTTTAAAAAAATCAACAGACTTGGGAAAAGTTTTGACCCATATCTTGTTTGGTTGAGTTTAACTCAGGCATCAAGAAAGTTTTGTCCTTCCAGAATGGCAACTTTTTGAGTTGGTCTTTTGACAAATTGAAGATAAAATAATTCAACGGGCTAAAATATAGGAATGCGTGAATGTGTGGTCTATAAAAGCAGTAAAATTAGGCTGAAACAGGACAAGGAGGGTAAGCTGGATTCTGTAACAGAGAATAAATGCAGCTTTTTGTATGAAAGGAAAACGACATTCCAAAAAAGATACAGAGTTGTAATACTTGCTATTGAGAAAAATAAGATTTTTTTGGGGGGGAGGTATTCTTTTGTTTGCAAAGAATAATTTCCCTTGTGAAAAAGAGAGTAAATGCTGATGTGCTAAAATGATTTATCTATAGAACTTGCTTGGGAGAATATTTCTACCCTGCTTTAGATAAAAATATTTCCCGTTGCGATTTGTCTTTTTGAGAACTTGATCCTCAGCAAGCTATTAACAACCAGAGTTTTAAAGGGAGTTTTAAAATTTCCTTCCTTTCACAGAAATTTGTCAGAAGTCCGGAGCACCTGAAAAGATTCTGGAATGAGTCTGGAAAAAGATTCAGGTAAATGAATATCAGGATGAATTTGAATTGCTTTATTTATGATACATTGAAGTAGATCGAAGACATTACTTAATCTACTTTGGGGACAATGATTTTCTTGAAGTTCTTTTCTAACTTGCATATTGCAAAGGCCCCTACCCTCAGGCTCTCTGAATTTGGTTGTTTTCCATTACCAAACTAGTTAACTTCATCAATGCCAGGAGTGAATGGGGTTCTTGCATTACTTTTTAGCACTGATGATGTTACTTAGTTGGGTAATTAAACGTCTACAAGAAAGCAGCCAAGCTCAGGGAGCCCCAAGGGTCCAATACTTCAATCTTGAACTATGAATAGTCTCCTTTATTGGCTCCTGCCCTGTTTTATAAATCAATAAAATCACAATCCTCCTTGGCTGTAGGATTACAATAGAGAAAGTTTGTTTATGAAAGAAAACAAATTGTAAAAGAAAGAGGAAATCCAGAAAAATGCCGTGGCCTCCTTGCAAATACCTATTTGGTCCCAATGAAAAAAGAGGAGCTAACATAGCTGGACTTTAGAGTTTTTTTTCATCTCCAGATGTTACTGAATAATCTGCTCTTGTTTCCTAGCTCCTCTCTGGACCACAACAGCAGACGGGCAGGTGAAGCTGCGAAGGGACCCCACCTGTTCACAAGCGCCGATAACAATTCACCAGATGTTCCTAGAATCTCTAGAGAAATACAAGTCTCTCAATGCATTAGCCAGCAAAAAGGAGGGGAAATGGGAAAAAATTACTTTTTCGGAGTATTACCACCTTTCTCGGAAAGCAGCCAAGAGTTTCCTGAAGGTAAACCACTTTTTTATACCCGATACCCATGTTGTGGTCTTTGGGAGTGAGACTTATTTAAGTGAGTGCAGGTATTTGTGCAATTTTATCTTTATATTAAGAATGATCTCTACTGTTGTATTTTTGCAATGTTTCTTATAAAGAATAATACTTCATCAGGAATCCTGTGGCAGCCTGTCACCTAACAAACTTTTGGCATACACCATCTTCCTGTTTTTCTCCTTCCTCTCCCTTTTCTCCTCCTCCTCCTCCTCCTCCTCCTCCTCCTCCTCCTCCTCCTCCTCCTCCTCCTCCTCCTCCTCCTCCTCCTCCTCCTCTTTTGCAAATTCTGGACTGACTGCCTTTTGAGCGACTGCAAAGATACTCAAGCCCTGATAATTTGATCCTTCCCGTTCTCATGAAGCCACAGCTGATTTGATAACTGAAGACAGCCACCAGTGTTCTTTTTATTTTGACTAAGTAAGGCAAATAATATTCAAACAGCAAGATATCGCACGGGGTTTAGAAAAGCAACAACAGCAGCTAAAATCAGAGAAACAGCCAGAAAGTTGGCATGGGATAAGGATTCTGTGCTAAATGACCTAGAAATTTTGCATGCCAAGTTAAATGAGAAAGGGGAAGGAGGAGAAATTAACAAAGTTCACATCTCAGTGGGGAAAAAAAGACTTTCTTTCTTTCCAACAATGTTGACTGTATTGTACCTTTTTCTCCCCCCAAGCTTGGCCTTGAACGATTCCACAGTGTTGCAATTCTGGGTTTTAATTCTACAGAGTGGTTCATTTCGGCTGTAGGAGCTGTATTTGCTGGGTAAGGTTGGAAACATCTTCATTAGGGATTTACGGAGGAAAATGTGACACAAATAAACTCCTGGCCAGGGAAGATGGGCTGAGGTAGCTGATGGTTTAGCTGGAACCCCTCTTTTTTCAGGAGAGGAGAGCTGGAGGGGTGTCAGCAAGTCCAGAGGTCAACAAGTTACAAGCCATGGGGTATTTCTCCCAAGAAAGCTGCATTAAATGCAAGGGATTGTTGAAAATTTAAGTCTGCAAGTTGTGCACAAGTCTTGATGATTATATGGAAATGTCCATCAAGTTTTCATAAGTGAATTCCCACTGATTTCTTTTTAACTTCTCAGTTGAGATCTGTGTTTGTCAACCTTGAATACTTGAAGATGTGTGGACTTCAACTCCCAGAATTCCCCAGCTGACTGGCTGGGGAATTTTGGGAGTTGAAGTCCACACAACTTTGGGAGTTGAAGTCCACACATCTTCAGGCCAAGGTTGTGAGACACTGGTTTAGACTATAATCTGGCATTCCTGGCTAGTTTCCCATCCAAACACTGTCCAGTTTCAGTCCTGCTTTTGAGATCAGCCAAGATCAGTTAGGCCTTTTTCACTAATTTAAAAAAAAATCCTGTGTACTCCTATAATTGTCATAAGCCCTTCGTTTTCAAACTAGGAACTATTAACCCACTTGTACGATATGGCATGCTTGTCATTAAAAGGAGAATATTATTTCTACTCAACAACAGCGGCCTTGTGTCTGGGATCTACACCACCAGTTCTCCAGAGGCTTGTCATTATATTGCTCATGACTGCAGAGCTAATATTGTGGTGGTGGAAAACCAGAAGCAGTTGGACAAGATAATGCAGGTAAGGAAGTTGCTGCTAGAATTTACACCCGTTTGAGAATGTCAGCTTGACTTTATTTACCTCTGTTTATTCGTGAATTTATTTGCCGGGCTTCCATTTATTTGTTAGATTTGTGTCCTTCATTTTATTGATTGAGTGATTGAATTTACATTACCTGCCTATTCGCCCATGGCGACTCAAGGCGGCTTACAGAATATAAAACCACATTTAAAACAATAAAACTAACAAAATCAAATAAATTAATACAGTACAATATAACAAAATCACCCCCCACCTCCCACCCCCTGCCCCGACGACAGCAGATCACACGAACCATTTCATGGGCTCCATCCCGCTCTGGGTTCCCTAGGCCCGCAGCCAGAACCAGGTCTTCAGCACCTTCCGGAAGAGTATTAGAGTGGGGGCCATTCTAATCTTGTGGGGCGGGATGATGTTCCAGAGAGAAGGGGCCACCATGGAGAAGGCCCTTCTTCTGGGTCCCACCAGGTGTATCTCCCTTGGGGAAGGGCCCTGCAACATTTGCTGCCTCCCCACTCTGATGGGTCAGGTAGGTGTGACTGGCAATAGATGGTCCCTCAGATCACCTGGTTCCAAGCCATTTTGCTGCTCCAATCAATTTCAGCTTAGAGCAGCTCATATTACAGATTTGAAACTTATTTTGAGATTCAATAAAATTGGCTGTGAAGGGTTATCCTGGGCTGAACTCAGTTGCGAAACAAACCCAGATTTGCATGTCAGTAAACTGGAAGATGGTTTGTTTATTTTTGTCAAGGTGTCATGTGAACTCAGGCATTGTGGTTAGTCAACTGAGATTTAGGGCTTAAATGTGACATATAGAACAAGCTTTACAATTCATTCCACAATTCTTGCTTTGTGCAATGTGTAAAGCAGACTGGACAATATCCTTGTAAGGTTATAAACCTAACGCAGAAATGAAGCTTTTATCATTTTTAATCTCTTTGGCTTATGTGATAATATTCGTCTGTCTGATTTCTTTTAAGTTGAGTTGGAATGTTAATTTTTTTGTTCCAGTATAGCATTATCCATAAAACAAATAAGACTTTAAAAAAAAATCTCAAACTTTACACAGATCTGGGATCGTTTACCGTACTTAAAAGCTGTCGTGATGTATAAAGATCGTGTGTCTGAGAAACATCCCAATTTGTATACGGTATGTAAATTCATGATAAATCAAGTAATTCATCCATTTTAGTTGCCTCGTTAGTTTTAATTCCATTCTCCCTCACCATTGCTGGGATTTCTGTAACTGGTGAAAAACAGTTTGAAGAGGAAATATTAATACTTCAGCAAGACAGAAAAGGAAAAAAATCTGGGGAGTGTCTGGTTGAGCCGATACATAGTGCTTATCCATAGTTTGTTAAATAAGTTACAATTGGCAGGTTCAGACATAAGGCTAGGCTCAAAACCTGTTTTTAGAAAATAGGTCCATACATCTTACTAAGCATGACATGAACCTGGTTGATATAATTAAAGATATCTGGAATTCTAAAAAGACTCCCAGAATTCATCTCTCAAGATTCCCCAGCCGGCCGTTCTGGTAAACTCTGGGAGCTGAAGTCTACAAAGATGCCAAGATTGGATACCTGTGTTATATACTGTGCATCCTCAAACTTTAAAATAATACTTTCCCGCACACGTGAACAAAACTACAGATTTAAAAAGGTGTGACCTCCAGATTAATCAGCTAAAATTTGAGGCCAATTTAGCAACAGTAGTAAAACTAACCCACCAACTAACTAATCCCACAGACTTCAGCTTGGTAAAGGACATCAAAAGATACTCCTATGAATTATGAAACATGAAGATACTTAAATCTCAATCACAGTCTATTGCAGGGGTAAAATGCTCCCGGTTCAGACCGGATCGCCCAATCCAGTAGCGATGGTGGCAGGTGATTCGGAGAACCGGTAGGAAAAATCCCTGGCCCCCCTCTTCCCCCACCCCGCATGCCCAGCTGGGCCGTGCGATCATCAGAGGTTTCTTTTACTTTTAAAAGTATTTTTTCTTTGGCCGAAAATATGCTTTTAAAAGTAAAAAAAAAGCCTCTGATGATCACTTGGTTCAGCTGGGATTGTCAGAACCCTTTCAAAGCATTTTTTCTACAAGCTCTTCGGCCGAAAAGGCTGTTAAAAAAAACTTTTAAAGTGTTCTGGTGATCGTGCGGCTCAGCTGGGATCGTCAGAACCATTTAAAAACATTTTTTCTATAACCTCTTCGGCTGAAGAGACTGTAAAAAAATGCTTTTAAAAGGCTCCTGTGGCGATCCCAGCTGACTTGCCTGATCACCAGAGCCTTTTAAAAGGATTTTTTCTATAACCTCTTCGGTAGAAAAAATGCTTTTAAAAGTAAAAAAAAAAAAGTTGGCCACACCCACCCAGTCACATTACCCCCCCACACACACACACACCAATCCACGCCCACAGAACCGATAGTAACAAATTTTACATTTCACCCCTGGTTTATTGGCTAAGAAATTATGGTCTCATTTCCCAACATGTAACGGTGTCCTTCTCTGCCCTTTGCCTTCACTGGCCAGGACAGTATCGTAGTAATGGAGAAAGGATTTCTCCCCAGACGTGCTGACACTTCACGCTTCGTCATCCTGACCAAACCGACCCCGTCCTTCTTTGAAGTGTTAATGGATGTGCTCCCAGTTGCCCGGTGCTGTTTGTTGGCCAGCTCATCCATCAGCCTCGGGTTTCCAGTTCTGTAGATGTTTTAGCTTTCCGTTCTAAAACTGGGGTTGGATCCAAAGAACGATGGGAGGAGACTCAGAGGAGCCTTCTTCACATGGTTCATGTGTGAAATTATATGTTCTGTAGCTGCTCTCTTGGTGCATTTGTCCGAGCAAATTAACACCAGTAAAACATCCTTAGATTTAGAGTCACTTGCTTGTTCAAGAATAGAACATGTCCTTTGAAGACCCATCAAGAATCCTTTAGATTTTCCCAGTTGTATCTCTAATTTTCCCAATGTCCAGTTTTTTTAATTGTCCTTTGATGTAAAAAGAAGGACATTTATGCCAGTGGTGAAATCCAATTTTTTTTTTACTAACGGTTATGTGGGCGTGGCTTGGTGGGCGTGGTGTGGCTTGGTGGGTGTGGCAGGGGAAAGATACTGCAAAATCTCCATTCCCACCCCACTCTGGGGCCAGCCAGAGGTGGTATTTGCTGGTTCTCCGAATTGCTTAAAATTTCCGCTACTGGTTCTCCAGAACCAGTCAGAACCTGCTGGATTTCACCCTTGATTTATGTCCTCAAAGACCAGATTTTTTAAAAAAATCTAAAACCAAAAAGACCACTTAGTAGTCCAGGATGCAAAATTAGGGAGGATTGAATTTACAATCCTCCCCCTACAAAAAATCTAGTGCTATTTTCCCTCTAAGTGGTATTAATTTAGCAGCTTATTTGGCAAATTACATGCATCCCACATAAAATAAACGGGTTTGGTCTCCTGACCCCAACTGGGGTATCCAGTGGAAATTCAATGGACTTACAGCGGAGCGAGCATATGTATGGCATAGCCGTATCAATAGAGTGTTGTAAAAGCCTTTAATGTGACTATTCGAAGCTACCCAAGCCTGGTGAAAATAAATGCAGAAAGATTAACAGATATATTACGATGAAGACCTGGGTATCATAGGGACCTTCCTCTCTGTTCTGTAGATGGATGAATTCATGGAGTTGGGAAACGAAATTCCGGATGGACAACTTGATGCCATCATCAACTCCCAAGAGGCAAACCAATGTTGTGTCCTGATCTACACCTCTGGAACGACAGGGAAGCCCAAAGGGGTCATGCTGAGCCATGACAATGTAGGTATTTAGCTGTGTCCATGTCAGTCAATGCTAACAATAACAAATTAGAAACAAAATAAAACCTAAATAAAAGTGCCAAAATTAATGCAAGAATACAATGTATTACGTGATTAATTTTTGCACTGAAGATTTATTAATAATCCCCTCAAGGTCTGAAATACAGGGATTAAAATATAGACCATAATCTCCAGTAAAAAACAACAACACCAGATCTAAATGCTGAAATAGCTAAAAAAATGTAGAACAAAGTTCATATTTCTTTGGGAAGTAAAAAAATAGTAGAGATGTACTGTCAGGATAACACAGAACAGTGCATTTTTAGTATAAAAGAGAGAGTGTAACACAACAAGGGCCATATTTCTACTTGTCCCTAGCCAGGGCCCAAATATGTCCTGCCAACAGCCTGGTCTTTTTGCCAGCTTGGGAGTGACAGAAATTACTCTGTCCATGGCTGAACTGGCATAAATCATGTTTTCTCTTTTATTCCAACTCTGCAAAGGGTTCCCATCCCCTTGGAAAGAGGTCAGGGGGCTGGGAAGCGAGACAACTGTGGCAGGAGAGAGATTGGCCCCTGGGCATAGAGAAAATAGTGCCACAAGAATTTTTGGCTGTCTCAAGGAAGGCTGGAGACCACTTCAGGTTGGCACTGGAGGGCAGTTCCTCAGTCGTGCCCAGTGGAAGAAATGTCTTCTAAGCAAGGATCTCCAGCCTCGGCAACTTTAAGTCTTAACTATGCGCTGGGTGGGAAATTCAGGGAGTTGAAGTCCACAAGTCTTAAAGTTGGCAAGTTTGGGGACGCATGTTTTACAGAATAACAGGGTTGGAAGGGACCTTGGAGGTCTTCTAATCCAACCCTTGCTCAATCAGGAGGCCCTATACATTTTCAGACATATGGTCATCCAATCACATCTTCAAACCTCCATTGATGGAGCACCCACAACTTTTGGAGATGGTTCAGAGTCCCATAAACTTGATTTTCTGATAGAAGAGAGTACTTATGATAGAAAAGAATATTTGTATTCTCTTCTTCTTGAGTTGATTTTGTCCAAAGAAATCTATTCATGGATAACAGGGTAGAAGTTGGAGACCAGTAAAACTTCTCTGTGCAAGTTCTAGCTTGCTCGATCCGGCTCGATCCTGATTTCCATGTGCAGGAAAGCTATTTTTATTGTCTCCCTCATTGTGGAAAGCATTTGCTGGCCCTCACTACGCACTGAGGCCCCTTTTATTAAAAGATGACCTGTTTTAAACGGTGATCAAATTCTGCCCAAGAATTTGGCCACCTTGATGCTGCTTAGATGACGCAGAAAAGCATATTTGGACGCGGAAGAGACAGTATTATTTACTGATTTGATCTCTCTCCCTCTGCTGTCATGACTGTGCAGTTACAAAGTCACAGTAAACACACCAACCATGTTAAAATTACATCTAATTTCAATGGCAAAGTCACATAACTCAAGTAGGAGAGGAAACACCAAGAAATGCAGGTGATGTTACAGAAATAACCCAATACAAGTAGTCCTCGACTTAGGACCGCCATTGAGCCCCCAATTTGTGTTTAACCCCAAATCTGTGGTTAAGTATGACATTTGTTAAGCGAGCTTTGCCCCATTTTATGAACTTTCTTGCTACTGTCGTTAAGTGAATCACCACAGTTGATAAGTTAGTAACCCGGTTGTTAAGTGAATGTGGCTTTCTGTATCGACATAGATATATGTTCTCTATTTTTGTTCAATTATTCATCTAAGTTACATTGTAAATATACATATTTACATTGTATCTATTCACACAATCATCACTGTCCAGTTAACAATGTTCTGTAATTTACACTTCCTAATTTTAACCCAATTAATTTAACATTCCGAATTATTGTTTTGATTCCTTTTATCTAACCATTCATATAGTTTGTTCCACACTCTATAATATTCCGACTCTTCCCTTTCCTTAATTTCCAATGTCATTTTATCCGTTTCTGCACATTGTAAAATTTTTCAAATTACTGTTTCCTCTACTGGTAAGCTGTAAAATAATATATAATGTAATGTTATTTTTGTTATGTTTTTTAATGTGTTTTTGTCTTTGTCGTGTTTTTCTTTATTCTGTTTTTAAAAGTCAGAAGCTTAATAAAAACTATTTTTAAGAAAGTGAATCTGGCTTCCCCATTGACTTTGCTTGTCAGAAGGTTGCAGAGGGGGGATCACATGACCTTGGGACACAGCAAAAACAAAAAACCCTCCAAGATCCTTGGCTCAGGACTTTAATTCTTTGCCATTTCTTTTTAAAAATCTGGACAGATTACCTGGACCTCTGCCCACGCCAGTCGAGCAGGAGACGTACAACCAGCTGAAATCCAACAGGAAAAGATAGTCAGTTACCTGCCCCTGAGCCACGTTGCTGGTCAGATGTATGACCTCTGGACTGGGATCAAGTGGGGCGAAGAGGTTTATTTCGCACAGCCGGACGCCTTGAAGGTCTCTCGGTGGGGTTTGGGGCCAAGTTTCTTTCCCTGCAGTTCCGTGCATCTTCCATAAGATGCTCTCTGTGTCCTGCCTGGAAGCTATGTCAGGACTTTTCAGCAGGATAGGATGAGATATCCTTCTAGAGAAATAATAAGGGAAAAATAGGGTGGATGTACTTTATAGGTGATAATTTGATTCATCTCTTCAGCACTTTTAATTAACCAGTCTCAGTCACTGTAAGATTAATTACCAATAGAAGAGAGTATTTGTAGTTCAGGGTTGAACTGTGGGGTCCTTAGGGCTCTCTCTGAACTTGGTGGTTTTGAACCACTTCTCTGAACTTGGTGGTTTTCTTGCAGATGTTTCATGATCCAAGTAGGTAACAATATCAGTGTTAGAAGGGAGAGAAGGAGGAGGAGTCGGAGTCCTCTCTGAGCTTGGTTGTTTCTTTTCAGACATTTCATTATCCATTTAGGTAACATCATCAGCGCTTGAAGGGAGTGAGCTTTGCTTTCTCTTTATATGCAAATAACTTGTCCTATCTGTCCCTTGGGGTTGCTTCATTAGGCTGCTGTTGACTGTTTGACTGTTGGTAGTTCCTTGATTGAGGTGCTGTTTATTGCTTTAGAGATTACTTAAATTACTTTTAAGATTAAGAGTAGATTAGGGAGGTGATATATTTTTAGAGTTTAACAGGCCTCTTTTTGCAACATTTGCTGACCAGGTATTTTTTAAGTGTCTAAAGCCCTGCCAAACTCAGGGAATGCTTTTTGAGAAATACGGGGGAATTACAAGCTAATACCCCTCATATACAACCCCCTTTTAAAGCCAGGTGAGGCAGTGGCAGTGACTTCATCTTGTAACTTCTGGTTCCACAACTTAAGCAAGTGCCCCATGAAGGCACGATCCTCCAGTCTGACCTGTTGACCAGGGAGTCGGCATGGAGTGGGCATCCCTGGTCTTTTTGCTCCCAACCTCCCCTCTTTGGCCTTCGCAGGGAAGCTTGGTTGAGGTTCTCAGAGAAGCACTGCCCACTTCACAAATGGGAGTACCCCGCGTGTGGGAGAAGATGATGGAGAAGATCAAAGAGGTTTCTTCTCGGACTGGATTGCTGAAGAGGAAGATGCTGTCTTGGGCCATGTCGGCCACTTTGGAACAAAACCTGAGCTGCTCAAATAGGTGGGTACCCATAAGGACCTGTTTTTGGGGGGTCAGAGGGTTAACTATTACACAGCACAAACAGCAAGGAAAAATAAATCCCTAATTCTGTGTTTCCCAAACCTCAACTGCTTTAATGTGAGTGGACTTCAACTCTCAGACACCCCATCCCAGGCAGCTTCCCCAGCCAAGTCCATTCATCTTAAAGCAATCAAGATTGGCAAACACTGCCTTCATTGAAGCAATACCTTCTTTAGATGTTCTGCAGGTTTCTAATCTAGCTGAAGATTTTTGCAGTTCCAAAAATTTGTGCAGGATAACTTTCAAAGCTTTGTGGGACCGATAGCCTCCTGCAAACCAAAACCCGTTCAACGTCCTTGTCTTGGAGGTTCAGATAGGCAAAATCTATTCAGTTTTATTGTTTTTATATGATGTTATGATGTTTTTATATTCTTATAAGCTGCCTTGAGTCGCCATATGCAAACAGGCAGCGATATAAATCTCCTAAATAAATAAAATACAGTGGTTGCCTGGCTGGCAAATGTATTCCAGAAACAACACCAAGTTTGCATGAATGGGTTTGTTTCGGACTGCTGTTTAACATTGTCTGATGTCCTTTGTGCTCCTCTTGAGACTTCAACTCATGTTGAGTCTCTTTTTCCCCCCCTTGAATCAGGGGTGAAATGCTCCTGGTTCGGACCGGATTGCACGATCCGGTAGCAATCTTGGCTGGTAGTTTGGAGAACCGATAGCAATCCAGGTGTGAGGCTCCGCCCACCTGCCCATGTGCGGTGTTTTGTACCCTCTGCGCATGCGCAGAAAGGTTCTGCGCATGCGCAGAGGTTGTGCGTGTGCGGCACATGCACTTCCGAACTGGTAAGGAAGGTAAGTAGATTTCACCCCTGCCCTGAATCTTGACAAGGGTCACTTGATTCCTCCCAATTTCACCTTGGACCTGGTGGCTGTCCTCTTTTGCATCTTTGTAGGGACTCAAAGCCCTTCTGGATGGGGTTGGTGGACTCTTTGCTCCTGGCGAACATCCGGTGGGCCCTGGGCCTTTCCCAGTGCCAGAAGCATTTCTCCGGAGCTGCCCCTCTCCCCGTGGAAGTCTCCCACTTCTTCCTCAGCCTGAACATCCCTATTTATGAAGGGTACGGGATGAGCGAAACCTCTGGTCCCTTTTGCATAGCTGGGCCACACGTGTATCGACTCTACAGGTAAAGATCTGGCCTATTCCCCTTAGCAACCCCCCAACCAAGAAACCTTGACGTTTAGCTTACAGGTGGTGAGAGTAGACTGGGCTGGGGCCACCTGCGAAGATAAGGGATGGAGACAGTTATGTGTGGTGGTTTCCCTGCCTTCCCTGGCATCTACCCTGGGTGTGAGTGTGAAATGTAGCTCAAAATTGTGGTCACCTTGTGAGAGTTCGGTCCTTTACATCTGACTCCTGCAATTAAAGACTGTCTTTTTACAACAGATTAAACTTAGTTGTCAGTATGATGGAGCTTATTTGTGCTTCGTATACTGGCAAAATAGAATAGAATAGAATAGAATAGAATAGAATAGAATAGAATAGAATAGAATAGAATAGAATAGAATAGAATAGAATTCTTTATTGGCCAAGTGTGATTGGACACACATGGAATTTGTCTTTGGTGTATATGCTTTCAGTGTACATAAGGAGAATAAAATACATTCATCAAGAATAAAAAGATACAACACTTAGTGATAGTCAAGGTTACTAATAAGCTATCAAATCGTACTAGGAAACAAGTAAAAACAATATAAATTGAAATATACAAGCAACATGTTTATAGAAGTGGGAAGAGATAGATACTAGTAAGGAAGAATACTATTATTCTTCAATAGTAATACAGTCTTAGTAAATTATTTGACAGTGTTGAGGGAATTATTTCTTTAGCAGAGTGATGGCATTCAGGAAATAACTGTCCTTGTTTTGCTGTCCAGTTCCCTGTAGCATCTTTTTGAGGTTAGGAGTTGAAATAGTTGATGTCCAGGATGCGAGGGGTCTGTAGATATTTTCACAGCCCTCTTTTTGATTTGTGCAATAGGCAGGTCCTCAGTGGAAGGCAGGTTGGCAACCATTGTTTTTTCTCCATTTCTAATTATTCTCTGAAGTCTGTGTTTGTCTTGTTTGGTTGCAGAGCCAAACCCGACAGTTATGGAGGTGCAGATGACAGACTCAATAATAAAAGCATTGGTTTGATTTAGTCACTCTGTTAAGCCCACTGTGAAAAGGCCTTGGAGACTCAAGAGCAGTGTTTTCACCCTCGGCAACTGGAAGAAGTGTAGGCTTCAACTCCCAGAATTCCCCAGCCAGCATAGAGTTGCAAACACATTGGAGAAAAGGCAGACCTGCTTTTCCATATTTCTAGAACCATTTCTCCTTAGGAGTATTGGGGACATTTTCATGATGTATCTGGAAGCTGCTGAGTGCCAGAGCTCCAATATTTTAAAAATCAAGCAAATGCACAATTGCAATTAAAAAAAAAGAAAAAAAAGACTGTCTAAGGTTTCGTGGGTGTGGCCTTTTCTGCTCATCAGGCACCTCCAGCCCCCTCCGGGAAAAGGCACAGCTCCCATCTTCTCAGTGTGGTGTTGACACTCTTGTTTCTGCTGTCCATCCTTTCCTTGCAGCTGTGGCAAGGTTGTCCCAGGCTGTCTCATTAAGATAGTAAATGAAGAAGAGGACGGCAACGGGGAGATCTGCTTTTGGGGACGGAGCGTCTTCATGGGCTACTTGAACATGGAGGACAAGACCAGGGAAGTGATTGACCAGGATGGCTGGTTGCACTCTGGAGATCTTGGAAAGATGGACCAGGATGGATTTGTTTATGTCACCGGAAGAATTAAAGGTGGTGCCTCTTTTGCTGCACTTTGAAGCTCTCCAGATGTTTTGGATCACAGCTTCCGTACTTCTTTCCCACTGGCCAGAGTGGTTGGAGCTTTCGTCTCAAACATCTGGAGGTTGCCTTGCCCTACTTCATTTCCTTTTAGCTGTCCAGGCTGTTAAATTCTTAGGTGCTTCTACCGAGTCCTTCAGTACCAAATTTCAGGCTCCATTATTGATGGAGGCTGCCCTCTTCCCGCCATCGTGTAGAAGTTTCTGAAAAATCTCTTGGCATTCCTGAAGGCTCAGCACAAATTATCTATTGGAGAGATTCTTGGTTGACGGGAATTGCTTAAGTTTCAACTAAATCAGACAATTAGCAGCAAGAACCACATAATATTCCTAAAATTCAGAATAGTCTTTGCTGAAATAGATATTGGTTGAGCTGGATTTCTTGTAAATAGAATGGCCAGGAGATTCTGCATGATGCCATATGAAAGCACAGCAAACCTTCAGTTAAATAGACCCTTGCTACTTATCAATTTCTATCTGGGCACAAGCCTGCGGCATCCAAAGTAGCCAGGTTGAAGCATCTACTATACATCTTTTGCGCTTTGATGTGGATGAAATGTAGTCATTTGTATCCATTCATGTAATTTGCCTAGCACATTGATCGATGCAAAATGTTATCATGATTTGGCTGATGTCATTTGAAATTTGAATGGACATTTGGCGGGGCCAGGGGGTTGGGGGGGGGAAAGGAAAGGATACCCCTTGCACTAGTTTATTCAATTGAGGTTTTACAGAACATGCCAATGGGGCCATAGAAAAGTATTTGCAAGGATGCTAGCCCATCTTCCCTGTCACAGATGGATGTCTAGGATGATGATGATAGGCATTTTCGAGCTGAACATTGGTGTTCTGTATTTCTTAGAGCTCATTATTACAGCTGGGGGTGAGAATATCCCTCCAATCCCCCTGGAAGAAGCTGTCAGGAAGGAGCTGCCACTTATTAGCAATGCTGTGTTGATTGGCGATCGGAAGAAGTTCTTGTCCATGCTGCTGACCTTAAAGGTACATGATGAAATAGTTTTTTTGATTGATTCTCAGTTGCATATTTGAAATCTGGCCCTTTTCCTGTTCCCCGGATGCCTTGATGAGATGGCCAATTTCCCCCATTTCGGATTCACACAATGTCTTGGATCAGAGTCCAGCCAACTGGACTAGGGTCACCCAACACTCAACCCACCCAAGCTTAGGTTTGGTGTGACCGCTCGATTTTCCTTTGCCGTGGTTAAAGGTGTCGTGTGTAATTTTGATGTTGGTGTTATTAGTGCTCAGTAGATCCTGATACATCGGAACCCACCGACTGCCTGACCCAAGAAGCCAGAGCCTTTTGCCAAAAAGCCGGCAGCAAAGCCACGCGGGTGTCCGAGATTGTGCAGACTAGAGATCGCGCCATTTACCGGGCTGTGCAAGATGGCATAGACCGCGTCAACAGGCGCTCCGCCAGCAACCCTCAGCGCATTCAGAAGTGGGCGATTTTAGGAAAAGATTTCTCCATTTCTGGGGGAGAATTTGGTGAGTTTACAGTGAGTTTTGGAGGGGGCATTTTCCGTTCTGAGCTGGAGGTGTAGATTATTGGGAAGGCGAAGGCTTGGTGAAGCAAGACTTACCAAAATTGCACGAAACATACAATCTGAACTGAGCCCACCAATCATTTTCCTTCAATTCTTCCCTCCTACTTACCAATTCCCTTCCCTTTTAGGTCCATCGATGAAATTAAAGCGGCAAACGGTGGCTGAGAAGTACCAAAATGAAATTGAAGCTTTTTACAAGGATTGAAGTTGAGTTGCCTTAGCTCCATCAGGAGAAGAAATCCTGCCAGTTTCTTTTATAAAGCATTAACTGTTCCCATGCAAACATTACACTGGAAAAGGTTTTTGCAATTGGGGCGGAAAGCAACTCCTCTATGACTTCAGTGTTACTTTCAATTTAGTAACCAGAAAGACCGAATCAGAACTCCCAAATACATTCCAGTTAACAGACTTTTATTCTACTGCAGTTATATGAGCTAGAGATGGAATGATTAATTAAGCTGTCCCTCGAAAATACTTTTAACTCAAACTGTATTTTGATTTATTATGAATTCCCCAGGAACTATTCAATTGCATGGATAAAGGTCATTTTTAAGCCAGCTCTGGAAAAAAAAACCGTGTCAAATGATAAAAGTATTTTGGGAAGCAAACATTGGCTAAAAGTTTGAGGTACCCCAAAATGTACCCATGAAACTCTTTGCAATGAGCCGTAATAATTGGTTCAGACGGTGCTGTTGCATTTGTTACAAGCTTTTTATACTGCCCTATTCCACATGGCTCTAAGTAGATTATTTTATTCAACATCATTTCCATGATTCCAGATTATTTTTTCTCCAGCATTACATTAGTAGCTTCCGTTTAAAAATTTGAAGACTTTCTATGATTCATGACAAAGCTTGTTTGTAACCCCAATACATTGTTTAAACTAAATGTCCTTTCTAGAATCAGTCTGAGATCTTGCAGAGATAAAAGAGGGAGATGCAAAAATAGATTGTCAGAGCATTTAAAGCTTCACTTCTTATTAAAAGAACACAAAAAAGCAAGATTTCTTTGTAAAGTCTTTTTATTTTCCTCTCGTTATGCATCAAATGGCAGGCTTCCACCTCATTTATTACAGACAGCTGCAAAAAACACACAGTTTGGACTAATAAACGTTTCCCAGGTTTTGAGCCCACACAGATATGAAAGTGACTGCATTAAACACCGTGCAGAGTCACACACAGGATAAAGCTGGCTGCCTCACGGCTACTTTTTTGACCGGTGAGAATATCGAACGGACTTCTTGGTAGCAATACAAGCAGTTCTGCTGGTCTGATTTCAATGGGAATGAATACCACCCCCCTCCCAAAATCCCCACCAAGCTGGAGATTGGCAGTCCTGGTTAGATCAGTGGTCCTGCCACAGCTCGTATCTCCAAAGTTGGAAACTAAATGGGAATGTGCCACACACAGGTGACAGAAGCTGGGCAGCGAATCAATGCAAGACATTCCAAAATAGAGGTGTCCAATCTTGGCACCTTTTAAGACTTGCAGACTTCAACTCCCAGAATTCTCCAGCCAGCCTGGCTGTTTGGGAGTTGAAGTCCGCAAGTCTTAAAAGGTGCCAAGGTTGGACACTCCTTTTCTAAAAGTCTGCAGCATAGTGGACTACGTAAGGAAAGGCCAACAGGACTTCCAAGACTTCCCAAGGAAAAGAAAGATTCCATCTTTAGTGATCGGAAGTACTAGGAGCAGAAATATTGATGCTTTTGTACCCAGCATCTCTGTAATTCCTCTCTTCCAACATCTGTTCTCATGAGTCAAAGGAGATTTCATTCGTTGATCCCTCTGCAACAGGACAAAACTCCCACCTTAGCATGCATTTCGTTTTTGCTCACATCACCTGGAACAAAAGCGAATCAAGCAACCGTTAGCATCCTCCATGTCGTCTCACCTCACACCGAATACATTTCTGGTTTTTTTTTTTTTTTACTGTAGTGCTTTGAAACCCAGTTCATTGCAGAGCAGCACGCTGAAATAGAACCTAAAGCTCTATAAACTCCAAGCACGATACAAATGGCTTGCAGATACATTCTAACCCCAAAATATGTATTTGATATTCCCCAAGATAAATATTTTTTTTCTTAAAAAAGCATTAGCGTTCCTTTCATAATCAGCAGCGGACAAAGGCAATGGATAGAACGGATCAGCGCTGGAAAATGTTCGAGTGAGCAAGAGATGATGTGTGAAAAAAAAAATACTGAAGCTGTAATTGGATGTTATTTTTTTTACCACTGAATGATATTCCTTCTGCCCTTAAAATATTTGACATTTTATGTACACAAGTTGAAATGCCCACAGTTTTAAGTCTTTATGCTTTGGAAGGGCAGGTTCCAGGAGCGAGTAATGAAAAAAATAATTCTATTTCCCAAGGAAAATTTTTATTTTGTGCTATTTTAAGGCGAGGAAGCTGCTTAAGGACAGCTTGAGGAGTGTCTTGTACTGCTGGGGTGAGAAAAAATATTACTTCCAAATTTTGGAGTGTTTCTGGAAAGTAGATGGGTCTGAAATGTAAGGGTAGCTAACAATTTTATCATTTCAAGCAATGGAAATGGAGTTTATTTCTAGAAAAAGAAAAAAATGGACGTGACATGTAATAAATAACAGCATCCTTTAGGAGGGATTGAAACCAGGAAGACATGGAGACAACTTCTATTCCATGGCTCTCACTCTGCGACAAATCTCTGCGGTGAACTCCGAACATTTGGCGTTGCCTCCCAAATCTTTGGTCAAGACCTAAAATTGGGAAAGGAAATTTTGCAAATTGTGCATGGAACTTTTAGATCATTTATGAACGGGAAAAGTGAACAGGCTACCTGATCTAATCTTTCTGCCCTCAAATGTATAGGCCACACACAAATAAAACTTTGTTTTATAAGATTTGTACTGAAAGAGAGAATAAATTCACAGTTCCTGCTTTGGAGTCTGGAATGAGATGCAACTTTTGGCATCTTGTCACCTAATGTTCTTAACTGATTGTGCTAACAGTATCATTTATACAGTAGAAATAGCAAAGGGTGATAAAACCATTATCACTAAGTCCAATTGGGGAATTATGGTGACTACGACCCGTGGACTTCAACTCCCAGAATTCCCGAGCCAGCTAGATGCTGGCTCAGGAATTCTGGGAGTTGAAGTCCACCAGTAATAAAGTTTTACAGTTGTCCATCCCTGATGCTGGCTCAGGAATTCTGGGAGTTGAAGTCCACTGATTACAAAGTTGCTATAGTTGCTCACTCCTGACCTAGTCAATGCCTAACTCATTTTGGGAAAAGTGCTGGGATTTCAGACATGGAAGGCCTGAACCTAAATAAACAGGCATTCAGTCCCAGAATATGACCTTCCCAAAATCACCTCAGTTTGGTGGACCTTAGCCAAGATCTACCTTCTGGTCTTTGATGGTCTCGAAGCAAGCTGTTTCTATTTTCATGGCGAAGTTTTGCATTTCCATGTGACGCAGCATCATGACAGCACTCAAGAGAAGCGCCGTTGGGTTGGCCAAGTCTTTCCCGGCAATATCCGGAGCTGTTCCATGAACCTGCGAAGAGAAAGCATCCTCATCCCACTGACCCATCGCTACCCCCAGCAAAGGCCAGTCTAAGAAGCTAAGTGTATGTCGCAATCAAGACCTTACCGATTCAAAGATTGCAACTCCGTTAGCACCGATATTTCCGCTGGGAGTCACACCAAGACCCCCGATCAAGCCTGCGCACAGATCGCTGAAAGAAACACACACACACAAAGAAGAGGATGGGAAAAAGGACAATTAGCCTTTGCAGTGGATGATATTTGAGAAGCACAAGCTCCGTAGCAAGGAAGCAAAATCAGGTTGCACCAGAGGAGAACATTTGGGACTAGAAGCTGCGGCCACATCTCCCACCCACATGGACCACCATCAACTCAAAATTACTTGCCTAAGGATGTCCCCATACAAATTTGGCATGACGAGGACATCAAACCGAGATGGATCCTGCACCATCTGAAGAAAAAAGGAAGACAGGTAACAGTTGTTTTTAACATAACCGGAACAGTGGCCGCTTAAATGTCCCATCATACAGTATATACTCACATTCAGACACACGGTGTCGAGGTACATTTCATTAAACTTAATATCTTTACAGTTTTCTGCGGCTTCTCTGCATTTTCTCAGAAACAGGCCGTCAGACATTCGCCTGCACACAAAGAATAGCAACCCAGGTTGGAGGTCCAGGCGTACAAAAAGGTTTTTGAAATTATTATTTACAAGTAGTCTTCAATCATCTCTAGCTAAGCAATTATAAAAGCTTTCTTTTAGCGAGTTAATTTGGAAAAGCGGAGACCAAGGATCGAGTCTTAAATTGAATAATATCTGTCTGCCAAAAATAAGCTTCCAATACACCACCTCTCTTTCTCTGACAATGCGTCGCAGCAGAAAACATGGCTTGGTTAAAAAAAAGCAGTCAGGATTCTGAACACTGGAATAAGAATCGGAAAGGCTTGGAGTCATTTTATCAGCACCTACATAATGTTAGCTTTGTGCACAGCCGTAACTTTGCTCCTCTGATTATTCCTGGCATATTCAAAAGCAAAATCAGCAATCCGCTTGCTTGCATCCTCAGTGATGAGTTTAATGCTCTGCACAACACCATCCACAATCTGAAAGACACACAAAGGTTAAGCGAGTAGCAGAAAAAAAGGGGGGTTATGAAAAACTTGGAAAAACCAGGTTAAGCGGCAGTTAAAAGTTAATTTCACTGAATTCTTTTGTTAAATTCAAGCAGCCTGCACGATCTAGGCGTATGGGACGGATGGAATTAATGTCCCCTTGAACCACGTACCACGTGCTCAATGCCGCTGTATTCGCCTTCTGTGTTCTCTCGTATGGTGACGATGTCCACATCCGTGTAAGGGGTCCTGTAGCCCTCGATGGACACGCAAGGGCGGATATTGGCATACAGGTCAAACGTTTTACGGAGCAGCAAATTCATGGACGGGTGGCCAGCAGCTATGGGAGTTTTCAGAGGGCCTGGAAAACAAGCAGAGGCACAAGAGATGTGGGAAAGTCCTCACTGGCAGCACGACATTTAGAAACTGGCAGTGAACCAAGCAACCTTTTTTTAAAAAAAAACCACACTAAAATGTGATTTAAAAAAGGCACAAGAAACGGGACCTTCTTGGCGTATTTCTAATCGTTACATAGTGGAATTCAAGCACGGGCTTATTTCCAGAACTGCAGCAAAACTTAATAGTTCTTCCTTTCGAGCCAAGTACCTTTTAATCCTATTTTGTTCTTGTCCATAGACTCTTTGGCATCTTGGGGTATCATCCACTTCTCTCCTGGTCCTTGGATGGCAGTCACGATTCTTTCTTCAAACTGAACAGGGACCTAAACATATATTTTTTTTGGGGGGGGGAATTATTAACCACCCTCATTGTTGTCCTCAGTTGCACTTTAAAAAAAAAAAAAACACCGACAGAGCCTCAAGCAGGAAAGTGCTAACGAGGAATAAAGCCGTCGTTTATTCAGAAGGGATAAGCAAACCCATGAAACCATCCACGGCCAGGTTTACCTTAGCAGCTTCAAAAATCTCCACCACAGCAGCAGAGATTTCAGGCCCAATACCATCTCCTGGGATCAACGTTACCGTCTGAGGCTAGAAGAAAAACAAAACAAAAACAAAAATAAACCCTCATCCATCAGAAGTTATGCTTAAAGATGGTTTCAAAGAAAAAAAAACAAAACTCTGGAGATTATTTGGACTTTAAATGATGCCCTGAGATTTCTGTGCATTTTTTACTCAATGAGAGGATCGCAGCTTTTATTTTCTTGGGCTTCCCTGACCTGCTGCCTTTTTTTGAATACAGAATTCAGACATCATCCTTGCAATGTGAAATGGTTCAGATTATTATGTAAAGGAGTTTGCTTTCTTTGTTTTAAAAGGGAGCCCTTGGGTTGCCCACTCCTGCTGTAAACAATGAGCTAAAAAGATTGATCTGATTACGAAGAAAACCTTCATAGCAAGTTTTGTGACACGCTTAGGGTAAAAATCTGTTCATGCCGGCCATTCCAATCCACTACCCTGAGAACCATCAAGAGCAAAATCCCTATTTCTGCACATTTTCTAAAAGTTGACCCTGCCTGGCCGTTAGATGGAGTCTGCCAAATGTTTGAAACATGGAAGCACAACTTTTTACAGTGTGCCCAATCCTGAATGCCAAGTAGCTGCCTCAAATGTGATCTGGATGGTTTCGAGCATTTTGAGTGTGGAACGGAATGTTTTGCAATTCATACAGGACCTTTTAGCAGTTTCAAGCTTATGATGCTTTTATATACTCCTAACACTCACCCCATTAAAGAGAATTTATTTTCTACACATTTTCCTCATGGCACAGGAAACAGAATTAATCTCTTTTCCTTCCACTCTCCGTTGCTTTAAAGCAGTGTTTTTTCAAACTTGGCAACTTTTAAGACGTGGACTTTAGCTTCCTAAACCTGGCATGGTCTTATTTTTGGTATTCTACAACCCTCTTGTAAAGCATCTTTAAAAAGGAAGGGTGGGGTGGGGGGGAGAAACAACAACTACACTAGTATACTCACATTACTAGCAAAATTTCTGGTCACCTGTTTCTGAATTCTGAACCCCCCAAGAAAACGAAAGACCTATAGCAATGAAAATAAGAATATAGTTAATTTTAGCAGCCGGACTGACAGAAAGCATCTGCTGCATTAAATCAGCACCGAATACACAACTAGTTAAACAAATCAGGTCAGGAGAAGCAGATCCAAGCAGAGGGGTTCGAAAAGTGAAGAGGGCAGAGATATCCTTCCCTGTCATTCACCTGCAGGGAATTTTGGGCACCCCAGGGCACCATAAAGAATAATACCCCAACTCAGTCGCAGCCTTATTCTTCAGCTTTACACTGTTATCAGAGGGTATCTTGCAATATTATTACTATTACCTTGATGAACGTATCTTTTCTTTTATGTACACTGAGAGCATATGCACCAAGACAAGTTCCTTGTGTGTCCAATCACACTTGGCCAATAAAAATTCTATTCTATTCTATTCTATTACTTTTCTCTGTACTATGGGAAATACCAGATATCTGGCACCAGTGAAAACTGTCAAGATGTTCCTATGGAAACCACTCTTTCAAAACAAGCCGGGTGATCATCGTATCATTGAAAATGGCAATAATTTTATTTTAAATGATGCCCTTGTCTTACCAGAGGCGGCTTTAATATTACCTGTATAGAAGTGATAAAAGTCATGTGGATATCGTGAAAACATAGTGATTTATCATTTTATATCTAATCTATGTATTTATATACCATATATTTATATCCACATATATCTATATATTGAGATATTGAGATAGATAGATATTGTTAGTGGTTTGCTCTCCGAGCTTGCTTCAATTTAGTTTCTGAATGTTTCGTTACCAGACTAGGAAACACCAGCAGCAGAATTGTCCTGTCCTGTTCTCCTTAGCTTATAAATGTCTTGTGCGCCAGTTGGTTGTTACAATGATTGATAGATATAAAAAGTCAGGATAAATAATAATAGCCAGCAGGCAATGATGAGCCTGTGAATAACAGGAATCCTTTCCCATAGAAGTGGGATCACATCTGTCACTCAACCCCATTGCAGGCAGGGGGGATCTTGCAAGCAGTCCTCCTCCCTTTCCTCCTGGCCTACCCCACGAGGTTGTTGTGAGGACGCAGCCAGCGGTGTGTGTGTGTGGGGTGGGGGCGGAAATCAGCCTCAATAAGAGGCAAGCAGGGCCAGAGGCTCCCACCCGGCTGCAAGGGTGGCTGGCCTACAACTCCCAGCCACCTCTCCGCCTGCCGCGGGGGCTGCCGGGAGTTGTGATTCGGTCCCCTCGGAAGGGCCTCAGACCGCAATTGATTCAAAGCAGTTTCCGCACTACAGCTCCCAGCAACCTCCGCGCGTCTAAGGAGGGAAAGGCCTGCCGGGAGTTGTGGTTCCGGGCCCCGCGAGGCGCCAAGGGCGAACCCGTCAAAGGGCGCCCGAGCAGGAATCACGGAATGCCCCCCCCCCCAGCAGCCAGGAAGGGAGGGGCGATCCAACTCTCGCGAGACTTCCCACGGGGCCACCCGGGGGTCCTCCTGAGGGAGAAGCCAAGGTCACCTCAGGACACGCCTCACCTTCGGAATCCAGGAAGACGTAGCCATGGCGAAGGGAGCGGAGGCGGCAGCGTCGACCCTTTCAACTCCTCGCCAGCTCGGCCCGGCTTGACGGTCACGCCGCGGGTCTGAAGGGAAGGAATCGGCCGCGGCCCCCTCGCCGGCGCTGAGCTGGGGGATGCGCCGGCCAATCAACGCCCGCCGACTACACCGGACTGGCAGCGGATTGGTGGGAAGCCAGGAGGCTTACGCCCCGTCCCACCTCCGCGGCGACCGGGGAGGAGCCTTTCCTGATTGGTCCGCGGGGCATCTAGAGCTGTTGAGGGCGGGGCTATGCAAAAGACTAGAACTCACCACGTGACCTGGCCATACTTCATACTCTCCATGTGCGAATGGAGAAGAATAAGAAGACGCTAGAATAGAATATAGAAGATAGAAGAATATAGAATAGAATAGAATAGAATAGAAGTTGGAAGGGACCTTGTAGGTCATCTAGTCCAACCCCTGCCCGAGCAGGAGACCCTGCACCATTTCTGACAGAGGGCAGTCCAGGTCTCTTCTTGAAGTCTCCAGTGATGAAGCTCCCACGACTTCCGAAGGCAGCTTCTGTTCCATCGGTTGATTGTTCTCACTGTCAGAAAATTTCTCCTTATTTCCAGGTTGAATCTCTCCTTGATCAGTTTCCATCCATTGTTCCTTGTCTGGCCTTCCGGTGCTTTGGAAAATACACAACGTGGTTACCAACAAAAGGGTAACAAATGATTTCATGCTTACATAGGAATTAAATAGCCACCGATTTAAAATGTAATTTGCGTTTTGAAAGGAAAGCCTATTGCTCCCAAAGTAAATAAATTACCAAGTGGTGTTTCTATTGCCTTCCTAATTAATTAATTAATTAAATGATTTATATTGATATATTGACCATCAATTGTGTTGTAAATGTTGTACCTTGATGAAGGTATCTTTTCTTTTATGCACACTGAGAGCATATGCACCAAGACAAATTCCTTGTGTGTCCAATCACACTTGGCCAATAAAATTCTATTCTATTCTATTCTATTCTATTCTATTCTATTCTATTCTATTCTATTCTATTCTATTCTATTCTATTCTATTCTATTCTATTCTGTTCTGTTGAGATGTTGAGACTCTAGAAAGAGTGCAGAGAAGAGCAACAAAGATGATTAGGGGACTGGAGGCTAAAACATATGAAGAACGGTTGCAGGAACTGGGTATGTCTAGTTTAACAAAAAGAAGGACTAGGGGAGACATGATAGCTGTGTTCCAATATCTCAGGGGCTGCCACAAAGAAGAGGGAGTCGGGCTGTTCTCCAAAGCACCTGAGGGTAGAACAAGAAGCAATGGGTGGAAACTGATCAAAGAAAGAAGCAACTTAGAACTAAGGAGAAATTTCCTGACAGTTAGAACAATTAATAAGTGGAACGACTTGCCTGCAGAAGTTGTGAATGCTCCAACACTGGAAATTTTTAAGAAAATGTTGGATAACCATCTGACTGAGATGGTGTAGGGTTTCCTGCCTGGGCAGGGGGTTGGACTAGAAGGCCTCCAAGGTCCCTTCCAACTCTGATGTTATGTTATGTTATGTTATGTTATTCTAATTAAAGGAGAGAAGCAACCTAATTAAAGGAGAGACGCAACCTAGAACTAAGGAGAAATTTCCTGACAGTGAGAACAATCAACCAATGGAACAGTGTTGGTGCTCCAAAACTGAAGATTTTAAAGAAGAGACTGGACAGCCACTTGTTTCGAATGGCGTAGGGTCTGCTGCTTGAGCAGAGGGGTTGGCCTAGATGACCTCTAAGTCAGGAGTTGCCAACCTTTCGGATCTCAGGGACCACTAAATTCATAATTTTAAATCCTGCGGACCAATAAAACGAATTTTTCAAAAAGATAAATAGTATGTAGTGCAATATAAAAACCGCAAATAGGTTTTCTGTGGACCAACCAATTTTTCTTACGGACCACCAATGGTCGGCGGACCCACTGGTTGGTGACCGCTGCTCTAAGGTCCCTTCCAGCTTATTCTGATTGAAGAAAAACTCTTGAAGAAAATGTAGCCAAAGTACCAGATGTTGCGGGTGCTCCAACACTGGAAGTTTTTAAGCAGAGATTGGACAACCGTTTGTCTGAAACGATACAGGTTTTCCTGCCCGAGCAGAGGGATTGGACTAGATGACCTCCAAGGTCCTTTCCCACTATGTTATTTTGCTGTTCTTCTCATCCTCTGCTCCCCTTCTCTATAATACAGATGCATCGTTCTAATTTTGGTCAGTGGCTGGATCAAACAGAAGCATTAATAAATCTGGGCAAGGGCATTTTATCTTGTTGTGGGAGCTTCATCCCTGGAAGCTTTCGGGAAGAGACTGGAGTGCCATGTCAGAAATGGTGTAGGGTCTCCTGCTTGGGCGGAGGGGGGGGTTGGACTAGATGACCTACAAGGTCCCTTCCAAGTCTTGTTTGTATTCATCTGTATTGAATCTATTTGCCAGCTTCGGCTATAAAAACGAAGTGCTGCCGCCGTGTGGCCGATGTCACGCAGCGCACGATGGAGAGAGCGAAAGGAGGACCGTCTTCAATTTCCCTCCGTGCCTTTGAGATCTGAGGCAGCCGAGATGGTTTCTCCAGACCTGGGAGGCGTCTCCTCCGATCGTCTCCCTCCAGCAAAGCCTTCCTGCGGCCCCCCCAGGGACCAAAGAGGCAGCCCAAACAGCCTTCTCTGGGCCTGATCTTCATGGGGGAGTTTAACCCCTTTCCTTCTGCAGGGAGAACGGACACCGCAAATCTTTTGATGCAGGTGTGAGATTTTTTTTCCCCTTCTCCCTTTTTTCCCCCTCTTCGATCCGGTCACACTGCATGCTTGGTCTCGATGCCAGCAAGACCCCCAGGCCCTAAATCTTGGCATGGGACGCATCTGGACGTGGGAAGGCGCCTCCTTCGAAAATGGGGAACAAGCAAACCATCTTTACGGATGAACAATTAGACGCCTATCAGGTGAGCTGGGCTGGGCTGGGCTTGGGGATGCTCGGGGTGGAGGGGGAGCACGAGGCTCTCTTGCTTCGGGCTTCAGCGGACGGGGTTGAAGGCCGGTGGGTCTCCCAAAAACCCCGGACAGCCTCTTCTCTTTCCTGGGGGGAGCCACCTTTCTTTAATCTTGGGTGCTTGGTTAGGAGACTTCCTTGCAGCGGGGCCCCTCCTTCGATCTGGCCTTGGGGTCAGGCTGGGCTGAGAGGCAGTTTTCTAGGATGGGGGGAGAGAAAGAGAGAGGGAGGGAGGGATGGAGAGAGAGATAGAGAAGGGAGTGGGTGAAGGAGAGGGGGGAGAGAAAAGGGACAGAGATGGAGAGGGAGTGGGAGAGAGGGAGAAGGAGAGGGGGGAGCGAGAAGGAGAGAGAGATGGAGAGGGAGGGACAAGGGAGAGAGAGAGAAATGGAAAGGGAGAGAGATAGAGAAGGAGAGAGAATGGGAGAAAGGAGAGAGAGATGGAGGGGAGAGAGGAGAGGGAGAGGGAGAGAGAAGGAAAGGGAGTGGGAGGAGGGAGAGATAGAGAAGGGAGTGGGAGAGGGAGAGAGGGAGAGAAAGGGAGAAAGAGATGGAGAGAGGAGAAGGAGAGAGAGATGGAAAGGGAGAGAAAGATAGAGAAGGGGTGGGAGAGAGAGTGGGAAGAGAGAAGGAGAGATGGAGAGGGAGAGAGAAGGAGTGGGAAAAGGAGAGGGAGAGAAGGGAGAAGGAGAGGGAGAGAGTAGGAGAAGGGAGAGATGGAGGGGGAGAGAGAGATGGAGAGGGAGAGGGAGGGGGGAGAGATAGGGAGGAGGGAGAGAGAGGAAGAAGGGATAGTGATAGGGAGGGAGGGAGGGAGAGAGAGAGAGAGAGAGAGAGAGGTTTGGGGCAGATGGTCCTCCTTGGAAAGCCCAAAGTGTGTTGAGTTGAATCCTGAAGCCTTTAAATCAGGCTGTCCAATCTTGGCAACTTGAAGACTTGTGGAGTTCAACTCCCAGAATTCTTTAGCCAGCTCCCTGGGAATTCTGGGAGCTGAAGTCCATAAGGCTTCAAGCTATGCTGGCTTGGGAATTCTGGGAACTCATAGGTCTTCCAGCTGCCAACGTTGGAGAGCTCTGCTTTAGATGAAAGCTGTGGTGGGTGAAGAAGCGAGTGCCAGAACTCCTGAGCTTGGTAGTAGTCCTGCCATAAAGACCCCCTCCTATCTGTGCCAGGGAAACTGCTGCCCACACACCACCTGGATGGGCTTTGTTGCCTCAGGATGCCCCTTTTCAAACTGATGTGCCAACCTGCAAGAAGTGAAACCCTGCAGGACCCTTTCGTATGAATCAGGCGGCTTGACTGGCCCTGCTGGATGTCAGAATGGTCCGTGCCTTACTCTGCGGATCTTCAGCAGAGACATCAGAGTCTCAGGATCGGTCCACTCCCATCACAAAAGGTCCAGTGGAAACTGGAGGATGGGAATCTCCACTCCCATCACCTGGTCTACTGGCCAACGTTAAATGGGAGCCTATTTTCCTACACAGAGACCCAGGCCGGCCCAGATTAGACGGCCTGGACTGGGAAGAACCATTGGAAATTCTGGTGGTGGTTTTTTTGGGAGGAGGGGGACCCCTTCATTTTCCCCGTTCCAGCCAGTCAATTAAAAAAATGAAACTGGTTGTTGTGCCGTGGTCGACGTCTGCATAATTACCTTCCCTGTCTTCCTTTTGAAGTCTTCCTAAGGGAAGACAAATTGGCGTTGACTCCTTTCCGTCTGGAAGGTTCAGATGGAGGGCGAACGACATCCTTGCAAATTGGAGAATTCAACGCTGAGGTTCAAATTCACAATTTTTAAAGCAAAACAGCCTCCACGGTTATGTCAGTGTAGGGAAAAGTTGCAATGAAGTGGATTATTATTATTTTTTTAAAAATGCCTGGAAACATCTCACGGTTGAGTCGGTGCCCTTCAGAAATTTGGGAGCACAATTCCCATAATCTAGGCCCCTCTACGCCGTAACATTTTGTTGCCACTCTTGATTCTACAAATGAGGTTTCAGATTTCTTAACTTTGATGCACTCCCACAACACGCTGAACCAACTCTGGGAAAAATCTAGCAAGCTGGTGCATTTCTACGGCTTGCCAAGGTTGGTTCATGAACCTAACAGGTGACTTATTCGTGTTATGCACAAAGAACTCTTACCTGGGCACTGTGTGAATGTTCTACGGGAAATCTAATCCAGGAGGGGTTAGACTAGATGACCTCACAGACGCCTTCCACTCAGGCATTGCTTTTTATTCTAGAAATAATATGTTGTATATACATAATATTAATTATTATTATTATTATTGATTGGTTAGTCTATAGGCCATATCAATGTACAAGGTTCGAGCACGTATTGCCAATAAAAATTGATAATTTGCATAGGATTTTATTGGTAATACGCGTTTGAACCTTGTACGTTGATATGGCTATAGGCTAATCAATCAATCAATAATAATAATACATATTATTTTTTTAAAAAAAGGGGACCTAAACCTTCCACCTTTCAAAACTCCAAGCAGAGTCCTTTATCTCTGCAAATTCAGCGAGACAAAAAGGGCAATAGAATTATTTTAGCTGTATGGCGTTTAACCTGCATGATCTCATTGGAAATTATTTTATTATGAAGGGCACCATGTCAGACTCAGTAAAACTCTACACAAAGATAAAGAAAAAGAAGGCGGGGAGGAAGCCATGTGAGAATCAGAAATGGATCTTGCTTAAACGGCCATTTCCATCAAGTGGAAAGAAGAAAGGAATAGATTCTCGCGGTTGAAAAAAAAAACCTGTCTTGGAAGGGACTCCCCTGAAGAGAAATTTTCAGAAGCCTCCTTTTCTATTTCATCAGACCCCGTATTTTTACAGGATAATTCCCTTTTTTCCGGTCTCAGTTTTGGCCTTTCTGACTGGCTATTTATACAAGGCCAGGATCCTACTGTAAAATAATAATAATAATAATAATACATAACTCAGTTGGATGGAGGCTGAGCAGACGCATTTGTAAATCGCAGAAAATGTGGCTCATTTTAATTCTGAAAAAGCTTTTCTGCCAACCGTTGACGTATTTTTTGGGCTTGGTTTGGTTTTCTTTAACTTAGTTTAGTTTATTAGTTAATTTATTCTCCCTCTCTCTTTCTCTCTCCCCCCTCTCTCTTTCTCTCTCTTCCTCCCCCCCTCTCCCTCTCTTTCTCTCCCTCCCTCTCTCCCTCTTTCTCTCTACCTCCCTCCCTCTTTCTCTCTCTCTCCCTCCCTCTCTCTCTCTCTCCCTCCCTCCCTCTCTTGATGCTAATGATGCTAATTTCTCTTGCGAGCAAACCGAACTCCCAGGCCATTTCCCTCGGAACGAGTCGATCCGAAGCCATTAGCCTGCAATAAACGGGGACACTTTCAAAACCTTTCCCAGCCGAGAAAGGGGCTAAAAGTAGAGCTTCCATGTGCAGGCACAGCGGAGGCTGCCCGAATACTGTGCTGGCCTCCAAAGCTTTGGCTCCGGAAGGCCGAAAAGGCTTTCAGCTTAATGGAGCTTGGAAACAGGACGCTGGGTGGGAGGGCTGAGTTTTTCTTCTCCCTTGGAAGTTTGGATTACCGTTGCCCAGCCCAGCCTCGGACTTCGCTTCTGGTTAAGTAACGATCTTGGCTAACGATCCCGGCTGATATAATTACATGAGGGAAAAAGAAAGCTCCGTGTGTGTGCGTGTGTGTGTGTGTTTGTGTGTGTGTAGAGTGTTTAACCAGCATTTCTTTTGCTTCCTGTGTTTCCTTTTTGCAAAAGGCCACCCACACCCTCCTCCCTGAGCGGTGCAAGAATGTGCAAATCCAGGGAGGGATCCTGGCTCCTTTCTCCAGCGGGGTCCCAATATTTTAGGGGTTGCCACAAAGAAGAGAGGGGTGGGGTTGTGGTGTTCAACCTATTCGCCAAAGCAGGGGTCTCCAACCTTAGTAACTTTAAGACTTGTGGGCTTCAACTCCCAGAATTCTGGGAGTTGAAGTCCACAAGTCTTAAAGTTTCCAAGGTTGGAGACCCGGTGAAGAAACAGGAAACTAATCAAGGAAAGAGCCAACTTAGAACGAAGGAGAAACTTCCTGCCTCTGAGGACAATGACTCTGGACTTGCCTCCAGAAATTGTGGGTGTTTCACCACTGGAGGTTTTCAAGAAGAGATTGGACGGCCACTTGCCTGGAAGTGGCCTAGGTTCTCCTGCTGGAGCAGGGGGTTGGACTAGAAGGCCTCCAAGGTCCCTCCCAACTCTTTCGTTCTGTTACTTTTTCATCTCTAGAAGGAGGAGAGAAACCGTCTCCCTGCATTCTCTGTCGCTTTATTCAGCCACCCAATCGAACCTGGAGGGACTCTCGAGCCCATCAGCCACCCGCTAGGCAGGAAAAGAACCCGCCTTAATAGCTGACCCTCAAGTAGTCCTCCTAGTCCAGCCCCTTGCTCAAGCCAGACGCCTTTTTCCTCCGCAGAACACGAAGAGGTCTTCTCCTCAGCTGATCCCCTGCAACGGGGAAGCCTCATTTCCCTTTTCTCTTTCTGTTCTCCTACAGGACTGCACCTTCTTCACGCGAAAGGAGATCCTCAGGTAAGCAGTACATGCACCTTGTTCCACCCTTCAGGTTTGTCCAGGAAGAGGCGCCAGGTGTTGCTCAAGTCCTTCCTGGGGGTGGGGGAGGGGCGCAAGGAATTAGAGAAGCTTTCCTACCTTGAACGTAAAGGTATTTCCTACCTTGAAACTCAATGGTGGGTTTCAAAAAGTTTTTACTACTGGTTCTGTGGGTGTGGCTCGGTGGGCGTGGCATGGCATGGCTTGATGGGTGTGGCTTGGTGGGCGTGGCAGGGGAAGGATACTGTAAAATCTCCATTCCCACCCCAGTCCAGGGAAAGGTTACTCCAAAATCCCCATTTCCTTCCGATCAGCTGGGACTCGGGAGGCAGAAAATACATGAGGGCGGGGCCAGTCAGAATTTTTACTACCAGTTCTGTGGGTGTGGCTTGGTGGGCGTGGCATTGCTTGGTGGGTGTGGCTTGGTGGGCGTGGCAGGGGAAGGATACGGCAAAATCTCCATTTCTTCCCGCTCAGCTGGGACTCGGGAAGCAGAGAATAGATGGGGGTGGGGCCAGTCAGAGGAGGTATTTGCCGGTTCTCCGAACTACTCAAAATTTCTGCTACCAGTTCTCCAGAACTGGTCAGAACCTGCTGAAACCCACCTCTGGTACGGGTGACTCTTCCAGACGGGAACCGCAAACGAACAGGGGCTGTTTTGGAACTCTCTTGTGGTTCCCCTCCATGTTCTGAGAAAGTCACAGCCCTGAGTTGTTGGCAAACTCAACAAAACATCCGGGATGAGCCCATGGATAAAAACAAAGCAACAAACAGTCATCGCTATTCATTATTATTATTATTATTTTCATTCCGTTGATTTCGGCTGAAACAAACTAACTGCCATGCTTTATGCAAGCTGTCTGATGGTCCTTCAACTAAATTTAGACAGGTTTATTTTGTCAGGGTTCCCTAACTCCGAGGCTTGAGTTTCCTCAAAGGTCCATTTTATGAGGGATGTCATATTGGCACATCTGGGGAAACCCGAATCTGAAAGCTTCCAGGTTTTCCCCACCCAAAGGAAAGGCCAAGTCCCTTCCCCCTGCACCCACATGTCCATCCCATGGTCCAATCAATGCACCGTCCCAACTGGAGATGCCTCCCAGTCACGCCACTCCAGGTGCAGGGCAGGATGTCCTTGACTCTCAGAGAAAAGAATGTTGTTATGGCTAGATATCTCCACCTCTCTGTGCAATTCCCCCCTCCCAGTTTCCCACAGCACTAAGTGTGGCAGCCCTGAAGATCCAATGCAAAAGATGGGCCTCCAGGGCTGATACAATTATTCAAACGTCGGTCATCTTACCCAAATTATGCCTGTTGGGGAAAGAGACAGGATTTTAGGATGGGAACAGATACGTCACCTGGGTTTTGTCTGGTCAAACGCAGGTATATCTGGACCAAGGTTTTTCCAATGAGACCAGTTTCCTACTCTACGATCGGTTGCTTCCTTTATTTTACAATTTCCCAAAACAGTCACGGTTATTTTTATGAGATCAGCCCATTTCAAACACTAATCTCTCCCCAGAGAAGGAAAAGAGGCGATGTCTACAACAGGTGCAAGAAAGACCTTTCAACCTGCCGTTCTTTTCTGCCATATTTCTGCCTCTGGTAAATTCCACGTAGCACTGTGACTAATTACAATTCGGCTGCAAAAACTACACCGCTTCCTAGAGCAAAGCCGTTCGTGTGTGTTCTGACTTGGTAGAAAACGACAATTTCCAGGCTTAATGAACTAAAGCTATTATTGGCATTTCTCTTGAGAAGACCATTATCCTCGTCCAAGCCCATCGTCTCAACTCAAAGTCAATAATCCATTCGTGCTTATTTGAATTCACGAGACAACGCTCTGCTAACATGTCCAGAGTGGGCTCTCTTTAGTAATCCGAGGGTTTTTGTTTTTTTTCCCCCTCTCCTCACCGTAGCAGAGATGTCCCTGCTGTGTGCAATGTACCTGAAAAGTAAAACCAAAGAGGGCCATAATTTATTCTGGTCCAGCCAAGGCTGCAGGACTAGGAGTTCTTTCAGAGAGGGTTACTTTGAAGAGAACAAAATGTGTCAGCGGAAGGCGGGATGGGAAAACCAGGCTGATGCTCCCCAGGTTTTTTTGTTCGTTTGTTTGTTTGTATCAAAGCAACTTTTTATGATGTCTCCTGGGCAAAACTTTAACCTGGACGAGGCTGGCAGAATAGGGAGCTTAGAATCATCAACACGAGAGGAGTTGATCTGTCTGCAAACAGATGTTCTTCTTATTTCTTGGACTTCAAGTCTCATCCTCGGCAAATTCTCCCAAAATGTAGGGTTATTTTTTTTTTCTCCTGGCCCTCCCAGGAGGTCTACCAGGGGGTCCCACATGTCAAGTAGGGGCGGCAGAGTTGTGACTTCTGTACCACCGATGCTCATTTTCTTGGTTCCCAAGAAAAGTTCTCTCGTTTTGTAAAGCGGAATCTGAGTTTCACGAGAAGCCTGTTGGGGGCCCCGAGCATTCCATGAACCTGGTGGGAAATCACAGCAGTTCTCAAACGTTTTGGTACCAGATCTTCCCGGAAGGAGCCATAAAATAAAATAAAATAAAAATCAGCTAATGGCTGAAGGTTTCGAAAGAGATTCCTCCCAAAATGTTAAGGGATAGGAAAGACTTTATATTTTTTACACAAGAACTTAAGAGGTACCAGATTCAATTTAGATGGGAAGTTCCAGTTGGTTTGACAGTGTATTATCAAGGAAGAAGATATCGTATTGATACTGTGCTTAAGGCCAAATATTTTCTTTCTACTGTGCTGAAAGTTGAAATAGAAGTAATAGAAAAAAGAATTCAAGAGACTCAAATGGGTGTGGAAGCTGAGGTGATCCCAGTGATGTTACCATCTGAGGAACAACCACAAGAACGAAGAGTGACGAGGGGAGCCCTCAAGCGTAAAGAAAAGGAGCAACAAACTCAAAGGGCCGCGGTGTGGATCAGGCTGTAAGAAGCCTGTTATTAAACACAGCTGCCTGCAATTACTGCAGGTTCTAGTCCCATCAGGCCCAAGGTTGACTCAGCCTTCCATCCTTTATAAGGTAGGTAAAATGAGGACCCAGATTGTTGGGGGCAATAAGTTGACTTTGTATATAAATATACAAATAGGATGAGACTATTGCCTTACACAATGTAAGCCGCCCTGAGTCTTCGGAGAAGGGCGGGATATAAATGTAAATAATAAAAAAAAAAAGTAAAGCTCAGGATTCTGCTACAGAAGCGGTGGGAGGAGGTTAGGAATTGATTTATTGATTGATTTATTTTTTTGCATTTATATCCCGCCCTTCTCCGAAGACTCAGGGCGGCTTACACTATGTCAAGCAATAGTCTTCATCCATTTGTATACTATATACAAAGTCAACTTATTGCCCCCCAACAATCTGGGTCCTCATTTTACCTACCTTATAAAGGATGGAAGGCTGAGTCAACCTTGGGCCTGGTGGGACTTGAACCTGCAATATTGCAAGCAGTTGCTGTTAATAATAGGCTGATGAGAGTTGTAGGAGTATAATTCAGTTAGGGAAAATTTTTTAGCATATGTTTGTTTTATTTTTAACTATAACTTGTGTTTGTTCCGGGAAGTCCGAGGGGGAGGGGAGGGGGGGTTTGTGAAGGGAGGAGGGAGGGGGGAGGGGGAGAAAGGGGAAAAAAAAGTTTTGTAAAACTTTTTTAAGAAAAAAAAATCAGCTAATGGGAAGGCTGATGACTCTTCCGGAAGCTGGGAACCAAACCTTATCTACGTACCATCTTCTTGATCCGTAGCTGTGGTCTGTTTCCTTACAGGTTGCACGGCCGCTATCACGAACTGGCTCCGAACATGGTTCCCATGGATTACACCAAGAATCCAGATATTAAGCTCCCTCTGCAGCTCATAGAAAACATGCCGGAATTAAAGGTACAGCAAGGCGAGAGGAGCCTTACTTGTGTTGATATTTTCCAGCAGGCAGCCTATAAAATCTTGGGGGCGGGCTGGCGGGGGGCAGAGAAGGCTGTAAAATTTGCAGTTTTTATAGATGTGGCTGCAGAAAGCTGCCCTCTTGCTTTAAAGATTTAAAATTCTCCCATTAAGACTTCTGCATTGAGATGATGGGCTCGTAAACTTCGGCATGGATAGCATTCTATACCAGGGGTCTCCAACCTTGGTCCCTTTAAGACTTGTGGACTTCAACTCCCAGAGTTCCTCAGCCAGCTTTTGCTGGCTGAGGGACTCTGGGAGTTGAAGTCCACAAGTCTTAAAGGGACCAAGGTTGGAGATCTCTGTTCTATACGGATGGCCGTGGTACCGATCAGCTCCAATTCTTTCTCTGCCTTTGCAAAGCAAATTGGGATGGGAACAGACCATAATAATGAGCATGAATAGATTTGATGCCAAACCATTTGCCCTAAACTGTTGGTGTTTATTGCCCGGCAAGAATGTTGCGTATCTCTTTTTCAGTAGAGTATTGATTTTTTTTTTTTTTGCTAATTGAATTCTCCCAATAGAAGAAGATCCATCAGCCATCCACACATAGACATAAATTACATTTACATGCCATTGAAAAGAGCTAATAAAACAGCTAAGAAGGGAGGGAAAAAAGCCAGAACACATCCTCTGCAGTAACCAGCGCCCAGATAAGCAGGAATTAACACCAGACAAATAAGTGAGCAGAAAACAATACCCTAACCCAGTGATGGCTAACCTTTTTGCCATCGTGTGCCAGGAAGGAGGGGTGGGGAGATCATTGGTGTGCGTGCCCACACCTATAATTCTTTGTGCCCCGCACATGCGCGCACGACCTCCCTGCTCCTGGCATGCGATGGCCCGTTTTTCTCTCTCACCTGGCTCCAGAGCCTCTCTATGAGTCTGGAGAGGGCGAATACAGCCTTCCCCCCCTCCCCGCAGGAGGCCCTCAGAGGCCAGAAATGGCCTGTTTCCCAACTTCCGGTTGGACAGGAAGTGATGTTTTTTGCTGTCCCCAGCCTCCAGGGACTCCTAGAGTAGAGGTAGGGAAGGCCGTTTTCGCCCTCCCCAGACTCATAGAGAGGCTCTGGAGCCAGATGAGAGAGAAAAACGGGTCTTCCTCACCACCCTCAGGCTCTCCGGAGGGAAGAAACAGCCTGTTTCCTTACTTCTGGTGGGCCCATGCACGCACCGGAACTGAGTTTGTGTGCCCACTGATATGGCACACAGTGCCATAGGTATATGCCATAGGGAAGGTATATGCCATAGGTTCGCCATCATGGCCCTAACCAATTTCCAAGGGGAAAACCACATCCCACCAACATGGACAGGGCAAGTTACTACCTCGCATTCATTAGCGCGGATGATGTTACCTAGTTGGGTAGTGAAATGTATGAAAGAAAACAACCAAGCTCAGAAAGCACCAAAGTCTCCATCATTGAATTCTTCTGTTGTTGTTGGTCTTTATTCGACTCTTTTGCTTTTGGGGTGCTCCTTTTTGACTTCCTCTTTTGCTCCGCACCGGAGGAACCCTTGTGCAAGGTAACCCTTGGCCTGGCTTCTCTCCGGCCATGCTCCTTAGTGGCTTTGACCTGTCCTCAACCCTAAGGGGGATTGGTTTACACTATCTATAGCCTTGTAACTTCATATATTCAGAGGGAGATCAACAGCAGGGAACAGGAGACCAGAAGGCCAATTCTTGGGATTGAATTGCCCTAAAAAAGCAGAAGAATTAATGTAATTGCTAATGTCCTCGAGAAAACGTCTGGGAGGGAAAGCAGAGCCTTCCTCGGCTAGCATGAGAGTTGAAGTCCACACATCTTCAAAGTTCCCAAGGTTGAAAAAAAAAACCCACAAAAGACGCCAGCACTGGGCCGTAAAGAATAGAATGGTGATAGGACGTTCTGAGCAAGCTGGTTTTTGCTATTGAGCTCACTGTAACTAGTTGGGGTCTCCACATGGAAGAAGCCAGGGGTGTCTCCAGGCTGTTCTCAGAAGAAGGTGGCCCATAATGATGTCACTGAAACAATGCATGTAAAAACAGAGTTTTGAATGCGCCATCATGTGTACCTTAAATGTATTGACCATATCTTGAAGACACCTCTGAAAGTCCAACTCAGGATTGGCAAACTTCATGCCCTTATTTTAGCCGATTGGAAAATAGGGTTGAGACCGTAACCACCCCAGGTTAATGGAGAGACTGGATTTCATCCTCAGGAGCAGGAGTGAGAAACTACGGCCCCTTTACGACCTTTGGACTTCAACTCCCAGAATTCCTTAGCCAGCCATGTTGGCTTAGAAATTCTGAGAGTTGAGGTCCACAGGTCATATTGGGGCCATAATTGTCCACCCCTGCTCAGGACCTTCTTGCAATTCTAGTGAAGATAGGAGCTCCTTCTCTGCGTGGTCACCACTCTGGGGAAGCCCCAGGAGACTTCAGGATTAAAGTAGGACCACGGACAGCTCCAACTGGAGTTGTCAGCCTCAATTGGGTCCATAGATCATTTCTTCTCCAGAGCTCCCGTATTTTTCGGAGTATAAGATGCACCTTTTCCCCCCCTAAAAGGGCTGAATGTAGCCCCTCCCACCCACTGGCCCCCACCCTTTGGCCTCTGCCTCCCAGCAATTTAAGTCCTTGCAGCAAGCAGCAAAAAGAAACAGCCCATTTCAGCTTCAGCACAACCTGATTAGCCCAAGTTGATTGTCGTTGGATCGGCCTTCCGACCCTCAGCAGTTTCAGGCTGCAGGGATTGCCCGTTGCCTATTTCTGTGCAGGCCTCAGCTGATTGCTGCAAAGAGGTAAATTGCTGGGAGGAGATTTTTTTTTTCTTGTGCTAATCAAGCTATGCTGAAAACGAAAATGAAAGTAAAGCAGGCTGTTTGCTGTTTGCTGCAAGGAGGCAAAATTGCTGGGAGGCAGAGGCAGATTTATTTTTCTTGTTTTCCTCACCAAAAAAGGTAGGTGCGGCTTACAGTCTGGAGCGTCTTATACTCTGAAAAATATGGTAATTAAAAGCATCTTCCCTATTTTAACAACTCTTGGCTCCAACAGGAAACAAAGTGAATTCAAAGCATATTCCCAGAGCTTATGCACTGAATACAAATTCCTTGTGTGTTCAATCACACTTGGCCAATAAAGAATTCTATTCTGTTCTGTTCTGTTCTGTTCTGTTCTATTCTATTCTATTCTATTCTATTCTATTCTATTCTATTCTATTCTATTCTATTCTATTCTATTCTATTCTATTCCTATTATTCCTATTTCTTTCTATTCTATTTCTATTTCTATTCTTTTCCATTACTATTACTATTTCTATTTCTATTATTTCTGTTTCTTCTATTTCTATTTCTATTCCTTTCTAATTCTATTCTATTCTATTCTATTCTATTCTATTCTATTCTATTCTATTCTATTCTATTCTATTCTATTCTTTCTTTTCCTTTCCTTTCCTTTCCTTTCCTTTCCTTTCCTTTCCTTTCCTTTCCTTTCCTTTCCTATCCTATCCTATCCTATCGCTTTGGGAACAGGCCTTCCACGTCTCTTCCTAATGATAGAATGGCCAGTTTACCATTTCCACCACCGCCACTTGATTGACATGGAAGAAGGTGTCATAGATTCAATAAAAGGAGTCCAAAGATGGCTTATGTCTGTGAGGGTCTGTCTTTTCTCAGCAGAAATGCACAAGGATTTTATTTTTATTTTTTTTGATCCATTCCCTGCTTCCGAAGGTGTTGAGTGGATCCGTCTGCAGACTGCCATCAGAGTAACTGGATCCAGTGGTAATGCAGTCTGTTGTAAGAGACACCGATGGGTAGCAGTGGAGAAGTCCAGAAATGGGAGAGACTGTTTTGGCTCCTGAGATGTTATATCTCTGGGCAGATCTGCCTTTCGCTTCCTCTCATGTTCTCCTTTGGGAACGACGGGAGAGAAGACACAATGGCTGTAGAAAGCCATTCACACGCTTTGCTCCTGTCTGAGACAAACGTGAATTCCCCAACATTAACTCAGCTTCTTGCTGGTCCAAATTTAAACTGATATGACTTTATTTTATGTTTTTTTAAAAATTCAGCCAGCTTGTTTGTTTGATATGGTCTTCTATGGCAGGGGTCTCCAACCTTGGCTACTTTTAAGCCTGGCGGACTTCAACTCCCAGAATTCTGGGAGTTGAAGTCCGCCAGGCTTAAAAGTGGCCAAGGTTGGAGATCCCTATTCTAAGGGACCATTTTTTGCAATGGCTTTCTTAAGTTTTTTGTATTTTTAGCCCACAGTTTTCCCTTGTACAATATATTTGCCCCCCCCCTTTTTTTTAAAAAAAAAGACATGTTTATATGCTTGTTCACGAAATACACTGCAAAATCATGAAAGGATTGGGTATTGGTACAAAAAGATGCAGCTGCTTCGATGAGTCGCATTAAAGACCCATTTGCTTTCTGGAATGGGCTCATCGAAGCAGCTGCAATCGTTTCTTCAGACTCACACAGGAGCTTAAAAAAAAAGACTCAGCTGCTTTCAAAAGGCTCATGCTTCTTTGCCTTCTAAATAATGTCTTCTGAATAATCATTTAAGCTAGTACAGCCCTGATTTCTACTATGTTAGTTTTTTTTAAAAAAAAAATATGGAGGGAGCTAACACATTGTCTCTCTCTGCAGGAAAATCCCTTCAGGCAGAGAATTGTCCGTTCTTTCTCAGAAGACCCAGAAGGAAGTCTCAGCTTTAATGATTTTGTTGACATGTTTTCTGTACTTAGTGAAATGGCTCCCCGGGAACTGAAAGCAATCTATGCCTTTAAGATTTACGGTAAGAAAAATAACAGGGTGAGAGAACAGCTGACTGGGAATTCTGGGAGTTGAAGTCCACCAATTTAAAGCGTGTTGGCTGAGGAATTCTGGGAGCTGAAGTCCACCAACTTACAGCGTGCTGGCTGAGGAATTCTGGGAGTTGAAATCCACCAACTTAGAGCATGCTGGCTGAGGAATTCTGGGAGTTGAAGTCCACTAACTTACAGCGTGCTGGCTGAGGAATTCTGGGAGTTGAAGTCCACTAACTTGCAGAGTGCTGGCTGAGGAATTCTGGGAGTTGAAGTCCACCAATGTAAAGTTGCCAAGATTGAGAAACTCTGGATTAGAACACACTTGGTATCCTTATGAGAAGCAACTAATTCTCAGCAAGATCTTTAAAATCTTTTAAAGATTTATGCCAAGGAGTGGAATAATAGCAGGTTAGGGGTTTCTCAACTTTGACAACTTCAAGTGGATTGGACTTCAACTCCCAGAATTCCCAGACTCAGTCTAGCATGAAAAGCAGCTAAAAATTCTCAGCCACAGTGCATGTCTTTCTTTTGGTGATTCTGTGAATGTCTCATCCAGCATTATGTATTTTATGGAACAAGTGGAAACCTTTTTGTCTTAATTGTCTCTGGTAGCTACTGGTATGATCTACTCCCCCTCTTCCCCAAACTCCTTCAGCAAAGCTATCTTTCAACGTCAATTTAATTTTTAAGCCTACGAGGTCCAAAACCTTTAGAAAGAAAAAGGAAGGATGTGATTTATTTCCTTCATGGCAGGAAAGACTCGTCAGATGCCAGACCTTTTCCCAATAAATCTGCCTCGACAGATTTACTGTCCATACGCAACCTGCTAAATGTCATTCTGCTGGTTTCTAATTAAATAGAACTGATGGTAATTCTGCTTATTGAGCGAAGCACAATAAAACAAATGCTCAGCGCTGGCCTTTTAATCGCCAGCCTATTGTTCACTTGCGAGATTCATGATTGAGCTTCAGAGAGAGAAGAGAGGAAGAAACACACCT
This sequence comes from Ahaetulla prasina, assembly GCF_028640845.1. Lineage (NCBI taxonomy): Eukaryota > Metazoa > Chordata > Lepidosauria > Squamata > Colubridae > Ahaetulla > Ahaetulla prasina. The sequence continues at coordinate 24,475,194 of NC_080551.1, forward strand.
TCTCCAGATGTTCGTTAGATTCCAACCAGGAGATAAGGAATGAAGGGTTGATGGGGTTGGTTGAAGTTTAGACGTCCAAGCCACGTGCAATAAATCACTACATATTGTTGTGGGCCCTCCGTCAGCCCTCAGATGGAGACTCAACAGTGCCCAGGTCTGGAGGTGGCTGTTGAAGAAGAGGAGGAACAGCTGGGACCTGTGCAGATGCGCAGAAGGCAGAGGAGAGGAGAGCAGTGGAAATCTATGGACCGGTCCTTGGGATGAAAGAGCTACTGCTGCTAGCAAAGTCCCATCCTAGCTCTGGGGATAAAAGACAAGGGGTAGAGATGAATAGATGTGGCAGACAACTAGTCATCTACCTGTCGGAGGGACTTGTTAGCCTGCAGTGAGATAAACTTTTGGCCGGGGCTGCTGGTGCTCCTAATAAAGGAATCTTTGAGTTAACTTCAGAGGGTTTGTCGTGTTTGGGGAGCTGGGTTAGAACACTTATTTTTCCACCTATCAAATTTATTGGGAGTTTGGAAAACATCAATCAGTAATAGAATAATCATGTTGGAAGGGACCTTGGAGGTCTTCTAATGCAACCTCTTGCTCAAGCAAGAGACCCTGTACCATTTCAGACAAATGATTGTCCAGTCTCTCCTTAAAACTTCCAGGGTTGGAGCACCCACAACTTCTGGAGGCAAGTCGTTCCACTGATTAATTGCTCTTACTATCAGGAAATTTCTCCTTAGTTCTAGGTTGCTTCTCTCCTTGATTAGTTTCCACCCGTTGCTTCTTGTCCTGCCCTCAGGTGCTTTGGAGAATAGGTTGACCCTTTCTTCTTTGTGGCAGCCCCTCAAATATTAGATATTTGGCCTGGTAGAAAAATTCTACCCATCTACTAGTTTCTGTGAAGATATATAGAGAGCCCTAAAAAAAAAAGTGACTCCATATCCCATCGACTGCAGTATAGCGTATGAGAGCCGTAGTCCCAGCCAAGTTGAGGGCCTCAAAATGACGTCCTGGCCACTTCTTTCTTTCCTGTCTTTGCCTGCCTAGATTTTAACACCGACAACTTCATTTGCAAATCTGACCTGGAACAAACGCTGAACAAATTGACCAAGGAAGAGCTGACTGAGGAGGAGGTTAGCCTGGTGTGTGAAAAGGTCATTGAAGAAGCCGACATGGATGGAGATGGGAAGCTTGGATTTGCAGATTTCGAGAACATGATTTCCAAAGCTCCAGATTTTCTCAGGTATGAGCATCTCCACCATCGATCGAGGATCTTTTGCGGTGCTCCTCCAGCCAGGAAGCAGATGTAGAAAGAGATAAAGATTTTAGAGAGGAATATGGGAGACAAGTCAAAAAGGAAAAAAAAAGCATAGCAACTAAAGTGTTGAAGTGGGCAAGAGATGATGGATAGATGATTTTTTTGTTTTTGGTGTTGTTTTGATTTGCTTTGCTTTTCCTCTCTCTTTCCTTTCTCGTTTTTAAGTAGGTGACATGATTAGAAGTTAGGTCGGATAGAAAGAAAATGTTTTTTAACAAAGGATGACATGATTAAAAGTTGGAATAAGCGGTAGAATTAAGAGAAAAGGGGCATATTAGCGTATACTCCTTTATATAATAAAATAAGAGTAATAATAAGAGAAAACATGGAATAATTGAATAATGATAGATCGTAATTTTATATAAATATGTATCATTATTAGAAACATGTAAGTTGGACTGAAAGTAATAACTGACTAAAGCCATTAGTTTTATTTGTATTAGAATGTATGACACCCAGGTGCCACACTGTTCCTGCACTGATGTGTTTGTAAAAAATAAAATTAAAATTAAAAACTTGGGGGTGGGGGAGAAAAATCCTTTGCAGTGTTCCTCAACCTTGGCAACTTTAAAGTGTGAGGACCTCAACTCCCAGAATTCCCCAAGCCAGTTTTGTTGGTTGGGGGAATTCTGGAACTTGAAGTCCACAGATCTTGCTGAGGTCGGAGAACTCTGGTTTCAAAGCCTGCAGTCAGATTTGACTAGGTTATAGATGATCAGAAGACGATTTGGCTGGGCTTGGAAAACCTGCGTCCAACCAGATCATCATTTTCCTCCTGTGGGAATTGAGGCTAGCATTTTCTTGACTCAGGTCGAGGACAAACTTGTCTCTTCGTTTCAAAGGAAAGAGATAATTGGAAAGGATTTTTTTCCAGCAACATCTGACCAAAACCCAGGAATGACTTCTACCGGTACTAAATCCCAAAGGCCCCAAACTTCCAGGCAATGGCAGAAACACTTATAGATTCTGAAAATGTGATCCCTGTGGGATCGTTTCCCCCCTTTTTAAAAAAAAAAAAAAGTGATCATTTTGAAGGCCTGGGCATTTTAATGGCCCCATTAGCACTCTCAGCTGGCAGGAGCTAAGTGTTCCGTTCTACAAGACTGGCTACATTTTCGCAGGAAATGGTTTTATATAAATCATTGTGGAAGCTGAAATTTCACACACATGCACACAGGTCTATAGGATAGTGGAACATCTAAAGAGGTAAGTTCACTCCACGAGACCCATTCAAGTCGGTTGAAGAAGTGGCTGTTTGGGCAAAATGCCAACTTTGCTTCGTATGAAATGTTGTGCTTTAGTGAATTTTATCAGTCTAGACCAGGGCTTGTTTTAGCAATTTTAAGATGTGTGGATCTCAACTTAGCTGCTCTCATATTGTTTGTTCCTTCTCTCTCCTTCTCTCCTTCCTTCCTTCCTTCCTTCCCTCCCTTCCTCCTTCCTTCCCTTTCTCCACGCCTTCCTCCCTCCCTCTTTCTCCTTCCTTCCTTCCTTCTCCTTCCATCCCTTCCTCCTTCCTTCCCTTTCTCCACGCCTTCCTCCCTCCCTCCCTCCTTCCTTTCTTCTTTCCTTCCCTCCCTTCTTCCTTCTTTCTTTCTCCTTCCCTCCCTCCCTCCCTCCCTCCTTCCCTTTCTCCACTCCTTCCTTCCTTTCCTCCTCCCTTCCTTTCTCCCCTCCCTCTCTCCTTTCTTTTCCCTCTCTCCCTCCCTCCCTTCTTCCTTCTTTCCTTCCTGTTTGACATTCTTTCTTCCTTCCCTCCCTCCCTCCTCCTGATTCCTTCTTTCCCTCCCGTTTCCCTCGCAGCACCTTCCACATACGAATCTGAAACCCATGGGGCTGAGCCACCGGAAGCCAGGCTGGTTGCCGTCTTCCTGGCTTCTTTCTCCTCCTTTCCTTGATGCTGCAGCAAAGGACTCGCTGAATCCTGGCCCAGCAGAGGCAGGACTATTTCCCAAGATCTTTGGAATATCCCTGGATTGTTATTATTACTACTAACTTGGTTTTTGTTTTTAAAAACAACAACGCCCCACAAATGGGCCTGTTCCCTTCGTGGGACACACCTTGTTGGACTGTTATTTTTTTAAAACTGGGCCACCACCGAGCCGTCCGTGGGGTTTCCTTGTCATTTTTATACGTGTCTCTACTAGCCCTCTTGAGCAAAAAGAAGACAAAATCCCAAGGGCAACTTCACCGAGATGTTGAATCTTCCTGAAAGGACTTGATCAAACCGAAGCACTGGAACTCCCAAGAGAAGGAGGTCCCCAGATTTAAAACCAGGCGACACTCTCACCCCCACCCCGCTGGATTCGTGCAGCAGAAGAAAACCGCCGGTGCCCAGAACGAGGCGCTTCATCCACCGGACGTTGGGTGAAGACTTTCCTCCTCAATGAAACTTGAAATATTTCCTCCTCGTTTCTCCTGCCTCCCATAAGGGCATTCTGCATTAGCAAATCAATGCCTTTCCCAAAACGGGATATGCCTCTCTTCCTATCCTGATTGCATTAAGCTGACCGATTGCAAAAAAACAAACAAAAATAAAAAAATAAACGAAAGAACGAAACGAACGAAAACAAAGGACGAAAACAAAGGGGGACACAAAACACACAACCTACACCTTTCGCCATCGCACAACCCGGGAAGCCGCCTAAGGCAGTTTTCCTCGTTGGGATGGGTGACCGCCATGTGTTTCTCTCTTCTCCGAAACCAGCTGTATTTCGTACTTTACTTCTTTTTTTTCCCCTTCTTTCGGTTTGGGTTCTTGGCTAATCAACTAGGCATGATGACAATCATATCTTACCACCGTTTTTCACACACAATCTCCTGGAAGGGCTTTGCTACATATTGTGTGGCTTCTGTAAATTATCCAGAATTAAAACGTCGGCCGGTTTTACTGATGTAAGATGGTTTTCTTTTGATTCACCATTGAAAGGACAAGCTCTGGTTGTTTTGTTTTATTTTATTAATCCGATTTATTTGGCCGCCCGTCTCATGGAAAACAACTCTGGGCGGCATCGAGCAAGCCAGTCAAAACAGGAAAGAAATAAGATAATCATTAGTTCAAACCATGATACAATCATGATTAAAAAAGAGTTAGAAATGAGAGAAGCGGAGCTAAGAAAAATCTCATCATCACCATCATCATCATTATTATTCACTGGTTTTTAGCCTAGATGAAGCCATGCAAAAAAGACAGGGATTTTTGTATGCTTTGAGGGAAAGGAGCCATTTAGAGTCACACAATTTTTCCAAAATTTGCCAAATCTGTTTAGTACTGTGTCCGAAAAAAAAGAGGGGGGTGTCAGTCGTCTCCCCAAAATTTCTGGGAATTGCCAGTTATTTATTGGATCAGGCAGCAAATGACAATAGAACTACGATATTTACAGTGTTACGATATTATTATTATTATTATTTTAAAATAGTTTATCCAACTTAAGATCCAAAAATCAAATGAAGGCAAGTAAAGATTTATGACCTTCCCAGCTGGCTTCTGATAACTCAATGGGGGAAGTCAGATTCACTTAATGACCAGATGGTTCTCTTAATAACTAGAGTGATTTGTTTACGAGCCATGGTGGCACAGTGGTTAAGAGTGCAGCATTGCAGGCTAATTCTGCCGACTGCCAGCAGTTCTCACTGGCTCAAGGTTGACTCAGCCTTTCATCCTTCCGAGATCAGTAAAATGGGGACCCAGATAGTTGGGGGCAAATATGTAAACGCTATAAACCACTTAGAGAGGGCTGTAAAGCACTGTGAAGTCTTAAGTGCCCTTCCTTCCTTCCTTCCTTCCTTCCTTCCTTCCTTCCTTCCTTCCTTCCTTCCTTCCTTCCTTCCTTCCTTCCTTCCTTCCTTCCTTTCTGTCTTTCTGTCTGTCTGTCTGTCTGTCTGTCTGTCAGAATGCTGTATTGCAGGCTGACTCTGTCCCACTGTCAGCTCAAGGCTGACTCAGTCTTCCATCCTTAGCAGTGAAGCACTATACAAGTCTGAGGGCTGTTGCTATTGTTGTTAACAACTTGGCAAAAAAAAAAACCCTCTAAAATTGACTCAACAGCCACTTGTTTAGCAACTGGAAATCCTGGTCCCAATTGTGGATAAAGCAAGAAGTATCTTTACTAACAAGAGTGGCTGTTTCTTCCATCTTCTAAGCCAACAAATTCTGATTTAAGCAGCATCGGTTCTTCCAGACAGAAACCCGGAGTGCCAACAGGCAGCCAACATCTCCATCCCTTTACTTGGAAGTAAATAAATAGGGAAGCCGAGATCATTAACTCCGTTCGGAAAGCCTTAAAGCAGGACATGGAAGTCAATTTCCCTAATAAAACGGGGGGGGGGGGGGGAAGAAAAATGGGACTTCCGGATAACCTTCTGTTCACCCTGCAGGGATGGAAATGAATCGAGTCATTGGGGATTTAAAAAGAAAAAAAGCAAGCGGTTCTTTCTTTTCTTTTTTTTAAGGGAATAAAATCTGTTTGCTTTTCTTCTGATTAATCTCCCTTGAATGTCATGGCGAAGAGGATGGGGGCAAACCAGACACTGCAGAGGAGAGTCAAGGACAAAACCTCTAAAGATTTATTTTGGCTTCTGAGAAGACCTCCAGTCGCCCCCCCCCCGCTCCTCCTCCCCACGACTGCTGAGGCAGGATTTCTGTTTTATTGTGTCTAAAAAATCATTATAAGAGAAAGGAGGAATGGAAGAACTCTCATAACACCAGAGCCATAATTCCTCTTTTTACGGTTTCTAGGAAACGAACCAGCTCCTGGAAAAATTCACCGCTAAACGTTCTCCTTTCTCCCAACTTATCCCAGTGGGGGGAGTCCTCGACTTACGGCCACAATCGGGGATCAGAATTTCCATTGCTAAGCAAGGCGGTGGTTTGGCAAGTCATGCTCGGTTTTATGACCTTTGTCACCGCCGTTGTTAAGTGAATCACACGGTCATTAAGCAAATCTGGCTCCCTCCTCCCCCCCCTGGATTTCGCATGTCAGAAGCCGGCTGGAAAGGTCATCAATGGGGAATCACGTAACCCATGATGCTGCAACCCTCCTCAATCTTATGTCGGTGGCCAAGAACCCCCAATTTGACAGGGATAACCATGGGGATATGGTGAAGGTCGTAAGTGCAAATTCTAGATCACTTCTCCCAGGGCTGTTGTGATTTTGAACGGTCACTAAGTGGATGGTTGTAGGTGAAGGACTACCCTGCTTCCCCCAAAATAAGACATCTCCTGATAATAAGCCCAATCGGGCTTTTGAGCGCATGGCAATAGGCCAAGCGCTTATTTCAGGGTTCAAAAAAATATAAGACAGAGTCTTGTTTTCAGGGAAACACGGTAGGTAGGTAGATAGATAGATAGATGATAGATGGATGTATTGATGGATATATAGAGATGAGAGAGAGATGATGGATGGACAGACAGATAGATGAGAGATGGATGGATTGATAAATAGATTATAGATAGATAGATAGATAGATAGATAGATAGATAGATAGATAGATAGATAGATAGATAGATTCCCTGTTTCCCCCAAAATAAGACACCCCCTGATAATAAGCCCAATCGGGCTTTTGAGCGCATGGCAATAAGGCCAAGCGCTTATTTCAGGGTTCAAAAAAATATAAGACAGTCTTGTTTTCAGGGAAACACGGTAGGTAGGTAGGTAGATAGATAAATAGATAGATGATAGATGGATGTATTGATGGATATATAGAGATGAGAGAGAGATGATGGATGGACAGACAGATAGATGAGAGATGGATGGATTGATAAATAGATTATAGATAGATAGATAGATAGATAGATAGATAGATAGATACTCTGCTTCCCCCAAAATAAGACACCCCCTGATAATAAGCCCAATCGGGCTTTTGAGCGCATGGCAATAAGGCCAAGCGCTTATTTCAGGGTTCAAAAAAATATAAGAGAGGGTCTTATTTTTGGGGAAACATGGTAACTGTTCAGGCCTTGGGGACTTCACCCACCCGTACAAGCAGTTCTTGACTTGCAACAGTTCATTTAGTGACCGGCATTGAAAAAAGTGACTTGAGACCGGTTTTTCACATCCGGGATCATTGCAGCATCCCATGGGGGGCACTGATTTGCCAACTGACTCATACTTATGACAATCGCAGTCTCTCGGGGGGGGGGCACGCGATCCCCTTTTGCGACCTTCTGACGAGCAAAGTCAAGGGGGAAGCCAGGTTCACTTAACAACCGTGTGACTCACTTAACGCAACCGCAGGGATTCCCTTAACAGCTGTGGCAAGAAAGGTGGTAGAACTCACCTAACAAATGTCTCCCTTAGCCACAGAAATGTTGGGCTCAGTTGTGGTCGTAAGTCGAGGACTACAATACCTGTACAACCCTTGGGGACCTCATCCAATCCATGCTCCTCTCCACCGTCTTTGCCTCTCTACCCAATCTCACTTCATCTCCAAGCTCTATCAAAGAGGCCACCAAGATGTGCGGCCCCTGGCAGGCAGGACAAGTGACCCAAAGACGGCACGGCTTTCGTTCAAAAATGGGAGTCTGAGACATCCTGGTGGGTTGTGTTCCGTTGCAACTTTTCCGCTGGTCCTTGAGCGGAGGCCTTGGGAAGAGAGTTTGGGTTCAAATCGATGTGAAGCCTGAAGGCACTTGGAACCCTGACATTGAGCCTTCAGGATTTAGGCTTCTTCTCTGCGAAGGGGAACCTTCTGGGCTTCTCACTCTGCCAGGGGGAAAATAGAGGGACGCTGATCAGAGGGGTCACTTCAGAAAGACCCTTCCCAGAAAATACACTTCTGAACATTCCTTGCTAGGTGAAAACTGTGAACATTACTGGCTGGAAGGCTCTCCATATGCTTGGATGCTGTATGGGTTTTTTTTTTTTTCAAATTCAGGAGATTCTATCTCTGTCAGTTGGTCCACCCATCCACCCATCCACCCTTCCATATCATTCCATCCATCCACCCATTCATTCCATCCACCCATTCATTCCATCCATCCATCCACCTATCCACCCACCCGCCATTCTATTCCATTCCATCCCATCCCATCCCATCCCATCCCCCCACACATCTATCCACTGACCCATCCATCTCCCTTCCCCCTTCCTCTCCTTCCTCCTCTTTTCCTCCTACCCTACCCTACTCTACCCTCTCTGGATTTTGGATATTCAACCTAGACAACCCCTTTTTTAATTGACTACATCCATCCTCTCCCTACTTTGCTCACTGAGTTCTCTGAAACCTAAGAAGACTCATCATCCGGATTGGCCCCTATTATGTACCGCTCAAAAAGAAAATCTCCTTATTTATGAGCCATGCCCCCTTCACACGGGGTGACTATTCAAGGTTACAGTACCTTTTGGGCGACCTTTCCTTCTAGTCTTTTCCCTGGCAGATAGGGAACCTGCTCGTAGGGGTCCTCCAGAGATGCAGCTTGACTTGTGGTTGAGGAGCGTTGAGAGTAAGGATCAGGTATTTTTTCATATGGACTCTCAGGGTTGATCTGAAGCTTGGAGACATGACCAAACTTTCTGGAGATTTGATCATAAGACCCTTTGGATCTGCTGAGGGAAACCTTGGGAGGTTTTTCTGAGCCAAGGAAGATACCTTTTGCCCACCTGAACGATTCCTGAGTATTAGTTGTGTTGTCCGCCCATAAGGTAGATGGTTGGATCTTCTCATCCATGCGTTCCTTTGGGAGTTCAGACAAGGATTTGGGTTGGTTTAGTTGCCCATGTTCTTTGTTGACCACCGACCTCGTGTTGATCCTGAGAGGAGAGTCATGGAACTCTTCCGAATTTTTGGATTTATTCAGCAATGTGGGAGATAGTTTTGAAAGTGGATAATTAAGAACGGCTGATTTCTTGGACAATAAAAAGGTGGACTGATAATTGTGGGGCTCAGCAGATATCCAACAGTTTTTGGGTTGGTCTATGGCAATCCTAGAATAATTTGTGACTGGTTGAGCTGGGTCTGCAGGATTCACTTTTATGGTGAATGGTGTGTCTGATTGCTTGGCCAATCCAAATTCTTTCTTCCTTTGGCAAGGAGAGCTGTGACCTTGGCCCAGTCCTACAGATCCCTTTGCCTTAGTGTCCCCAAAAATTCTGGCCCCCTCTTTTGACTTTCCCAAGCTTCTTTTATCTAAAGGAAGTTTCTTCACAGCTGAGTAAATAGTTCCTTCATCTCCAACCTCTTCCTCCAGAGACAATGACTCCAGCAAGCAGGACCTGTCTGGTATTGGGGGGGCTGCATCTGGATCCTCCTGTATTGATTTAAGGCAAAGAAGGGAAAAAGACTGTTCGTGGAGAAGAATGTCTACTTCTTAGAATTCTTCCTTCTTTATTAGAATTCTTTATTGGCCAAGTGTGATTGGACACACAAGGAATTTGTCTTCGGTGCGTAAGCTCTCAGTGTACATAAAAGATATAAGTAATGAATCATCGTCGTAAATAACATTCATCATGAATCATAAGATACTACACGTAGGGATAGCCATAGGATACTAGGTAAGCAATCAAAAGCATACTAGGAAACTAAATTTGCAAGCAACAAGTTTGTAAAGATGCAAGCAACAAGTTTATTGTCATAAGTGGAAGGAGATAGGACATAGGAAGGACGAGGAGAAGAATAGTAATAGTCTTAGTAAATAGTTCGACAATGTTGGGGGAATTAGTTGTTTAGCAGAGTGATGGCATGCGGGGAAAATACTGCCCTTGTGTCTAGTTGTTCTGGTGTTCAATGCTCTATAACAGGGATCTCCAATTTTGGCAACTTTATGACTTGTGGACTTCAACTCCTAGAATTCCTCAGCCAGCGCATGCTAGATGAGGAATTCTGGGAGTTGCAGTCCACAAGTCATAAAGTTGCCAAGGTTGGAGATCCCTGTTCTATTAACGTCGTTTTGCTCTATAACTTCTTGCATGAAGATCTCAAGAGGTACCTTCTGAATGTGGACTCTTACTTGCCATGGCAGAGAAGCAAAGAAGATAAGAAACAGAATATAAACTTTCCCCATTGCTGAATTCCAGCAACCAGTCTTGAAAGCCAGGCCTCCTCTAACAGGGAGGGAATCAGATATGTCATAAATAATTGCTACCAATTCTTCCCCCTTTGGAAAATGGTTTCATCCATCCCTTGGCAGCCCCCTCAACACCGCCATATTGTTGAGTTGAGACCAACCCATGAACTGCTATTGCTCCTGGAGAGTGAGCAAGCTGAGGATATTTTAAATCAGTGCCCCAAAATGTTGTATATTGCAATGATAAATGCCACCATTGAACCGTCAATGTCACCATGGAACTTTGCTGCTTCTGAAGATCTCACCAGGAGTTACAGGGTGAGGATCACTTTGATACAAAACTGAGCACCCAAGAAGATTCTTGTATACGATCCAGACTTTGGATCCTTCTAACTTTCCGTTTCCATGCATGCAAAGCAGGGATACCAGTGGTGGGATTCAAATTTTTTTACTACTGGTTCTGTGGGCCTGGCTTGGTGTGGCTTGGTGGGTGTGGCAGGGGAAGGATATTGCAAAATCTCCATTCCCAGCCCACTCCTGGGGGAAGGATACTGTAAAATCTCCACTCTGGGGCCAGCCAGAGGTGGTATTTGCCGGTTCTCTGAACTACTCAAAATTTCCGCTACTGGTTCTCCAGAACCTGTCAGAACCTGTTGAATGGCACCCCTGCAGGGATCCCACCAGCCTGAAGGACTTGAGGTTGGATGAAGCTGGTTTGGATCACTCTCCAAAACCTACCTTTGAATTTTGACGTTCCTTGAAAAGAGACTTCTGCTCTTCCTGAAGTGGAGTCCTTGGATGTCCTGGCTGATTGGTGAAATGATTCCGGGTAACCAGCGAATCGGCAGATGGGTTCCTGCTCGGTGTTGAAGCATCTGCACTGGGACTTCGATCTGAAGATATTTCATCATATATACTTTTCTCCTCCAGCTGTGAAAATGGAAGAACGTGGAGGAAGATACAGCATGCTGGACCATTACCGCTAATTTAGAAATGCAGGCAAGTTCTAGATAACTTCCTAGTTCAAATTCTTTGGGCAGCCTACAGACCATGAACCCAAAATACCATCCCAACTTTTAAAAAGAAAGGTCTCGAGAGCCACAGCTATAGTACACCAATAGCAATTCAAAAATATGAATTTTAGCTCTAAGGAAACTGAAGTGGCACCTTTGGTATCAACTGCTTTCTTTCAAAGTCATCAAATTTGGTACTCAACGCATTCTGATGCAAAAATTTTATCCCGGTACTCATCGTTTCTTTGGTACTCAACATCCAAGCTAGAACTTGTTGTGTTGGCTGCCTTGTGACTTACTACCTTATTCCTCATGGGAAAAATTTGTTTGGTACTCATCACGCCTCTGAGAACCAATTAAAAATAAGTATCAAGGTACCGCTGTACCCTGCGATGCTAAAATGATGCTGAAATTCTTGGACGAAGAAGGATATCTCGGACTGTCATAGGAAGCCTCAAGGGAGACTCTTCTACTGATTGCAACCCTTTGAGACAGGCTGGGTGGTATGACAGGGACTCTTAGCTAAATAACAATAGCAATAACACTTAGACTTCTACACCGCTTCACAGTGCTTTACAGCCCTCTCTAAGTGGTTGACAGAGTCAGCATATATTGCCCCCAACAATCTGGGTCCTCGTTTGACCCACCTCAGAAGGAGCGAAGGCTGAGTCCGCCTTGAGCCTGATGAGATTCGAACTGCCAAATTGCAGGCAGCCGGCAGTCAGCAGAGGTAGCCTGCAGTACCGCACTCTAACCACTGCGCCACCGCGGCTCTTAAATGCAACAAAACCACAGGATGATAATTTACGTTTGCATCATTGGGTTGGAGGCTATCTACGGTTCGGCAACCCGACCCACCTTGGGACAGGCCGACGTGAGGTTTTCTCCAAAGGGCTGAATCTCAGACCTCTGGTAGTAGCCGATCAGTTCAGTCAAATTCGCATGCGCCCGTGTGTCTCCGGAGACGACGTACTGCCCACTGCGGTGGCAGCTGATGACAAAATGACGGCAGCGATCCTTCCCTCTGGAAGTCAAAAAGCGGGACATCTGAGGAGCAGGTGCTGAGGACAACCTGCAGCCTGTCCTGGTTCTTTTCTTGACTCCCCAAAGGGGGAAAAAAAAAAGAGTCGTGGAGACTTTCCAGGAAAAGCCAAGTTGAAATTCCAGCTAATTGCAGATCACCCAGTTGGCGCCATTGTTCCTTTCCTGGTCTGTCTAGGTTCCGCCTTTCATTTGCCTCTCTCTCTCTCTCTCTCTCTCTCTCTCTCTCTCCTGCCCAGGTACCAAGTCCAGCCCCAATTGGCCCTACCAGTAAGGAGAATGGGACGGATGTCTCAGGTGGGGGTGGGGGGAGGGAGGGAGAGAGAACAGCCCAGCTTTTCCTTCCACTTCTCGCCTCCTTCCCGGCTATCCTGAACTCTCGGGGTTGGGGGTGCACACCTGCAAATTCAGTCCCTGAACTGGGCAGTTTAAAGCCTCCTGCCACTGGATTTATTATTATTATTTTTTAATAATGGATGGCACCTTTGTCCCAAAGGACAGGATGAAATGAACAAGCCTGAGTTTGGACACACTGGGCTTGATTTGGCCACCAACCTACGGCTTGTAGAGATGTACTGATGCCAGAAATGGAAATTTCCTGCTGGTAATATATTTTATTGCGAATGTTGCTTTGAATCATAGGTTCTGTGAATCACAGCAGTTTGATCTCTGTGATCGCAATACTTTATTTGTCTATTAGTTCCTAATCTCCTTCCTTCCTTCCTTCCTTCTCTCTCTCTCTCTTTCTTTCTTTCTTTCTTTCTTTCTCTCTTTCTTTCTTTCTTTCTTTCTTTCTTTCTTCCTTCCTTCCTTTTTTCCTTCCTTCCTTTCCTTTCCTTTCCTTTCTTTTCTTTTCCTTTCCATTCCTTTCCTCCCTCCCTCCCTCCCTTTCTTTCTTTCTCTTTCCTTTCCTTCTTTCCTCTTTTCCTTCCCTTTTTTCTCCCTCCCTCCCTTCCTCCCTCCTCCTCCTCTCCTTCCTTCCTTTCTTCCTGCCTGCCTGCAGCACATTAGGCAAAGCCTCCTCCCCTTCCTTCCCATGCAGTTTAGTTGCTTCCAGTCTAGCAAAGACCACCTTGAATCTGCCCAGCCCTGCTTCCTTTCTTCATCCCCGGAGCATTTAATCCCAAGTCCACCTGGCTGAGCTCCTGCTGGCGTTCTTTGCCACAGAGCCAAAGGCTGGAAGGCTGACCTGGAGAAAGCCCAACAGTCCATCTTCACAGCTTCTCAAGGACTGGATTCAGGGTCGCAGAGCACCGGCGTGTGAAGAAAGAGACCCAACCCAAGAGGGATTTGGGAAACGGTGACTTTTCTCACCCCTGGGAGAAGCCGTAGACTTACCGGTAGGAAAGGATGTAGCCGAAGGCTTTTTCGTTCAACCTGATCAGGAAGCAGCCAAACTCTCTGTTTTCCAGCAGCGTCTCAGTTTCCCTGATACAAGAGAGGAATTTTGACAAGGATTCCCTTTTTAAATATGACTGAAGAGGATTTAAAGATAAAAACGAGAAAAAAAAAAAAGTAAAAAAAAATTGAGGAAGAATGCTGGCAAGGATCTACTGTTTCTGCAACAGTAGACCTTCCATAACCTTAAAATATACATGGCTTCCAAGCCACGTCTCCTATTTCGGACTAAAATTCTGCTTCCTCTCGATCAGAAAAGGGTCGTTCGCTTACTGTCTGGTCAGGAATCCATGGAACCAGTCTGGCAATCTGCCCTCTTGCAAGAGGAGAGCAATCTGCGTTTCCAGGAACCATCTTAAGATCAGGTCTTTCAGCATCTCCGAAGGCTGCCTTTCCCTTTGCCTTTCCCTTCCTGTGGAGGGGAGTCCCACCGGCTGATTCTGCATCCTGCCTGCCAGAAGAGATGCAGAATATCCCAGGGAAACATATATATATATATGTGTGTGTGTGTGTGTGTATATTCTTTTTTTTTTACAGCTTCCCAAAACACTCATTTGCTTACTGTGTTTCACCAGCCTTTCTGGATGGCTGAAGCCATTCATCAGATCAAACGTCCTTATTTGCAGAGTTGACAACTTGGCTCGGGACCAGACTAGAGAACTTGGCCGGCCCCAAGCTCAAATCCTAAGAAAAAGAAGTTCCCTATCAGAGACTGTGCACCGTCTTAGTTCTACTTTGGGTGAATGGCTATGGCTGTTAACAGGCTTTCACTTGGTTAGAACCTGGGCTTGTAGCCATGGGGGGTGGATTTGTCCTGTATACAAGGTAGTAATTGGAAAGGGAAGGAAAGGGAAGAGGGAAAGAAAAGAAAAGAAAAGGAGAAGGGGGGAAGGGAGGGAGGGAGGGAGGGAGGGAGGAAAGAAGGGATGGCAGAAGGAAGGAAGGAAGGAAGGAAAGGAGGGAGGCAGGTAGGGAGGAAGGAAGGAATACAGGAAAGGAAGGAAGGAAAGAAGGAAGGGAGTAAGGAAAGAAAAAAAAAGGAAGGAAGGAAGGAGGGAGGGAAAGAAGGAAGGAAGAAAGAAAGGGAGGGAGGGAAGGAGGGAGGGAGGAAGGAAGGAAGGAAGGTATACAGGAAAGGAAGGAAGGAAGGAAAGGAGTAAGGAAAGAAAGAAAGAAAGAAAGAGAAAGGAAGGAAGGAGGGAGGGAGGGAGGGAGGGAGGGAAAAAAGGAAGGAAGAAAGAAAAGGGAGGGAGGGAGGAAGGAAGGAAGGAAAGAAGGAAGTGAATTCTGGGAGTTGAAGTCCCTGCATCTTCAAATAGCCAACGTTGATAAATCCTGTACTAAGCTGTCCTTCATCCTCAACATCACGGCCACTATCTTTTTTGGGGGGGCCACATCCTCTAGATATACCTGGCCGTCTCCAGGGGGTAGATGGCATCTGAAGACTGTATTGCCACTTTGAGCTTGGCTTGGACCTTTCCATGTTGTACCAGGAAGCCAAAGAGAACCAACAGTGGATGCTTGACAATTTCTGGCTAAGCCCAATTATCATAATTTTCAAGTTACATTAACTGAATCTTTCAACTCTGCAAATATTTCTCCTCTCCTTTCCTTTTACTCAGTGGAAAACCAGGCAGGGTTCCTTCTAAGACGCTTCCCACACTCCTTTTCCTCCGGTGGGCTCAGCTGCCTCTTCTCTGCCCATTGCCTAGTCTGCAGCTCTTCCTCCTGTCTCCAAGGTCGTTCTCGCCTACCATCAAAACCATCCCAATTCTCTTTAAGGTCAGCCCTGAAGGGATTGCCCCCCCCTCGCTCAGTTTGTCCTGGTCTTGCTCTTGCTCGCCTCCCTCACCTGGCCGGGCAGTGGAAAGCCATGCAAATCATCCCACCCGTTCCTACGTGAATTGTCCTAGGGAAAAATGCAAATGCGTGCCTGTTAGGTGAAGAGCATCATTTTACATTCAAAGCCACCCGAACGTCAAACAAAAGAAAGTGGAAAATATGTAAATGTTGCAGACTCCGCACAGTTCCTATAGATGGAATGAGCTGAACTCGCTTTCAAATGGAATATTTTTAGTTCTAGGACAATTTAGAGCAATGTTTCTTCAGCTTGGCAACTATAAGTGGTGCAGACTTCAATTCCTTGACTGGCTGGGGAATTCTGGGAGTTGAAGTCCACTTATCTAAAATGGTATAGGTTCTCCTGCTTGAGCTGGGGGATGGACTGGAAGACCTCCAAGGTCCCAGCTCATTCTATTCCCTTCCAACTCTGTTAATCTGCTATTCTATTCCCTCTCTTAAAGTTGCTAAACTTGACAAATACTGGATTAAATTCAAGAACATATTAAGACATAAAGTCTTTTTTTTTTAAAATCAGCCACAACAAGCTGATAAACCATCAAAGTTGACACCCAACCAATTTCCTGAGGTACAGGAAATGTGCAGGTTGATTTTATGCCTTTCTCTGGCAGAATAGATGTTTTGATTAAATAGTTATTTTTATAAAGAAAAATACATGATACAAGCTAATTTAGAATAAGGAAAAGAAAGCCATCAAAAAGAAAGTTAAAAATGCAACAAAGGGGGAAAAAATAAAAGAAACAGATAAGAACACACATATACCAAGAAGTGGCTTCCATTCTTTTTACAACACTTATACTTACGGGACCGCCTGCTGTTACCACACGCCTCCCACCGACCCGTACGCTCTCACAGAGAGGGACTTCTCAGGGTGCCGTCCGCCAAGCAATGTCGGCTGGCGGCCCCCAGGGGAAGGTCCTTCTCTATGGGGGCTCCCACACTCTGGAACGAACTTCCCCCGGGTTTACGCCAAATACCTGACCTTCGGACCTTCCGCCGCGAACTGAAGACGCATCTTTTTATTTGCGCGGGGCTGTCTTAAATTGAATTTTATCTTTTATCAATTTTTAAACGGGGTTTTTAGTATGGAAATTTTTTAATTTTAGGCTAATTTAAATAAGTTTTTTAAATGGTATTTTAATCTGTATATTGTATTGTTTTATCTTGCCTGTACACCGCCCTGAGTCCTTCGGGAGAAGGGCGGTATAAAAATCAAATAAATAAATAAAATAAATAAATAAGCACAATCATAAATTTATCTCTTACTCTATAACTCACTTTTTTAAACCATTTTTTTCTAATCATCAAAGAAAATCCAAAGTTCCTTTTTTTTTTGGTAGCTTTTTGGTTGCTGTTGTCACTTGCATTCCCTAATTTGCTTCCCCTTTTATCCTTTGCTTTTTGTAGTTTATATAAATATTTGGAATTTAATAAGGTTTTGATTTAAAAAACCCCATAGATTATGTTCAATTTTGTCCAAAAAAAAAGTCCCTCAGAGGTTTCTAGTCCCAATAAAAAATAGATATTGTCCTATTGTTGATCAAGGAAGTCAGTTTAGCCATCCCAGCAAGTTCCATCCTCTTCACTAACCATTCTTCCATTGGGGTTCCCATCTTGGTACATTAAAATAATGTACAATATTTGTTATCACCACAGTTATGTACATAGAGAAAATTCTGTAACTTTTTTCCCAACAGTTTGTCCATCAGTCCCTAAAGAAAAACCTCTGGTTTCAACAGTTATATTGATCTTTAAAACCCTCTGAATCAGAGTTTGTATGCAGGCTGGTTTTTCTGGAAACAATATTTGGTATTTCCCCTAATTTAATTGAAGACGGACTTCAATTCTCCTAATTCTTTTTACAAGGTTAAGGGCAGAAATATCACTGCGCCCTCTAGTGGGTGATCCAGGTAACAACTTTGGCATTTGAATCGTCATAAACTGCATTTGGCCTCTATGGATTTTAAACAATGCGAAGTAAACTTAAGTCCCAGCAGGAAGGTACCTCCAACTACAGAGAGTAAATACCACTCCCTACTAGCTCTGATGATGTTCCCTAGTTGGGTCATGGAATGTCTGCAAGAAAACAACCAAGCTCAGAGAGCATCAAGGACACTACAGTTCTTCTTCTTCTTCTTCTTCTTCTTCTTCTTCTTCTTCTTCTTCTTCTTCTTCTTCTTCTTCTTCTTCTTCTTCTTCTTCTTCTTCTTCTTCTTCTTCTTCTTCTTCTTCTTCTTCTTCTTCTTCTTCTTCTTCTTCTTCTTCTTCTTCTTCTCCTCCTCCTCCTCCTCCTCCTTCTCCTCCTCCTCCTCCTCCTCCTCCCTTCTAGCTCTGATGATGTTCCCTAGTTGGGCCTGCAAGAAAACAACCAAGCTCAGAGAGCACCAAAGATGCTACAGTTCTCTTCTTCTCCCCCCCTCCCTCCTCTTCCTCCTCCTCTTTGCAGACAATGGCTGTGACTTCCATTCTTCTAAAGAACTTGGGTGTGGTAATCATGCCAGGCCAGCCCCTGGGCGGTTTTGAAAGTGCAAGAGGAACAAAAATGTCAGTTTCATGACTTTTCATGCATTTCCTTCTGCTACTATTTTTGACCTCCTGATCTTCAGCGAAGGCAGAACTTCCTCTTTCTTCCTTTACTCAAGCAGCTTTCGAGATCTGAAGGAAGATGGGAAACAAAGAGATGCTTTGCTTCTCAGCGAGGATCTCGCGCTGCCTCCTGGCTCTCCTGTTGCTGAGAGAAGCTGCAGGTATGGCTCTCATCCCACCTCCTGCTTTGGTTCCCGGGGTGGCGTCTCCTTTTCCTGCTGGGCATTTGTCACGGGGTGGAATTCCCACAATGTGGGATCTACAGGAAGCAGCTGGAGCTGAGCGAAAGAGGAAGACGCAGCCTCTCCTTAGGGGCCTTTTCTGCTGCCTTTTATATTTGGAGTTTGATCTTTGCTTGGCTTTGGGGATACTTTTTTGGGTGTGGTCTTGATTTGGATTGACAGACCTACGACCACAACCGAATCCAACATTTCTGTTGCTAAGCGAGGCAGCTGTTCGGTGAATTTCGCTAATTCATTTGTTAAGTCAGTTTTGCCCCATTTTACGCCCTTTCTCGCCACCGTTGTTAAGTGAATCACAGCAGTTGTTAAGTTAGAGATACGGCTGTTAAATGAATCTGGCCTGCCCACTGACTTTGCTTGTCAGAAAAGGGGAATCACGTGACCCCGGGGACACTAGAACCGTCATAAATATGAGTCAGTTGCCAAGTTCTGATCACGTGACTATGGAGATGCTGCAATGGTCATTAAATGTGAAAAAAGGTCACAAGTCATTTTTTCCCCCCAGGGCTGTTGTAAATTCGAAAGATCACTAAATGAACCGTTGTAAGTCTAGGTTTGTATTTATTATCTTTTCCTCCCAATGGGGTAGCAATTCCTTATTCAGGGGTGGGGCACAGCTTGGGTGTTTTCCTGGACTCACAGCTGACCTCTGAAGCCCTTTGTAAAGCCTTAGTAAGGCCACACCTGCAATACGGCATCCAGTTTTGGTCACCACGTTACAAAAAAGAGGTTGAGACTTTGGAAAAACTCCAAAAAAGAGCAACTAAGATGATTAAAGGCCTGGAGACTAAAACATATGAAGAATTCTCCAAAGCACCTGAAAGATTAGTTTCCATCTGTTGTACAAGAAACAACAGATGGAAACTAATCAAAGAAAGAAACAAGCTGGGATGAAGGAGAAACTTCCTAACAGGGAGGACAATTAACCAGTGGAACGACTTGCCACCAGAAGTTGTGGGTGCTCCATCACTGCAGGTTTTTAAGAAGAGGCTGGACAGCCATTGGTCTGGAATGGTATAGGTTCTAGGTATAGGACCTATACCAGGGGTGAAATCCAGCAGGTTCTGACAGGTTCTGGAGAACCGGTAGCAGAAATTTTGAGTAGTTCGGAGAACTGGCAAATACCACCTCCGGCTGGCCCCAGAGTGGAGAGGGTCTGGAGATTTTGCAATATCCTTCCCCATGGAGTGGGGTGGGAATGGAGATTTTGCAGTATCCTTCCCCTGCTACGCCCACAGAACCAGTAGTAAAAAAAATGGATTTGACTACTGACCTATAATGGTATAGGTATAGAGCATGGGGTTGGACTAGAAGACCTCCAAGGTCCCTTCCAGCTCTATTCTGAGTGATTGAACCAATCCATGGTGGGGGGGGGGAGAATATGCTGGAGTCTGGCAGGAGTTCAGCGTTAATCCTTCCACCTTGCTCTGTTTTTCTTACCTTAGGTGCCACTTTCTTTCATCTGTATGAAACTGAACTCAGGACTCTGACCTGCAATGAATCCTTTGGGGGAGACAATGCTACTTGGTGGATTGGGCAGCAGACTACCTCTCTGCAAAAATTTGAACGGTGGTGCTACTATCAAAATGGGGTTGTCCAAACTCACTCTAAAAACTCTAACCATGAAAACTGCCCCAACAACCTTTCCCTAAGCAATTTCTCCAGTGGTGGGATTTTTGCATGCAAAACCCAAGTGGGGCATCGGATCAAAACCCTTCTATTTTCTTCAAAAAATGACTGCACCAATTTCAATTTCTTTATTGTAGCAATAATAAAGAACTCAACAGGTAAGAAGGTTTTATTTTTTTCCTATTTGGCGGGAATCAAAGTCAAAGTCATTTAGATGGTTTAGACCGGCCATTCTCATTGCCCCTGTTGCAATTCTTAGAAATGACTGAAGAGCTACCGTTGAGGCAAGCCATATCTGTTGATGTTCGCTGTAATAGAAATTGAACCTGAGAAATTTAAAAAACAAAATGATTTATTTGATTCTGCAGATTTCCTGAAAAGGTCTGGTTTAGAGAGTCAGATTTGGTTGGGTGCGTTTTGGGGACCAACTAGAGAATTTTAACAGAAGAGAATATTTGTAGCTCAAGGTTGAACTGGGGAGTTTTTGTTGCTCTCTGAGCTTGGTGGGTTTCAGGTAGATGTTTTATTACCCAGCTAGGTAACATCATCAGTGCCAGAAGGGAGTTGGGTTTGCTTGCCATATATATATATATACAGGTGGCTTGGTGGTGTTCATCAGTACTGATGATGTTCCCTAGTTGGGTAATGAAATGTTTGCAGGAAATGTTTGCAGGAGAATCATCAAGGAGGAGGAGGAGGAGGACCAAAGACCCCACAGATAGAGAATTTACAAGTTAAATCAGACTTGCACACAGAGGCCACCCATAAAAAGAATGACATCCTATAAGACAGGGTTCTCCAACCTTGGCGACTTTATGGCATGTGGACTTCAATTCCCAGAATTCCTCAGCCAGCATTCTGGGAGTTGAAGTCCACATGTCGTAAAACTGCCAAGGTTGTGTAGACCGTTGCTATAAGACAAGGCACCACACCAACCTGCAAAACAGCAGTGGGTTTTCCACTCCCTCTTTCAAAAAAATTGGACCCCGGGATCAAAGGAAACCCACCCAAACAATGACTGTTTTTCTCTGTAAGATGCAAAGCGCCACAGCAATAAGACAAGAATGTTGTGGGTCCGTAACTTGACAAAAATACGCCTCTAATCTCAACCCTTTCCCCCGTTTTGCACTGCAGAGCAGCGTTCTGAAAACATTGGTTGGAAAGCAGAGGAAAAGGTCTCCACTGAGGAAAACCAAAACTTTACTCTTTCCTGCGAGTTTGAACTGGGAAAGAACACAACCGATTTCGCTGTGTATTGGTTTAAAGAAACCAAACCGAGCAAGTGCCTCTTTTCAGCTTCAAATGAAGGCTACGGCACTGCTGTTGACTTCTCCTACGATATCAACTGCTGTATTGATGACGCATTCAGAGACCGACGAATCAAGAACTCCACAATTTTAGATCGTCAACATCGAAGCCATACGCATGTCGTTACAATCACCAACAGCACCACGGCCGACAATGGAAGCTATTTATGTCTGGTGGCCGCTTATAATAAAAGATACAGGTGGACAATAGAACGTAGGATATCTGTGAACGTGAAGGAAGGTGAGTTTCAAAGGGTGAGAACCGAGCATTAAAATGTGTCCCACAAATTCCGACTGTGAGGGCTCTTCGGTGCTCTTTGAGCTTGGCTGTTGTCTTGCAGACATTTCATGACCCAACTGGGTAACATCATCAGTGCTAGAAGGGTATGTGGTGTGGAGGGAGGAGGAGGAGGACCGTGGGGTCCTTGGTGCTCTCTGAACTTGGCTGTTGTCTTGCAGATGTTTCATGACCCAACTGGGGAACAACATCAGTGCTAGAAGGGTGTGTGGTGTGGAGGGAGGAGGAGGAGGACCGTGGGGTCCTTGGTGCTCTCTGAACTTGGCTGTTGTCTTGCAGATGTTTCATGACCCAACTGGGGAACAACATCAGTGCTAGAAGGACGTGGGGTGTGGAGGGAGGAGGACTGTGGGGTCCTTGATGCTCTCTGAGCTTGGCTGTTTTCTTGCAGACCAGAGGTGAGATTCACTTACCTTCCCTGCGGTTTGCAAATGTGAGTTCGTGCATGTACAGTACAGTCACGCATTACATCCGGGCCGGTGGGCAGAGCCTCCCACAGTCACTGCTACCGGTTTGCGTGATCCGGACAGAACCGGCTGAATCCCACCACTGTTGCAGACATTTCATGACCCAACTGGGTAATATCATCAGTGCTAGAAGAGAGGGAGGTTTGCTCTCTATTTATATACAGTGGCTTGTCCTGTCAGTGTTCCTAGTGATTCCTTGTTTATGCTTTTCTTCACTGTTAGCTACTTGCCTTGAGTTGGTCGTTCCTTCACTGGGGTGCTGTTGACTTCTTGGTCTACTCTTAACTTTGATGCTAATCTCTGCTCATCTGGGTGTTGATTGTGGGCAAGGAGGTATTTTGGTTTCGCTTTGGTGAGAGTAAACTGCACTCTGTTTTAGCACTGGCGATGTTGCCTAACATCTGCAAGAAAACAGCCAAGCTTAGAGAGCATTAAAGACCCCACAGCTGTTGTTGTTTTCCTCCTCCTCCTCTCTGCAAATTCCACTCCCTTCTAGCTCTGATGATGTTCCCTAGTTGGATAATGGAATATCTGCAAGAAAACAACCAAGCTCAGAGAGCATCAAGGACACTACAGTTCTCCTCCTCCTCCTCCTCCTCCTCCTCCTCCTCCTC
Source organism: Ahaetulla prasina (assembly GCF_028640845.1). NCBI lineage: Eukaryota > Metazoa > Chordata > Lepidosauria > Squamata > Colubridae > Ahaetulla > Ahaetulla prasina. Next base: position 24,497,965 of record NC_080551.1, read on the forward strand.
CTCCTCCTCCTCCTCCTCCTCCTCCTCCTCCTCCTCCTCCTCCTCCTCCTCCTCCTCCTCCTCCTAGCAAAGAATGGCTCTGATTTCCATTCTTCTCTTCACAAGCTCCACTCCCTTCTGGCACTGATCATGTTACCTAGTTGGGTCGTGAAATGTCTGCAACAGTGGTGGGTTTCAATTTTTTTTACTACCAGTTCTGTGGGTATGGCTTGGTGGGCATGGCAGGGGAAGGATACTGTAAAATCTCCATTCCCACCCCACTCCAGGGGAAGGTTACTGCAAAATCCCCATTTCCTCCCGATCAGCCGGGACTCGGGAGGCAGAGAATAGATGGGGGCAGGGCTAGACAGAATTTTTACTTCCGGTTCTCTGAACTACTCAAAATTTCCGTTACCGGTTCTCCAGAAATGCTCAGAACCTGCTGAAACCCACCTCTGGTCTGCAAGAAAACCCCCCCACTCAGAGAGCACCAAGGGCCCTGCCAGTCCAACCCTAAGTTACAAATGTTTTCTTCTATGGGATTCTGCTTCAGAAACTTCCCCGTTTGCTCATTTCCTCTTTCTGACTATTCTAGTATGAATTTTGCGTTTCTCTTTTTTTAAGCATCGCCAGATTCGCCACCCAACCCAAACCTCGGCCTGAAGATTCCCCTCGCAGCCATCGCTGCAGTCATCGTGGCAGCCCTGCTTCTGATGAGTGGGGTAATTTTATTCTTGTACTGCAAGAAAAAAGCAAAAGGTAAAAAGGAAAATGATTTGACCAGGGTGGCGTCAAAGGAAAACTTGCAATTTTGGGAAGGGAAAAAGCATTTGCAATATACAAAATTCACTCTATCTTTTTAAATATTTTGTTCCCAGGAAAGCCACTGGAAAGTCAACAAAGGTATTTGCCCTATCGTACCATTGAATAGAAATTGTATTTTTCCCTTTACCTCAAAATGATGTTAAAATAATCTCTTTTATTTAGGGACCAGACTACAGTGGCAACAGAAGATTGTAAGTCAATTCTTCTTTCTATCACTTTTAATTTCAAATGGTGGTTTTGAAACAAATATCGTATCCCTAATATTTGGGATGTAAATACCGAGATATTTCATAGGACCACTTAATGGATGGCGTTACGTTCAAGGCATTCTTGCAAAGCATATTTATTCTTTTGACAATGCACTGAAGCATCAGCTGATGCCACGCAGGCAAAAGCCTTCAAAAGTTTTCTTTTAATAACGAATTCAAAACAAAACAATCTTAACCTGTCGGGCATGTTCGCCAGCTATGTCTTCCATTCACCCGGTGTTGTGTCTCGCTCGCTTTCCCCGCAGCCGGGTCCCTCTTATCTCCTGCCGAACGCTGAGGAATGTCCTGGCATGCCTCCAGGCCCCAGCCCTGGCACCATGCCCAGACAGGCCGAGCAAGACAAAGGGCCTGACGTGCCTCCAGCTCCCAGCCCTGGCTCCATGCCCAGGCAAACGGAGCAACTAGACCCCTCCCCCTCCCCCACAGCATGTGAGCCTGAGGAATGTGAATTACCAACAGCTGGAGCCTGGAGAGATCCTTGCTTCCGGAGAATTGATAGGTGGCGTCAGCAAAAGGAAGGGAGGGGCAGGCCTGGATAAGTGCTGAGTCATGGAGCCACACCCCATGGCCTATATAAAGGATCTGCTTTCTGGCATTCTCTGACTCAGGCAAAGTCTACCTTGGATTGCTGAAGTCACTTCCCGGTCTCCTGCCTGCCTTGAGAACTCTGATAGGACTTTGGCAGAGCTGCAGAGGCACGCCTGATACGGACTTCCCCGACCCGGCCGTCAGCGGAGGAGTGGGACACGACACCCGGTTTGGTTGCAGTTTCAAAGTTACTTTAAAAATAAAAATGAAAAATATCTGTCTTTTTTTTCTCACTTCCAGGTTCCCCGTATGCCGTTTCCAGCCGCAACGACCTAAATGGACAAGAAACGGTTTATTCTCTAGCCACAAATCCTGGGGAAGCCCCTTCGGCCGCGTATTTCTCATCCCAGAGCAAGCCAGCTCCTCGCGTGCAACGTGGAGAAAATGTGGAAGATCTTTATTCTAAAGTTTTGAAGGACAAAAATGGTCCTTCCTTGGCCTCTGATTCCAGTGTATGAAGTGCCTGATTTTGCCTTCCAAAACTTTCCTTTATTGGGCAGGGAAAATGGACAATTCTCCAAAACAGGAAGGCAAGTTGAATTGTTTGGAGGACTGCAGATTTCAGGTCAAAATTCTGGAGCTGAGTAGGTGGAGAACATCTTCAGAGGATTTTCGCCAGAAAACATTTGAATTAGCTGGTTCCAGAACAGCTGCCCAGCTCTTTTCCCCTCCCTTCAACTTCCCTGTGAGCTGCCATGTTTTATTTTATTTTATTTTGAGTTTTGCACCCGTGCCATTGCTAAAAACCCCACCTGCCGCTTGTCTATGGAGATTCTCCACGATCCAGGTCATGGTTTGCTCCAAAGGCGCTTTTTCCAAAAGGCAACTGGACTTTCTTGTGTGTTTGTTTTTCTTTGAAAACATTTTGCTTCTCATCCAAGAAGTGAACTGAAGAAGCTTCTTAGATGAGAAGCGAAATGTTTTCAAAGAAAAAAATAAAAGAAAAAAGTCCAGTTGCCTTTTGGAAAAAGCATCTTTGGGACACCTGCTGCTTGGAGCATTAGCTGCCAGTGGTCTTCATGATTGGAAACCCTTTATGGACTTTTTGTCTTAAACATAATTGAATGATTGGAAACCCCTTATGGACTTTTTGTCTTAAACATAATTGAATGATTGGAAACCCTTTATGGACTTTTTGTCTTAAACATAATTGAATGATTGGAAACCCCTTATGGACTTTTTGTCTTAAACATAATTGAATGATTGGAAACCCCTTATGGACTTTTTGTCTTAAACATAATTGAATGATTGGAAACCCTTTATGGAACCCTTTTTGCTGAAAATGGATAAAAATGAATGGATGGTTTCAGAAGCCTCAAAAGAGGCCATTTAGGGGAAGAAGGCATCCAGGACATGTTATTTGGGAAGGTGGAGATAGTAAATCACAGATTAACAGAGTTGGAAGGGACCTCGTAGATCATCTAGTCCAACCCCCTGCCCTAGCAGCAGACTCTACACCATTTCTGACCGAGGGCAGTCCAGTCTCTTCTTGAAAGCTTCCAGGGATGAAGCTCCCACAACTTCCGAAGGCAATTCTTGGGGAAGCAACGGCTGCAAAGAGAAGTTTGGAAGTCACTTCTTTAGATATCTTCCCTTTTGTCTCTTTTCATTTATTCTTTCCTTTCTTTTTCTTTTTCTTTTCTTTTCCTGTTTTGAGTTTCAGTTGTTTTTAAATCTTGTGTAAAATTGTCTTTCAGGAACATACTTATAGAAAGGATCCCTTTAAGGAAACTTCCCAAGTATGTCGTGTATTATATGTTAAAACGTGTTGCAATGTTCAACAAAGACAACTCAAACCCCTTAAATACATTCTTCTTTGAAGCAGTCAAGCCAAACATGGGATTTCCACGTGTAGCACCTGTTTAAAACGTTCTTTGCAAGCTGGTTGTGGTTGTTTGTTGTTTTTTCAACGATGGTCCACTAGGTGGCAGCCTTGTCTCTTATGAGAGAAGCCTCTTTTGGCCAGAAGGCGCTAAGATCTGAAAGTACAACTGTTAGTAATCTTCCTCTGCGGTAGCTATTTATGGCGTCAGTTTTCAAAGTAGGAAGGTTGGGTAGGGGAGAAGTTGTAACAAGCTAGTGAAAGGTAGCTTTCCCCCCCACCTGATCTCCAAAATGTGTCATTCATAAATAAGAAGAAAAAGGAGATTTATTACCCAGGTCAAGTTCACTTCTTGAATGGCGAGGAAGAGCTATTTGGCATGTCAAGAGTGCTGTTTAGACTGGTGGGGGTGGTGGGGGTGTTCACCTTCAATTGTTGAACCCAAGGGTCGGTCTCAATGCTCCCTCCCTCCCTCCCTCCCTCCCTCCCTCCCTCCCTCTCTCTCTCTCTCTCTCTCTATATATATATATATATATTTTTCTTAGGATTTTATTGGCTGTCTTCATGTTTGGACCAGTGGTGAAATGTTAAATTTGTTAGTACCGGTTCTGTGGGCATGGCTTGGTGATGGTGGGTTTTTTTTAATGTGACTGGGTGGGCGTGGCCAACTTTTTTTTTTACTTTTAAAAGCATTTTTTCTACAACCTCTTCTAAGAGGTTGTAGAAAAAATGCTTTTAAAAGCCTCTGACGATCCCAGCTGAGCTGCGCTAGGAGGCTTTTTTTTTAACTTTTAAAAGCATTTTTTTGGCCGCAGAAAAAATGCTTTTAAAGTAAAAAAAAAAAAGGCTCCGATGATTGCAAGGCTCAGCTGGGCATGTGGGGGGGGGGCAGGGATTTTTGCTACCGGTTCTCCAAACCACCCACTGCCATTGCTACCGGATCGGACGATCCGGTCTGAACCAGGAGCATTTCACCCCTGGTTTGGATTGAATAAAAGACCCTTTGGAGGAATTCTCTCACCATTCCCTTTAAATCCTAAGAATTAGGATTAGGATTGAACTGGAATGGGAGAGGGGAGGGGTGTTGACTGCTGGAGAGAACTCCATGTTTACATCTTAAAATTTGTCTCCCTAAACAAATTGTTGCACTTGTAAAGTTAAGGTTAGGTGCTTGGAATGCAACCCAATCTAGATTCAGTCCAGAACTTTGCCTAATTTAGCAACTCTTCCCAGTGTAAAACCTATTTTAGTATCTAGCCACTCAACACATCTAATGAAGGCAGCTTCAGCTCATGCAACTTCCAAGAAAGAGTTTAGCGAGAAAGGATGCGACCAGAATCCTTCTGGAGAATTTAGACAGTCCAAATAGACAATGCAAATTTGGATAGATGACTAGATAAATCGGGCTGGATCTCATTCAATGCATTTGGCAGCAGAGTTGCCGAGTGTCTGCAGCCAATTTGTTGGGAGGGCTGTTGAGCAAGGGGTTGGACTAGAAGACCTCTAAGGCCCCTTCCAACTCTGTTATTCTGAGAGTAATTTGAGATGTATGCATCATAATTTCTCAGGAAGATTGGTCTTCTGATCTTCTTCTGAACTAGCTGAGATCCTTAATAACATGTTGTTTGCAGTTCATTGTGTGCGTTTCCCTACTAAAAGTTGAGCTGAAATTTATGCTGAGCCTCATCCTTGAATACCCGCTTTGTAAAGTTTGCATGGAAACATCTCCAGCAATTTCCACTGCTAAACCTTTATGGCAATTTGCTAAGCCTGCTAGGAGGAAAATTGCAAGTGTGATTGAACCGACCACCTCCACGAAAACAGGAGCAACAGCCCCAAAGGTCTCTCCTTTGCAAAATGTAGACATCCGCTTATTGATGTGCAAGAACGCAGCACTTTAGTAGTGAAACCAACGGACAGGCTCTTTGATTGAAATGTGCAAATACCATACCTGTGCTCCCTGACCCCTAGTAGTAACAAGAACCAAAAACCAACTAGCTTCAGTTGCATCATTTCTAGTCAAAAAACCAGGCATCTGATAGCACCTTTTTCAACAAAAACTTTGTGTGAAAAGGGCCAAGTGTTAATGTGAACTCAGAATTTGATAGCTGGAAACTTTTCTCCTAATAAAGTACAGCCGTACAGAATTTTAGTAGGAAAGCAATTTTTCAGGCATTGGCTATAAAAAACAGCTTGCTGCTTAAGGAAAAAGAGAGGACATTTCACGGCAAGCACAGTTCTGCTTCCTGAAAAACGGATGGCTTTGCTTCAAATCTCTGCTTATTCAGATATTACTGTTTCTTTGGCAACAGTGTGAGGAAGTGACCAGCTAATACCCAGTTCCCCCAAACAAACAGCACATGAATTTGGAGTTAAACATCCTTAGCCTATGATTTTAGGACTTAAGGAAGAGCAAACATGGAGCAGTGTAAAACACTGTTAAGTTAGGAGTTAGCAATGTTTTTTTTTTCCTAAAAGTGTTCGGTGAAGGAGGTTAATTCCCTTTTAATATTTGCTATCTTACAGTTTTAACGACTATTGGATTCACTGGGAAATTGGCAGCCCTGGAGGAAGCCTGAATTTTAAGTAGGATTGGCCTTTCGTTTAATTTATTTTGAGCTTTGCACAAGGAATTAAGAGGTAGGAGAACTGGATTTGGAGGGTGCTGTAAATTTCTGGAGAGTGTTAGACCCCTTGCAATTTGCATACCGAGCAAATAGATCAACGGATGATGCTATTAATATGGCTCTGCACTACATCCTACAGCATCTTGAATCTCCAAAGACCTATGTAAGGGTCCTCTTTGTAGACTTTAGTTCAGCATTCAATACCATCATTCCAGACATTCTTCTAACTAAGCTAAACCAGCTAATGGTACCTGAACAGACTTGTAAGTGGATCACAAGCTTCCTAACAAACAGGAAGCAGCAAGTAAAGCTAAGCCGGATCACTTCAGATACCTGTACAATTAGCACAGGGCCCCCCCAAGGCTGTGTGCTCTCCCCACTTAATATATAATATAACAACAGAGTTGGAAGGGACCTTGGAGGCCTTCTAGTCCAACCCCCCGCCCAGGCAGGAAACCCTACACCATCTCAGTCAGATGGTTATCCAACATTTTCTTAAAAATTTCCAGTGTTGGAGCATTCACAACTTCTGCAGGCAAGTCGTTCCACTTATTAATTGTTCTAACTGTCAGGAAATTTCTCCTCAATTCTAAGTTGCTTCTTTGATCAGTTTCCACCCATTGCTTCTTGTTCTACCCTCAGATGCTTTCCAGTCTTGGAGAGTTTGGCGAATCCTTTGGAGAGTTTTCCAGGGGTTCCCATTTATGGTTCTCCAGATGCCATCTATTGTTCTGGGGATATTGTTGACTTCAAAGGAAGACAGCAGAGACGTTAATACGTTCCAGGCTCCTGGCCTAATTTGGCTGTAGAACAAAAGATTTGGAAGACCATCCTAGAACTCTTGTGTGCAGAATTCTGATCAGGGAGGGACATTGTTCTGAAGTGAAATTCAATTACAGATATGGGGCCATAATTCACAAGGAAAGCATCTTCATTATCTGTGACTTGTAGACTAATTGAAAAGTCTCCCACTGTGTGGGTGACACTTCCATGAGTGATCGAAGCGGGCAATGAAATTTGAAGCCGTGGCAAAGTTGGGAGGGAACACAGAAGTTCCAGACTCCTGGCTTCTCTCCAGACCAGATTGTCCTCCTTCTGTGGCCTTCATGGACACATCCCAACAGGAGAAATATGGTTCTGTGCAATTCTCAGTGGACCATCTGAGGGGAAATGTTTGGAAGGATTGATATTATATGTGTGGAAGAGATTTTTTTCTCTTTGGTCCATGAGTCTATGCTTCATAGCGTTCTTCTTCCTTTTGAAATGAAGTTGCAGAACAAAATTAGGTTTATGCTTGAGTATACAAGTTTGGGATAAGATACCAGGAGAAGAAGAAAAAAAAATCAGAGCTATGGAACTTCCTTCCTTCCTTCCTTTCTCCCTCCCTTCCTCTCCCTCTGTGTTTTTCTTTCCTTCCTTGTTTGCTTGCTTCCTTGCTTCCTTCCTTTTTTTCTTCCTTCCTTCCTTCCTCCTTCCCTCCCTCCCTCTCTCCCTCCGTGTCTTTCTTTCTTTCTTTCTTTCTTTCTTTCTTTCTTTCTTTCTTTCTTTCTTTCTTTCTTTCTTTCTTTCTTTCCTTCCTTCCTTCCTTCCTTCCTTCCTTCCTTCCTTCCCTCCCTCCCTCCCTCCCTCCCTCCCTCCCTCTTCCTATAACAAACTAAAAAAGATGATTTAGTATTGAGACCATTCATAAACCTGTCTTCATTCCAGACCGGAAGGAAAAGTTTCCAAACACTTGCTTCTAAATCAATGAGGTTGCTTGCTTCAAGGGTATCTCTGTATGGCTATATATAGCCAAGACATTTGCCTCTCCCCAAAACGCCCCAAAAGATGGGAAACCTGTGATCTGCCCCACTCTGCAAGCCTTCCCCAGAGGCTGCCAGGTGTTGCCAATAGAAGCCCCCCTTTTGGGCCAATGGTCTTCCCCGCCCCCAAAAGGGCAAGGCAGGACCTGGATTAGATTCAGCCCTTCCAGAAAATGCAAAGAATGCCCCCCCTCTCTTTGAGAAGGGGGAGAAACGAAAGCCCCAGGAGTAGAGGGATGAGCCAGCCTTCTTCATCATCCCTCCCAAAATGGTTTCCCCAAAGATATTAAAGGTGGCCTCCAAACTCCAAAAGACCAGCTGCTCCCTCGCTCAAACGTGCAGCCTGCTACAATGGGAACAATAGACTATAAATAAAAGGAGCTGTTCCTGGTATTCAGAGAGGACTGGAGAAGAGTTTTGTGGCTGTGTTTGCACAACAGCATAAATCACACATCGGGGTTTACAAGCCATGTTGACCAAGCCGTAGCTCAAAACGTCTTCTCAGAACTGAAGGGTCTCAAGGCTTTGTCCTTGAGTTGGCCAAGAACTCGACCATCATGTCATGGACCCTCCTCAGTCTCTGCCCTTCCTTGATCTCCCTCCAACCCCGGGGTGAAATCCAGCAGGTTCTGACAGGTTCTGGAGAACCGGTAGTGGAAATTTTGAGCAGTTCAGAGAACCGGCAAATACCACCTCTGGCTAGTCCCAGAGTGGGGTGGGAATGGAGATTTTGCAATATCCTTCCCCCAGGAGTGGGGAGGGAATGGGGATTTTGCAGTATCCTTCCCCTGCCACACCTACCAAGCCATGCCCACCAAGCCACACTTACAGAACCGGTAGTAAAAAAAAAAAATTAGATTTCACCACTGCTCCAACCTAACCAGCTGGCAAAGTCAAACGAGTTTTGCAAATTTTGAGACTCTGCTTGAATTGGGTTGGAATAAGAGGGAAAATAATAATTTTATATCATTTCAGCTAAAGGCAACATCGGCTTGTCTCTTTCCTGGGCTGGAGCGAGATGAATCTAAGTCCCTGGGGACAGAGCAGAAAAATATATTTTTTACAAAGACAAAACCAGAAACACTGGAAGAACATAACAGCAAAAAAACAAAAAAACCCATAAACCCCCTGTTCTCTTATATACACCTCTCTTTCTTTTTTTCTCTTCTTGTTGTGTCTTGTCCGCTCTCACCGCAGCCGGGGTCTGCTTATCTGCTCCCGAACACGGAGGAATGTATGCCTCCCGGCCCCAGTCCTGGCTCCATGCCCAGACAAGCTGCAGAGGAGGGAGCATCCCCCGGCCCCAGCCCTGGCTCCATGCCCAGGCAAACGGAGCAGCTAGACCCCTCCCCCTCCTCCACAGCATGTGAGCCTGAGGAAAGTTTACTTCCAACAGCTGATTGGAGTGACCCTCGCATCAGAAGATTGGATAGGCGGAGGCAACAGAAGGAAGGGAGGGGCAGGCCTTAATGAGTGCTGAGTCATGGAGCCACACCCCATGGCCTATATAAAGGATCTGCTTTCTGGCAGTCTCTGAGTCAGGCAAAGTCGAACTTATCTTGCTGAAGTCACTTACTGGTCTCCTGCCTGCTCTGAGGACTTTGCTAGGACTTTGGGCAGAGCTGCAGAGGCAAGCCTGATTCAGATTTCCCTGACCCGGCCGTCAGCGGAGGAGTGGGACACGACACTTCTTTTCATTTTTTTAAAATTTTCATTTATATCCCGCCCTTCTCCAAAGACTCAGGGCGGCTTACAATGTGTCAAGCAATAGTCTTCATCCATTTGTATATTATATACAAAGTCAACTTATTGCCCCCAACAATCTGGGTCCTTATTTTACCTACCTTATAAAGGATGGAAGGCTGAGTCAACCTTGGGCCTGGTGGGACTTGAACCTGCAGTAATTGCAAGCAGCTGTGTTAATAACAGACTGTCTTAGCATTTGCTAATTGCGCCTTAAATATTTTCATGCTATGCTTTGGGCACCTACAATTATAACTCATTTCTATTGAGATTATTTTCATTTTTTAAAAATCATTTTTTCCTTCACAAACCATACTCTAAGCGTCTCAGCGTGCTTTGCTGTGTCATATATTGTTTACATAGAACTATTCCTGCTTGAATTTGGCTGGATTTTGCTATGAATACGCACTGTCAATGTTTCTATACTCATATGGTCTCCACCTAAGGAGAAATTTCCTAACAGTGTGAACAATTAACCAGTGGAATGTCCTCCCTCCAGAAGTTGTGGGTCCTCCATCACTGGAGGTTTTTAAGAAGAGGCTGGACAACCATTTGTCTGAAATGGCCTAGGGTCTCCGTCTCAACCAAGGACTTGAAGACCTCCAAGGTCCCTTCCAATTCTATAATTCTATGTGCTATGTTCCAATTTTCGTTTTCTAATTGTGTTGTTAAGGTTTCTCTTTTCCAATGGATCGATGAGGTCCTTTAAAATCATTGCTGATTCTTAGCGACCACATAGATCAGAAGTCTTCAAACTTGGCAGATTTAAGACTTGTGGACTTCAACTCCCAGAATTCTCCAGCCAGCATAGCTGGTTGATGAATAGCTGGCTGGAGAATTCGGAGAGTTGAAGTCCACAGGTCTTAAAGCTGCCAAGTTTGAAGACCTCTGACACAGATAGACCTTCTCCAGGGGGATCTGCTCCCAACTTGGTTCTTTTGATCCTTTTTGATCACCACTGTGACTAAGTCCATCCTCCTTGCCGTTGGGTTGTTTTCTTCTTCTCCTCCTCTTTCCTTCCACCTTTCCCAACATCAGAACCTCCTCCAGAAAGTCAGAGCCTTCACACAACAGGCCCAAAGTTGGATAATTTGACTCTGGCCATTTGTGTTTCAATTGAGTTGATTTGTTTGATGATCTGTTGGTTTGTTTTCTTGGCTGACTATGTTGTGAACAACCTATTTATTCTGGCAAAAAGGGAGACTTTTCTTAAGATGAGATCGTTCAAAAGGCAGATTGGAGCGAGCATCAAACATATGAAAGTGTTTTTCTCTGTGGTCAGATCTTTTTCCAGCCTACTCAGGATTGCCTGCGACTCTTCCCCCTGCTGAGCCTTTTCATCTCTTACACACACACACACACACACACACACACACACACACACACACACACTTTCAAGAGCTCCAGGCCATGAGCCTTGCCTTCTCTTCGCCACCTTGCAAAGGAAACCCTGTGTTGTGTCTTGTCCGCCCTCAGAGCAGCCGGGGCCTTCTTACCTGCTCCCGAACACTGAGGAATGTATGCCTCCCGGCCCAAGTCCTGGCTCCATGCCCAGACAAACTGCAGAAGAAGGAGCATCTCCCGGCCCCAGCCCTGACTCCATGCCCAGGCAAACGGAGCAGCTAGACCCCTCCCCCTCCTCCACAGCATGTGAGCCTGAGGAGGGTTTACTCCCAACAACAGCTGATTGGAGTGACCCTCGCATCAGAAGATTGGATAGGCGGAGGCAACAGAAGGAAGGGAGGGGCAGGCCTTAATGAGTGCTGAGTCATGGAGCCACACCCCATGGCCTATATAAAGGATCTGCTTTCTGGCAGTCTCTGAGTCAGGCAAAAGTCGAACTTATCTTGCTGAAGTCACTTACTGGTCTCCTGCCTGCTCTGAGGACTTTGCTAGGACTTTGGGCAGAGCTGCAGAGGCAAGCCTGATTCGGATTTCCCTGACCCGGCTGTCAGCGGAGGAGTGGGACACGACACTTCTTTTCATTTTTTTAAAATTTTCATTTATATCCCGCCCTTCTCCAAAGACTCAGGGCGGCTTACAATGTGTCAAGCAATAGTCTTCATCCATTTGTATATTATATACAAAGTCAACTTATTGCCCCCAACAATCTGGGTCCTTATTTTACCTACCTTATAAAGGATGGAAGGCTGAGTCAACCTTGGGCCTGGTGGGACTTGAACCTGCAGTAATTGCAAGCAGCTGTGTTAATAACAGACTGTCTTAGCATTTGCTAATTGCACCTTAAATATTTTCATGCTATGCTTTGGGCACCTACAATTATAACTCATTTCTATTGAGATTATTTTCATTTTTAAAAAATCATTTTTTCCTCCACAAACCATACTCTAAGTGTCTCAGCGTGCTTTGCTGTGTCATATATTGTTTACATAGAACTATTCCTGCTTGAATTTGGCTGGATTTTGCTATGAATACGCACTGTCAATGTTTCTATACTCATATGGTCTCCACCTAAGGAGAAATTTCCTAACAGTGTGAACAATTAACCAGTGGAATGTCCTCCCTCCAGAAGTTGTGGGTCCTCCATCGCTGGAGGTTTTTAAGAAGAGGCTGGACAATCATTTGTCTGAAATGGCCTAGGGTCTCCGTCTCAACCAAGGACTTGAAGACCTCCAAGGTCCCTTCCAATTCTATAATTCTATGTGCTATGTTCCAATTTTCGTTTTCTAATTGTGTTGTTAAGGTTTCTCTTTTCCAATGGATCGATGAGGTCCTTTCAAATCATTGATTCTTAGCGACCACATAGATCAGAAGTCTTCAAACTTGGCAGATTTAAGACTTGTGGACTTCAACTCCCAGAATTCTCCAGCCAGCATAGCTGGTTGATGAATAGCTGGCTGGAGAATTCGGAGAGTTGAAGTCCACAGGCCTAAAAGCTCCCAAGTTTGAAGACCTCTGACACAGATAGACCTTCTCCAGGGGGATCTGCTCCCAACTTGGTTCTTTTGATCCTTTTTGATCACCACTGTGACTAAGTCCATCCTCCTTGCCGTTGGGTTGTTTTCTTCTTCTCCTCCTCTTTCCTTCCACCTTTCCCAACATCAGAACCTCCTCCAGAAAGTCAGAGCCTTCACACAACAGGCCCAAAGTTGGATAATTTGACTCTGGCCATTTGTGTTTCAATTGAGTTGATTTGTTTGATGATCTGTTGGTTTGTTTTCTTGGCTGACTATGTTGTGAACAACCTATTTATTCTGGCAAAAAGGGAGACTTTTCTTAAGATGAGATCGTTCAAAAGGCAGATTGGAGCGAGCATCAAACATATGAAAGTGTTTTTCTCTGTGGTCAGATCTTTTTCCAGCCTACTCAGGATTGCCTGCGACTCTTCCCCCTGCTGAGCCTTTTCATCTCTTACACACACACACACACACACACACACACACACACACACACACACTTTCAAGAGCTCCAGGCCATGAGCCTTGCCTTCTCTTCGCCACCTTGCAAAGGAAACCCTGTGTTGTGTCTTGTCCGCCCTCAGAGCAGCCGGGGCCTTCTTACCTGCTCCCGAACACTGAGGAATGTATGCCTCCCGGCCCAAGTCCTGGCTCCATGCCCAGACAAACTGCAGAAGAAGGAGCATCTCCCAGCCCCAGCCCTGACTCCATGCCCAGGCAAACGGAGCAGCTAGACCCCTCCCCCTCCTCCACAGCATGTGAGCCTGAGGAGGGTTTACTCCCAACAACAGCTGATTGGAGTGACCCTCGCATCAGAAGATTGGATAGGCGGAGGCAACAGAAGGAAGGGAGGGGCAGGCCTTAATGAGTGCTGAGTCATGGAGCCACACCCCATGGCCTATATAAAGGATCTGCTTTCTGGCAGTCTCTGAGTCAGGCAAAAGTCGAACTTATCTTGCTGAAGTCACTTACTGGTCTCCTGCCTGCTCTGAGGACTTTGCTAGGACTTTGGGCAGAGCTGCAGAGGCAAGCCTGATTCGGATTTCCCTGACCCAGCTGTCAGCGGAGGAGTGGGACACGACACCCTGTGCCATCTTGATTTACCTTCCCAACACTCCGTTGCCGCTCACAGTCGCATTGCGAGCAGAGTTGGGCTCATCTGTCAGGTCCTCTTAGCATCCCCCTGCTTCCATTTAATGCATTTCCTGGCAGATGTTTGTGCAGGTGTGTGCGCTTGTGCGCCTGGCTGTGTGTGCGCTTGATGGCATCTTGTATTTAAGATCGGAGAGTGGGGCGGGGTGGGGGTGGGGGTGGGAAAGTGTTGGTTTTAGTGCTGGTTTTGCAACCCTGGATGACGAAAAGGGACTCTGGCAGCGGCTGCCACATGAAGGTTGTGTCTTGGCATGTCAGACTGCCCTGCTTGGTCATTTTCTCTCCTTTCTATTTAGAAGGTTCAAGCTGGTGAGGCCATTAGCAGAGAGGAGGAAGGCTGCCAGAATGGGGCTCTCTCCATTGCAAGCAAGGACTCGGGTTAATTAACACAGCCTAATTGAAACCGCATAAAGATGAGCTCGTTTGGGGCCTGGAAAAAGCTGGGCAGAGAGCCAGGCACCTGGATAATGAAACCAGTTGCCAAGCTACTAAAACAGTGGGGGGAACTGGGTTTGACGTGCTTGACCGGGGGGCGGGGGGGGGGGCTCTGCAAGCAAGAACTGCAGGCGGGGTCTCCGGCCTTCCCACCCCCCGCCCAAGTAAGGTAAGCCTGATGAACAGGGATTAACTTCACACAACATTGTAATCCATTATTTACTCAATCACGGTTGACTTAGGTCGAATACTGTTGATAGAATGGCAAACCGAACGTCTTTGCCGCATATGCTGGATCAGAAACGGTAATTGGTGAATTGCGGGGACCATTTTCACCCGACATGAGCCCGAAGCAAGGCAGCCAACCATGCCAGAGTCCCAGCAGAAGGCAAAGCAATGAAGAGGTTGGTTGGTTACAAGGTTCAAGCTACAAGACCTGCCTCCCCCTCCCCCCCCAATGTTGGCTAAGCAAAGAGGTTCTCAAACCTACAACTGTCTGGAGATCTGCTACATTTGGAGAGTTGTGTAGGTGACGTGGCTTCAAAATCGAAGGGACCAGTTTGGACAAAACTCAACAATACTTTTTCATGCCGCTGTTGATAAAAATAGCATCGCATACATGATCGCCAATGTCCGATGATGGATATGGCTGAAGAAGAAGGAGAAGGAGAAGAAGAAGGAAAGGGAGAAGGAGAAGGAGAAGGAGGAGAAGGAGAAGGAGAAGGAAAAAGTGGTGGTGGAGGAGGAGGAGAAGAAGAAGAAGAAGGTGACACATTCATTTCATAAACAGTAAAACGAGTGAATAGGAAGTTAAAGTCAACCATGTTTTAGCTTCAGCCATGCATGTTTGTCTAAACCACCTTGGATAGGATCACCTATCTTGCAAAGCCACGAAACGGGGATTTAGAAATCACCTTTGGCTGGATTCACACACACCTTTGCTTAGCTAAAAACTAATACCTGTCTGAAGGTTTAATATGAAGCTGAAGTGTCTGCAGCGGTCATGAAAGAGTATCCTGGCTGGATAAGAGGTTGAGGCTGGATAAGGTTGAGAGCCAGGATATTCTCAATCTTACATGGGAAAAGACTCGAAAAGGCTAAGACCTACATACCTATACCCGTGAAAACCTACGAATATATATATATATATACATACATACATATATATGTAGGTCTTTGGTTATTCGGGTTTTCTCCCGCGTAAAATTGGAAGTGTCTTGGCGACGTTTCAACGAAGTCTCATTCGTCATCTTCAGGCTTCAGCTTCGTGCTTCTCCCGAATAACCAAAGACCTACATACAAACACCCGCGAAAACCTCAGAAAACAAATACACACACGCACACACATATATTCTGATCGACTATATATATATATCTATATCTTGGACAGGTTGGTGAATATTGAAGGCTTAGCTTCTCCTTTTAAAAACTTATCTGAACTTGAAATATACTTGCAAGTACAGACTCCCCCCCACATCTTTTCAATGTTTTCATTTGTTTTTTCTCCTTTTTTCCTCATGTGCCGTGAATTGTTCATTTTCATTTTATGTATGTTTATTTGCAAATGGGTAAATAAGCAGAATTTTTTTAAAAAAATTATGCAGCTGAAAACCAGGCGGAGGTTTTCAGAAGAGGGGAAAAAAGATACGATGGATTGTTGAACGATATTAATAAATCTTGAGTCCTCTAATAATAGACTCCTAGATTTCTCTTTCATTTTTTTTTAAAACAAATGTCTCCGAGGCCCCACGTATAAAATTTATACCCCTTTAAAAGGTACATTGCGGCTTTCTATTATTCAGCGTTGAGATGACAGTGGAAAAATTGTTGGAGTTAATTTCCTGCATTATTCAACACAATACTATTTGCTTCCCGCTGCTCCAAAGTATACATTCTTCTATTGTTTCTTCTCTCTGTCTTTTCTATTCATGCAAAATGCACAAATCCTAAAGTCATCAGCTTTTAACGACCCCATAATCCCTTGCAGGGTGGAGTCTGGACAGCTGAATGGAGCTAGCAGAGTGTTTATTGGCCGGATGCCCTTCCTGACGCCAATGCGGAGTTTCGTTCAGCAGATATATTCCCATCATGCCCAGAGAGAGAAATATCTGCCTCTACCTAGGATCGAACTCACAGCCTCCTGACTGTGAGGCAAGGGCTCCACCTCTAGGCCACCGCACCACTCCACAAATCCTAAAGTCAGAATTGAAAAGAAAAAAGAGACTTCCCCCCAATAACTTGAGATATTTATTTTTTTATTTATTATTCAAATTTTTATACCGCCCTATCTCCCAAAGGACTCAGGGCGGTTTACAGCCTAATAAAAAACATAAGAATAAATACAAGTTAAAAACAACATTTAAAAAACTTATTAAATTAGGCCAAATTTAAAACCGTCGTTAAAATAATACAAAACCCCATTTAAAAACTAAATTTAAAACTAAAACCCGTGGCCAGCCCTGCACAAATAAATAGATGTGTCTTAAGCTTAGGGCCTGGGTACTTACGGGACCGCCTGCTGTTACCACATGCCTCCCACCGACCTGTACGCTCTCACAGAGAGGGACTTCTCAGGGTGCCGTCCGCCAAGCAATGTCAGCTGGCGGCCCCCAGGGGACGGGCCTTCTCTGTGGGGGCTCCCACACTCTGGAACGAACTTCCCCCGGGTTTACGCCAAATACCTGACCTTCGGACATTCCGTCGCGAACTGAAGACACATCTTTTTATTCGCGCGGGGCTGGCTTAAATTGAATTTTATTAAATTTTAAATTTTATTAACTAATTTTAAATGGGTTTTTTAGTTCATTGTATACTTTTCAGGCCAATTTTAAAATAAGTTTTTTAATTGCATTTTAAATTGTATATTGTACTATCTGTTTTATTTTTGCCTGTACACCGCCCTGAGTCCTTCGGGAGAAGGGCGGTATAAAAATCAAATAAATCAAATAAATAAATAAATAAAGCTCGCGGCAGAAGGTCCGAAGGTCAGGAAGTTGGCGAAGTCCTGGGGGAAGCTCGTTCCAGAGGGTGGGGGCCCCCACAGAGCCCTTCCCCTGGGTGTCGCCAGTCGGCACTGCCTGGTGGACGGCACCCTAAGGACGGCACCCTAAGGAGTCCCTCTCTGTGAGAGAGAGGGTCAGTGGGAGGCAATCGGTGGCAGTAGGCGGTCCCGTAAATAACCCGGCCCTATGCCATGAAGCGCTTTAAAGATGGTAACCAAAACCTTTTTTATTACTAAAGTGGGGGAAGAAACCCAGGAGAACACATCTCCAAATCCTGAAAATTCTGCAGATTTTATTTATTTCATTGATTTATCCATTTTAAGGACCGCCTGTCTCGCTCTCAGAGTGATGGCCATAATAATTACAAATAATCCAGTGACAGACTTGAGCCCTTCAAGAGTTGGAGCTCTTGCCGAAGCAGCGATTTCTTCTCAGTTGAAGGATTTGGTTGAATAATATATATATATTTTAATTTTTTAGACGGTGGTTAACAACCTGACTTCCTGAGTCTGGGAGTGCTCAAGAAGGATTAAACAGAATCTAAAATGCAAAAGTGAGAGCAATATAGATAAAATTAAATTTAAATTACTCTTGGGCAGGACAAACAATAGGGTCAGATATTTTTTCTGAAGGTCTGGTTTCCTCCAGTTATAGGAGAAGCTGTTCCTCTTGGCACATGAAGTCTTCGAAATAATTGGATTAACAACCACTTTCATGGAGAGCTTCTTTACTTCTGAACATCTCCTGGAGTTGTCCATCTAGATCAGGGGTCTCCAACCTTGGCCACTTTAAGACTTGTGGACTTCAATTTCCAGAAGCCAGCAAAGCTGGCTGCAGAATTCTGGGAGTTGAAGTCCACAAGTCTTAAAGTGGCCAAGATTGGAGACCCCTGATCTAGAGGAACCCATAAGCTGCTCCATAAACTGACAATTTATTTAACATGTTAATTGATATCCCAAAGGTGCTTTTTCAAGAGGCAATTGGACTTTATTTTTCCTTGAAGAACTTTCGCTTCTCATCCAGAACTGAAGAAGCTTCTTGGACAGGAGGTAAAATGTCTCCAAGGAAAAATGAAGGAAGTCCAGTTGCTTCTTGAAAAAAGCACCTTTGGGTCACCCATGACTTAGATGATTGAGAATCTCCAACCCAGCATCCTAACCATACAAGCCACTGTGCTCTCTGAGAGATCTTTATAATGATTGGTATTGCACACCCCTGTCCTAAACCTTAGTTCACACATTGTGTTAATTTACCCGCCATGGCTTAGAACCAAAAGACACAAGTTGGCACAACACACTAAGTCCAAACTAAGCCAACTGCTTGGGTTTGGGTGATGTGTGGATGATCTCAACGTGCATCCATGAAGCATCATTGAATCACCAGCGCTAAATTATCCTGATAAGATTAGGAGGCCGTCTTGTATATGTCTACCGAGAAGCATGTTTTAATACGTTCAGTGGGATCACGCCATAAATACATCATTATAAGTCTGGCTTTAATGAATGAGCTCCACCCAGGATTTAAATCTCTCCATGTGACATCATAGCAGCTAAGCCAATCCATAGCCAGAGGAGCTGTGACAATCATATTTGATAGCAAAGCACTTCAACCAATCCGTCTCAAAGCTGGGAACAAGCCACAATGCATAGAGTCATACCACTGCAGCTATGTTGCCTTCCATCAATTAGAACAGGACAGAATAACAACATTGGAAGAGACCTTTGAGGTCTTCTAGTCCAACCCTCTGCTTAGGCGGGAGACCCTATACCATTCCAGATAATCTCTTCTTAAAAACCTCCAGAGATAGAGAAGGAAGGAAGGAAGGAAAAGGAAGGAAGGAAGGAAGGAAGGAAGGAAGGAAGGAAGGATAGCAGAATAACAGAGTTGGAAGGGACCTTGGAGGTCTTCAACCGTCTGCTCAAGCAGGAGACCCTCTACCATTTCAGACAAACGGCTGTCCAGTCTCTTCTTAAAAGCTTCAGAGAAACTCCAAAGGAGAAGAATAAGAACATCCAAAAATCGCTTCTAAACCCAGCTGTGGCTAGCGCATCCATTCCCCCCCTCCCGTTCGACTTTTATCCGCCAATAGTTAAACCAACCATCACCTTAAGAACAGCTTCCGTCAACAGTCCCAAGTTTTCCCCCTTTGTTTTTGAGCACTAATTACTTGGAATTTATGATTTAAAGATGACAGCCTAATTGTTTCGCTGGAAATGTGGCTCTCCTCTATGTTGCAGCCTAGTGAACTGTAAAATATCCCACAGATGCTAATTTGAATGAATAAAAGATTCCCCCTGCTTCCTAAACCTGGCCTTGACAGTTGCTTTAAGCAAGATCTATGTCTCGGAATCGGTCGGCGGGCACGCTTCCTGATGCCCGTAGTCATCCCCCTCCCAACGGTCTCCAAGCCTGGCTACATTTTAAGGATAAATGAAGCCATCTCTTTGGATTATTTAATAGAACATTAGATGAAGATGTTCTTTTTCGAAGCACAGAACGGCGGCCATGACCCTCCTTTGATGGTGAAGGGCAGAAACTTGTCTGGGTGGGCAAGAGGAGGCCAGGTTCTGACCCTCCTAAAAATGCTACCAGTCCTTAAAGGTAAAGGTTCCCCTTGCACATACGTGCTAGTCGTTCCTGACTCTAGGGGGCGGTACTCATCTCCATTTCAAAGCCGAAGAGCCAGTGCTGTCCAAAGACGTCTCCATGGTCATGCGTCCAGGATGACTCAATGCGGAATAGGTGGTCCCTATTTTTCTACTTGCATTTTCGACATGCTTTCGAATGGCTAGGTTGGCAGAAGTTGGGACAAGGAACGGGAGCTCACCCAGTTACGTGGCACTAGGGATTCAAACCGCTGAACTGCTGACCTTTTGATCGACAAGCTCAGCGTCTTAGGCACTGAACCACTGCATCCTTTTACCAATCCTTGGTAGCCCCCAAAACATCAAGGCTGAAAATGAGGGGGTGTTAAGAGGGGAGATGAAGTGGTGTTAATCCTTCATGGTCTTGAGAGAAGAAGGTTCTGTCCATTTTTTTAAAATTCCACCTGCATTTGTTGTTATTGTGTTGGTGAGTCATCCTGGTGCCTGCTGACTAGAATAAATAACAGAATTACAGAGTTGGAAGGGACCTTGGAGGTCTTCTAGTCCAACCCCGTGCTCAGAAAGGAAACCCTGTATCATTTCAATCAAAATGGTTGTCCAATCTCTTCTTAAAAACTTCCAGTCTTGGAGCACTCACAACATCTGGTGCTTTGGCTATGTTTTCTGAAGAGTTTTTCTAATACAGGCTCTCAACTCCCAGGGTTGAGAGACAGTGGTTGGCCCAAAGTCACTCAGCTGGTTTGGTGCCCAAGGTAGGACTAGAACCAGTGGTGGGTTTAAATTTTTTTGTTACCGGTTCTGTGGGCGTGGCTTGGTGGGCATAGTGTGGCTTGGTGGGCGTGGCTTGGTGGGCGTGGCAGGGGAAGGATACTGTAAAATCTCTATTCTCTCCCCAATCCAGGGGAAGGTTACTGCAAAATCCCCATTTCCTCCCGATCAGCTGGGACTCAGGAGGCAGAGAATAGGTGGGGGCGGGGCCAGTCAGAATTTTTACTACCGGTTCTCCAAACTACTCAAAATTTCTGCTACCGGTTCTCCAGAACTGGTCAGAACCTGCTGAAACCCACCTCTGACTAGAACTCAACTTTCCATGCTCCTAGTCCCGCACCTTGACCACTGGACCAAATTGGGAACATCCAGTTGACGGCCGAAAGCAGGAAAAATCAGATCCTCCACCTTCTTCCATTATTATTCATCTATATCATGATCATTATGAAGAATTCACTCCCACCAGAAGTAGAGATGACCTCCTGCCTGGAAGGCTTTGAAAGAGCCAAGGTCAAATTTGTGGGAGGGAGAAGAGGAGGTAGCTGTCTCTGGAAGTCTAAATGGATTCTCCTAAATGGATCCTCGATCTGCAAAGATAGGACAGAACGACGTCAGCTGGAGTTGGGTATTAGGCCCAGAAGGAGTTGGGTGTAAAGAAAGAAGCCATGGATATCTGTCATGAAATTGGATTCTAGGAAGAGGGATGGATGGGCCTGGATTTGCCAAGCTTCTGAGAAAAAAAAAAGCCTTTTTGGAATCAGTTCCAGAACCCAGACTGGATCAAATCGGTCAGCGGAATTAACATAACATACCATAACAACAGAGTTGGAAGGGACCTTGGAGGCCTTCTAGTCCAATCCCCTGCCCAGGCAGGAAACCCTACACCATCTCAGTCAGATGGTTATCCAACATTTTCTTAAAAATTTCCAGTGTTGGAGCATTCACAACTTCTGAAGGCAAGTCGTTCCACTTATTAATTGTTCTAACTAATTAGATCTGGTTGATCTGAATAGAACACTTCTCTTGCACATAACTCTGTTCCAGAACAGGGAAGAGAATATCCATCGTTACTAGTCATTCTTTGTCCTATTTGAGAGTTGTTGGTCTCTTCTCTTTGTGTGAATTTGTGGTTGTGCAAACCAGAATTCGAATTTTGGAGGCCTTTGATCAGATCCAGCAGGCGTCTTCCAAGCCCTTCAAAACTACTGGGTGGCAGCGGCTGCTTCTTAAACAGACAAGAGTAAGGTTAACCCTTACAAACCAGGGTTGGCTTGTGGGGGGTCCATCCATCACATCTTCCATATCTCCAAGGGGGAAACACCGGATACCAACTGCCAAGAGTGCCTCTGAGCACACGGACGGCCTTCTAGACCCAGGATGGACAACAAGTCCATGCCTTGTTGGTGGGGGGCGGAGGAAGGAATTGTGTGGCATCAGAATCAGGCTGGTTGATTTCCTCCACCAACCCTGGTTTCAAACAAACAAACAAACAAACAAACAAAACCGGGGGGGGGGAAGCTTAGGGGTGTAGCCCACCCCACCTCCCGACCGCCTAGAGTCGATCGTCCGGGCCCCCTTTCTTACAAGTGAGCCTGGTCTTTGCTCTTCTTGCCCTCCCGACGCCAGAGCGCGTTGGAAAGCGCTTTCTCGCGAGCAGGCGGCGGGATGTGGGGGGGATCGCCGTCTCCTGCCACCTGGCTGGCGCTCTCCGGGTCGGGACGGAGCAAGGCTGGGCCCGCCGCTGAGCCAAGAGGGAGGAGGAGGAGGAGAGGAGGAAGAAGAGGAGGAGTGGAGGAGGAGAGGGAGGAGGAAGAGGAGGAGAGGAGGAGAGGAGGAGAGGGAGGAGGAGAGGAGGAAGAGGAAGAGAGGAGGGAGGGAGGAGGGAAAGAGGAGGAGGAGGAGGAAGAGGAGGGGGAGGGGGAGAAGAAGGAGGGGGAAGTGGGGAGGAGGAGGAAGGGGGTCCCGCTGCTATACATAAAGCGTGCTGGGTCCGGGAGCTGCAGTCGCTGGTAGCATCAGCAGCAGCTGCCGCTCAGCTCCTGACGCGGGGAAGAAGGGAAGCCCGTCACGTGGGAAAGGCAGAGCGGAGCCCAGCCGACCAGCGGCGGCGGCGGCGAACGAGCGACCGAGCGAGCGGGCGGCGGGCAGGTGGGCGGACGGACGGACGAGGGAGGGAGGGAGGGAGCCGGGCAGAGAGGCGGGCCAGGCGGCGTCTGGCTCCGGCAGGCTCCGAGGAGGAGGAGGAGGAGGCAGAAGAAGAAGAAGAAGAAGAAAAGAAGAAGACCTTCCACCCCGCGGGGCTTCCCGGTTGCGCGGGATCCCCCGGAGCTTCCCCGCCGGCCTTGCGCCTCGCCAACTTTGCGCCTCGCCCGTCCGGCTGGCCGAGCGGCGCGATGGGGCTCCGGGAGCTGTCCGTGGTGCTGATCCTCGCCGGAGGACTCGTGCGCGGTGAGTGGGGGGCTTCGGGAGCTCGCTCGTCTGGACTCGGCTGAGATCGCAGCCTCGCTTCCCCCACCCCCAAGGGCGAGGGAGGAGGCAGAGCAGGGGGGAAGAGAGCCTCTGAGCATGTCCAGAGTGCCCCGTTTCCCCCTTCTTGGTTTTTTTTAAAGGGGCTGTTTAACGACTTGAGCATTTGGAGGGAGGGTCTTCACGCTGATCTAAGGCGCTTGATTCAGGTAGGATTTCCAGGGAAGCAGGTAACCCGACCCTTCGTGAGGGATCAACCCTCTAAAATCGGCATGGTGATAAGAAAGGAGGAACAACTCACAAGAGACCAAGAAGAACCAAAGTGTTGCTTGTTTTGTGTCGATTGGCTTTCTCTAGCGGGGGTTCCCTCCCCACAAGCCCCCCTGAGCATTGGGGGGGGGACCCACCAATGGAGTTCGCACGCTGCCATCATGTGGTCTCAGCTTAGCCTGCTGCACAAACTCAGCTCACTGGGTTTGGCCAACCTGCTTGAAGTTATGTGAATCCCGCAACTTGCAGTTGATTCAACAAGCAGTTTTAACACAGAGACTCCAGAATACAGAGATCTGAAAGGTGGGGCTGGCGAGGTGGGGGGGGAAGCATACAAAATCCAGAAAACTGAATTCAATTTGGGGTTGATTAGATATTCAAGTCTATATGTGCATAATCCCAAGAAAACGTGCTTAGCTTCCAAACTTTCAAAGGTGTTGTTTTCCTAATATTATAACTCCTACATGCCCAGACGTTCCTATTTACTAATACTGGGGAAGTAATAGAATAGAATAGAATAGAATTTTTTATTGGCCAAGTGTGATTGGACACACAAGGAATTTGTCTTGGTGCATATGCTCTCAGTGTACATAAAAGAAAAGATACGTTCATCAAGGTACAACATTTACAACACAACTGATGGTCAATATATCAATATAAATCATAAGGATTGCCAGCAACAAGTTATAGTCATACAGTCATAAATGGAAAGAGATTGGTGATGGGAACTATGAGAAGATTAATAGTAATGCAGATTCAGTAAATAGTTTGACAGTGTTGATGGAATTATTTGTTTAGCAGAGTGATGGCCTTCGGGAAAAACCTGTTCTTGTGTCTGGTTGTTCTGGTGTGCAGTGCTCTATAGCGTTTTGAGGGTAGGAGCTGAAACAGTTTATGTTCAGGATGCGAGGGATCTGTAAATATTTTCACGGCCCTCTTCTTGATTCGTGCAGTATACAGGTCCTCAATAGAAGGCAGGTTGGTAGCAATTATTTTTTCTGCAGTTCTAATTATCCTCTGAAGTCTGTGTTTTTCTTGTTGGGTTGCAGAACCGAACCAGACAGTTATAGAGGTGCAAATGACAGACTCAATAATTCCTCTGTAGAACTGGATCAGCAGCTCCTTGGGCAGTTTGAGCTTCCTGAGTTGGCGCAGAAAGAACATTCTTTGCTGTCCTTTTTTGATGATGTTTTTGATGTTAGCTGTCCATTTTAGATCTTGCGATATGATAGAACCTAGGAATTTAAACTATGCCTAGAAATCGTGGGTCTAATTCCTGGGAGGTAGGCAGTTGTGCTGTGAAACTTGGCAAGTCCCTCTGGCTTACCTGGATAAATTGGGAGATTTGCAAATCTTTTCCATCCACCAGATGCTTAAAGTTTGATTCACTCACAAGCAAAGCCAGGCTGGGGTGGGACGGCATATAGGAGTCCAGCAGCTGCTGTGGTTTTATGCCTGCTTACGTAACTCGCTTTGAACTCACCAGGGCTTCTGAGTTGGCTTGCAAAAAAAACACCACCGTTAGGCTTATGGCTCTTAAGTTAATTAGAAAGAATAAAGGAATTGCTTTTTTTAAAAAAAAAGTATCCCATCAAGCCAATTTTCAGAAATGATTTGCAAAGAGTTTCCAGTAAGTTTTTATGGTGGGAAAAGTACTGTGTGTTCGTTTTAATTTCTGCTAATCTGGCTCCATTGTGGCAGCTTTTTTAGTACCCCTGATTTATATATATATGATAGATAGCTAGATAGCTAGATAGATAGATAGATATGGATGGATGGATGGATAGATAGCTAAAGATGGATGGATGGATGGATGGATGGATGGATGGATGGATAGATAGACAGACAGACAGATTGACTGACAGATAGATAGATGATAGATAGATGGATGGATGGATGGATGGATGGATGGATAGACAGACAGACAGACAGACAGACAGACAGACAGACATTCTCATATTTTGGAGTAAGCAGGGGGACTTTGTCCAGAGACCCCAACTAGTAAGGTGGATATCAGCCAGGATTTGAATCCTGGACTCCCAGATTGAAGGCGAGGCTCTAACCCAGGGTTGTCAAATTCAAGGCCCTTCCAAGCTCTGTTTTCGCTGGAAGAGGGTTGCAGAAGGCCGTTGCGGCTGAAACGGAGCTTGGGGGCCCATTTTTGCTGGCAGAGCACTCAGGCCGCCACAGGTGCCCCACGACATGAATTACATTGACCTGGCCATGCCCACCTTGACCGCACCCTCTGGCCCTCCCACGAGGTCAAACGTAACCCTGATGCGGCCCTCAATGAAATCGAATTTGATACCCTGGCTCTAATTTACACTATTTAAATATATATTTAAATATATATGCCTGGGCAGGGGGTTGGACTAGAAGACCTCCAAGGTCCCTTCTCTGTTATATATATGTGTGTGTGTATATATGTGTATATGTATATATATTACAAACTATTCTAAAAATATGAGTTCCAGGTATATTTGTAAAACAAAAAACAGACATTCTGTGACCTCTGGAACGAAAATAATTAAAAGCTTAGTAGAATAAAATTTTAATTATTTTAGTTCCGGAGCTTGCAGAATGTCTGTTTTTTGTTTTACATATACATACATACACACACACACACACACACACAAATTTGATTAAAGATTTTAAAAAGGGAGATAAAAACTATGTCAAGGTGATGTAAAGGAAGAAATAAAGGAAGAAATTAAAGAGAAAACTAAAGGTGTAAGAGAAGAAGAAGAAGAAAAAAAGCAGACTCCAATTGTCTTTAGAACAGTTAGAGGTAGGTTTACCGTTTGCTCTACATGACTCTCTTCTTTCCATAATCTCTCTGAAGCATAAATCATACGTTCATTTTTTTTTTCTGTTTCAAAGGAGTCTTTAAGAAGTTAGGCGCCTTAAAAAATTGGGTGCAACTTACTTAAACAACCGTCTCGCTTAGCAACAGAAATTCTGGTCCTGTTTGTGGTCGCAGGTTGAGGACTATCTATGCAGCTCTAAAATTTCCTGGTGGTCTCCCATCCCAAACTAAAGACTCTGGTTTTGTTTTGCTTCTGATCCCGGACAAGATTGGCCAAGTGCTTCTATATGGGTTGAGACAAAGTTTTGTTCCATGTTACAGAATTTTTATTTATTAATTTTTGCATGGTTGGGGATTTTGGTTCCTCCTCAGGTTCTCTCTCTTTTTGACTTGGATGTACAAAAAAAAATCCATATTTAGAACAGGTGAGAAGTGTGTTTGTAGCAATTCAAACAACCCTCTGCATTTCTCAGCTACTTAAAAGGCTTTTAAATGATTGCTTTTAGCTGTAATGTAGCTTGTTTGGCTTCAATTTAGCACACTGCCAAGTCTACTGTGTCACTTCTTGTTGGACAATTGTTGCTGTAGTTTTGTTTTGTTTTTAATTTATAAATGTTTTGAATCAGGCGGATCTTACAATTAAAGGGATTGCTGAATGCAGACAGGGTGGTGGGTAAACTATGATGGCTTAGCGTGACAAGAGAACCCACCCAACAGATGTTTATTCAGTACCTGGCATTGGTTCCATATGAGTTTTACAGTTGCCTGAAAAGAATATGGAACATAAATACTGCAGATGATGTAGACCAGGAGAGATAAAGAAAGAGATAAAATTTGAGAGCAGAATAACTATTTCATTGAGCAGAGAGTTATGCGCCGAGCAAATCTATTTATTTAGTTTAAAGAAGACACCTGTCCATAAAACACACACACACACACACACACACATTAGAGCAGTGTGTTGTGACCCAGGCCCAAGTAGGTAGTAGGAAACTCAGTCAGAGTAAAAACAAACAAACTTTATTATAACAGCTGAGAATTCTCATTCTCAGCGTAGTTCAACTAAACTAAAGCAAATTCCTCCCAACTCAAATTCCTGTCCTATCACCAACCTTGGTCCAATTAGATAAACTGCCAAAGGCCTTTCTTGGCAAAAGTTCAGAAGACACTGATAGAAAACAATTGCAACACGACAAAGCTATCAACACTGTTTTCCAGCAAAGATCCCAAACGCCGTTGTGGGTCTTTTAAACCTTATGGGAGGGGCCAATCATCTCTTGGGTCTACTCCCGAGTCGTCCTCTTTGCTTGATCTCGAATCATACTAGGAAACAATCAATATAAATTGTAAGGATACAAGCAACAAAGTTAAGTCATATAGTCATTAGTGGAAGGAGATGGCTGATAGGAACGATGAGGAGATTAATATTAATGCAGACTTAGTAAATAGTTTGACAGTGTTGAGGAAATTATTTGTTTAGCAGAGTGATGGCCTTCGGGAAAAAACTGTTCTTGTGTCTAGTTGTTCTGGTGTGTAATGCTCTATAGTGTTGTTTTGAGGGTAGGAGTCCTGGACAGTTTATGTCCAGGATGCGAGGGATCTGCAAATATTTTCACAGCCCTCTTTTTGACTCATGCAGTATACAGGTCCTCAATGGAAGGCAGGTTGGTAGCCATTGTTTTTTCTGCAGTTCTAACGATCCTCTGAAGTCAGTGTCTGTCTTGTTGGGTTGAGGAACCGAACCAGACAATTATAGAGGTGCAGATGACAAACTCAATAATGGTTTGTGAGAAAGGCCTTGGGAGACAGGAGGAAGAAAGAGATGCTGCCTCGGGAATGATGAGATAAGAGACAACTTAGCCCACAGCTGGATCATGGACAGACCAATAGACTTCCTTCTTAATTTCTCTGTCGATGCTTATCTTTGGACCAAGGGCCCAAGGGAAGAGAGGTCCAAAGAATTAAGAAAGAAAGAAGTGATTGCTTGGTCAGTGGATGGACTTCATCTCCCAGAATTCCCTATCCACAATTCTGGGAGTTGAAGTCCACCTGTGCTGGCTGGGATATTCTGGGCGTTGAAGTCTGCCCATCTTGAAGTCGCCAAGGTTGAGGAACGTTGCTTAAAGGAAGCCAGTTTGAGAAGATGCGCCAGACGATCCTGACTTTGGACGCTTCCGATGACGCCTCTTTCTTCTCTTCCAGTGAGCCTGCAAGGAGAATACCAGCGAAAACTTTACCGAGAGCTGTTGAAGAATTACAACCCCTTGGAAAGGCCGGTGGCGAACGATTCTCAGCCCCTCACTGTCTCTTTCAGCCTTAGCCTCCGGCAAATTATGGATGTGGTAAGTTTTCTTCGTTTGTGGAATGCCTCGTCTTCCTCTGCCCACATTACAAACATCCAGTTTCTCCATTTGGGGGGCAGGACAATTGGCAATAGCCATGAGGCACCTAGAATTCATCAGATCTGTATCTTCCTCTATCCCGGTTTAGTGGGTCCTAATCAAATATTGCCAGTAATATATTGGGCCTTGTATGCAAGAGTCGATTGTTTTAATGTGAGAGCCAGTTGTGAAATTTTTAGGCATCTTGACAGCTGGTTGAGAGCAGCGCTGAGCCACAATGCCTAGAGGGCCGATCAGCTTTGGGGTGACTTGCAATGTGGCTCAGGGATGGCAGCGGATGGGCAGAGCCAGCTGTTATACGTTTATTTAGCAGGCCATTGGAGGTTGCCAGTTACAGCTTTTGAATTCGGTCATGTCAGCTCTTTGAAGTTGGCAAACGAACCTTTCGGGGCTGACTGGAATTCTACTTCATTGGCATCAGTACAGATTGGGTCCTTCCTTCCTTCCTTCCTTCCTTCTTCCTTCCTTCCTTCCTTCCTTCCTTCCTTCCTTCCCTCCCTCCCTCCCTCCTTCTCCTTCTCATCTTCCTTCCTTCCTTCCATCCTTCCTCCCTCCTTCCCTCCCTCCCTTCTTCTCTCCTTCCTTCCTTCTCCCTTTCTCATCCTTCCTTCTCCCTTTCTCATCTTCCTTCCTTCCTTCCTTCCTTCCTTCCTTCCTTCCTTCCTTCCTTCCCTCCCTCCCTCCTTCTCCTTCTCATCTTCCTTCCATCCTTCCTTCCATCCTTCCTTCCTCCCTCCCTCCCTTCTTCCCTCCTTCCTTCCTTCTCCCTTTCTCATCCTTCCTTCTTCCTTTCTCATCTTCCTTCCTTCCTTCCTTCCTTCCTTCCTTTCTTCCTTCCCTCCTTCCTTCCTTCCTTCCTTCCTTCCATCCTCCCTTCATCGCCTTCTCCCTCCCTCCCTCCCCCCCTCCCTCCCTCCCTTTTTTTCCTTTTCATTGACTCATGTCCAACTGCTTATATAAGTCCCTGCAGTTTTCCTGGCAAGGTTTTTCAGACATGATTGGCCATTGCCTCCTTCCAAGGGCTGAGACGGAGGGACTGGACCAAGGTCACCCTGCTTTCTGCCCAAGGCAAGACTAGAACTCACAGTCACCTGGTTTCTAAACAGTTGTCTTAACCATCGCACCAAACTGACTCCCTCTTTCACCCCGGTGAACTGGGGTAGATCAAATCTCAACTTCCGTCTCTGTTTCTCAAATCCAAGGAGGCTTTTGTGCCTGTGGGTCACTATACACCCCTTCGAGGTAGGCCGGGTGAGAAAACAAATGCCAGAAGCAAGCTGATCTTTTTGGTTCTGGCAGAATGAATTTTACCAGTTATCCTTGCAGAAGTTTGCAAAGATCTTTGAAAATGCAAACAACGCCTCTTAAAAAAAAAAAGAATGAAAGAGAAACCAGATTTCAAAAATTAAGTTGAAAAGAATTAAAGCTGCAGAAACAGATCCCAGGGCTGCTAAACAAACCTTTGGAATCTCATTCAGAACTGAGAGCTGGAAGACCGATAACTTTCTTCCCAAACCCCAGTTGGCTCTGTTACCTTCACTTATCCTTGGAGATGTTACTCCGGCTGGTTTTGGGCTTTTAATTGTTTTGTCTTTTGAAGGCAGGTTGGTAGGAACTTTGCTTTCTACTTTTCTCCTGTTTAGAATTTGCTCCTAGGCATTTTGAGTGAAAAAAAAACACCACTAAAAAGCTTTTAAGTGCTTAGGAGAGAAGTTCTAGATATCTTTCTTTGTTCTTTTATTTGGGGGGGGGGAAGAAAGGTGGGGGGGACGGATGCAGTGACATAATAATCAAAAAAGCATTTTACAGACATGCTCCACTTCCTAGTCCGAACTCAGAGGTTTGTAAGATTTCCAACGCCTTGAAAAATTTCCATCGTTCGGTTCTGCGGCAAACTCTCACCCTGCTCTGAAGTTGCGCCAACACACACACACACACACAAATATATAAGACTATGTGCTTTGTAGATATGATTCTAGGTACAGATAGTTCTCCACTTACAACAATTCATTTAGTGACCGTTTGAAGTTACAACGGCACTGAAGAAAGTGACTTATGACCGTTTTTCACACTTACGACCGTTGCAGCATCCCCAGGTGATCAAAATTGGGATGCTTGGCAATTGACTCGTATTTATGACGGTCGCCGTGTCCCAGGGTCATGTGACCCCCTTTTGCAGCCTTCTGACAAGCAAAGGGCCTCTGGTGGCTCAGACTGGTAAGACAGTCTGTTATTAACAGCAGCTGCTTGCAATTACTGCAGGTTCAAGTCCCACCAGGCCCAAAGTTGACTCAGCCCTTCCATCCTTTATAAGGTAGGTAAAATGAGGACCCAGATTGTTGGGGGGCAATTAAGTTGACTTTGTACATAATATACAAATGGATGAAGACTATTGCTTGACATAGTGTAAGCCGCCCTGAGTCTTCGGAGAAGGGCGGGATATAAATGCAAATAAAATAAATAAAAATAAATAAATAAATAAAGTCAATGGGGAAGCCAGATTCACTTAACAATCATGTTCCTAGCCTGACAACGGCAGTGACTTACTTAACAACGGTGGCAAGAAAGGTCACAAAACGGGACAAAGCTCACTTAACCAAAGTCTCATTTAGCAACAGAAATGTGGTGCTCCGTTGTGGTTATAAGTCGAGGAGGACTACCTGCAGTGGATACTAGAGCTGTTAAGAGGCCAGGAGTTAAGATGAATATAATTGGTTGCTACAGAAATGGCGAGTATTTATTCAGTTGGTAAAGTACAAAGTTGAGGTTAAAGTATTTTGTACTTTGTTGTAGGGAAAAAAGTTGGAAGGCTATAATTTTTCCCCCCTTTCCTTTGTATCTACACCTCCCCCACCTTCTGTTTTCCAATCTTTATATTCATCTGTATTTTATCTTATGATCGTCTTAATAAAATGCTTATATAAATAAAAAAGAGATCACAGTCCAATTCTTCCCCAGCAGACAGAAACCCAAACTCCAAAATTTTGGGGGGAGCCCAAATATCTGCCTTCAGGATCTCCAGTCACGGCTTCGATGTTAGGATTAACTTTCCTTATTAAAGGTAAAGGTAAACATTCCCCTCGCACTTATGTGCTAGTCGTTCCCGACTCTAGGGGGCGGTGCTCATCTCCGTTTCAAAGCCGAAGAGCCAGCGCTGTCCGAAGACGTCTCTGTGGTCATGTGGCCTGCATGACTCAATGCCAAAGGCACACGCAACGCTGTTACCTTCCCACCAAAGGTGGTCCCTATTTTTCCTACTTGCATTTTTTACGTGCTTTTGAAACTGCTAGGTTGGCAGGAGCTGGGACAAGCAACGGGAGCTCACCCCGTTACACGGCAGCACTAGGGATTCGAACCGCTGAACTGCCGACCTTCTGATCGACAAGCTCAATGTCTTAGCCACTGAGTCACCATGTCCCTGTACCTTATGATCATTTTAATAAAATGCTTATATAAACCCCAAACCCCAAATTTTGGGGGGAGCCCAAATATCTGCCTTCAGGATCTCCAGTCACGGCTTCGATGTTAGGATTAACTTTCCTTATTAAAGGTAAAGGTAAACATTCCCCTCGCACTTATGTGCTAGTCGTTCCCGACTCTAGGGGGCGGTGCTCATCTCCGTTTCAAAGCCGAAGAGCCAGCGCTGTCCGAAGACGTCTCTGTGGTCATGTGGCTGGCATGACTCAATGCCAAAGGCACACGCAACGCTGTTACCTTCCCACCTAAGGTGGTCCCTATTTTTCCTACTTGCATTTTTTACATGCTTTTGAAACTGCTAGGTTGGCAGAAGCTGGGACAAGTCATGGGAGCTCACCCCGTTACACGGCAGCACTAGGGATTCGAACCGCTGAACTGCCGACCTTCTGATCGACAAGCTCAATGTCTTAGCCACTGAGTCACCATGTCCCTGTACCTTATGATCATTTTAATAAAATGCTTATATAAACCCCAAACCCCAAATTTTGGGGGGAGCCCAAATATCTGCCTTCAGGATCTCCAGTCACGGCTTCGATGTTAGGATTAACTTTCCTTATTAAAGGTAAAGGTAAACATTCCCCTCGCACTTATGTGCTAGTCGTTCCCGACTCTAGGGGGCGGTGCTCATCTCCGTTTCAAAGCCGAAGAGCCAGCGCTGTCCGAAGACGTCTCTGTGGTCATGTGGCTGGCATGACTCAATGCCAAAGGCACACGCAACGCTGTTACCTTCCCACCTAAGGTGGTCCCTATTTTTCCTACTTGCATTTTTTACATGCTTTTGAAACTGCTAGGTTGGCAGAAGCTGGGACAAGTCATGGGAGCTCACCCCGTTACACGGCAGCACTAGGGATTCGAACCGCTGAACTGCCGACCTCCTGATCGACAAGCTCAGTGTCTTAGCCATTGAGTCACCATGTCCCTGTACCTTATGATCATTTTAATAAAATGCTTATATAAACTCCAAACCCCAAATTTTGGGGGGAGGCCAAATATCTGCCTTCAGGATTTCCATTCACGGCTTCGATGTTAGGATTGACTTTCCTTATTAGCCCCCCCGCCCACAAAATCATTACAGAAATGGAGAAATGCTGCTCTAGCTTTTATATCCTGGTTTACTTATTTCCCAATCTGGCTAAGTGCTGAAAGCCACCATCAGACCATTAAGGGTGGACTGAAACACAAGGCTTTTGGACCAAGTTTCTTTTAAAAATAAAATAAAATAAACCATTTGGGTTTTTCTTTCTTTTCTTTCTTTTTCTTTTTTTTGGAAAGATTTTGAACAGCGGCCACTGAGCCATTAAGATAATCATATTATTCAAACAGAATAAAAGCAGTTTCAGTAGCTGATTAGTGGAATATTTCAGCTACCCAAATAGCAGGAAGGAGTGAATTAATCCAAATTGAAAAAATGTAAGGAGAGCAATTTTGGGCCAGGCTTAAATGGATCGGAAGTTCAGTCTTTTCTTTCCAGATTCCAAGGGGAGATCCAGAAACCGGATAGGAGAGCAAGGATCCCTCCCCATGATCTTGAGCAATGGCTACATGCAGGTAGTCCTTGACTTATGACCACAATTGAACCCAAATTTTCTGTTGCAAAGTGAGACATTGGTTCAGTGACCCAAAGGGGCTTTTTCAAGAGGCAACTGGACTTTCTGGTTTTTCTTTGAAGACATTTTGCTTCTCATCCAAGAAGCTTCTTCAGCTTCTTTCTTCAGAGGGAAAGAAGCTTCTAGGATGAGAAGCAAAACGTCTTCGCAGAAAAACCAGGAAGTCCAGTTGCCTCTTGAAAAAGCCTCTTTGGGACAACCAGGACCTGGAGGATGGAGAATCTCCATAGACATTTGTCAAGTGAGTTTTGCCCCATTTTATGACCTTTCTTGCCACAGTTGTTAAGTGAATTGTTGCAGTTGTTAAGTTAGTCACATGGTTGTTAAGTGAATCTCGCTTCCTCATTGTCAGAAGGTCGCAAAAGAGGATCAAGTGACCCCAGGAAACCGCAACCGTCATAAGCACATGTCATTTGCTAAGTTCTTTAATTTTGATCACGTGACCATGGGGCTGCCCAACAGTCATAAGTGTGACAAACGTTTGTAAGTTCCTTTTTTCAGTGTAGCCATTGTTACTTCAAATGGACACTGAACAAACTGTTGTAAGTGGAGGACTACCTGTAGATATATGGCTCTAATTGGTAGGTGATGTGCCATCAAGGCATTGTTGACTCTTAGCAACCACTCATCATTTCTCCTTGAAGATCTGTCCCTCATATAATCCTTCGGATCTTCCAATGGTGTCCCCATTGCCCCCTAATGAAGTCCAACTATCTAGCTTCTTCTTCTTCTTCTTCTTCTTCTTCTTCTTCTTCTTCTTCTTCTTCTTCTTCTTCTTCTTCTTCTTCTTCTTCTTCTTCTTCTTCTTCTTCTCCTTCTCCTTCTCCTTCTCCTTCTCCTTCTCCTTCTCCTTCTCCTTCTCCTTCTCCTTCTTCTTCTTCTTCCCCTCCTCCTCCTCCTCCCTCCTCATCTTCTTTTTCTTCTTCTTCTTCTTCTTCTTCTTCTTCTTCTTCTTCTTCTTCTTCTTCTTCTTCTTCTTCTTCTTCTTCTTCTCCTTCTCCTTCTCCTTCTCCTTCTCCTTCTCCTTCTCCTCCTTCTCCTTCTTCTTCCCCTCCTCCTCCTCCCTCCTCCTCTTCTTTGTCTTCTTCTTCTTCTTCTTCTTCTTCTTCTTCTTCTTCTTCTTCTTCTTCTTCTTCTTCTTCTTCTTCTTCTTCTTCTTCTTCTCCTCCTCCTCCTCCTCCTCCTCCTCCTCCTCCTCCTCCTTCCATCTCAGCAGGGTTTCAACCTGTTCCCCAAGCTACCTCTTCAGCCTCTTAAAAACCATTCTGTTTCTGTGCAGAGTGCCACACATCTGTGTAACATCTCCTTTTTTCTCCCTTCTTTCTGAGAGAAAAAGGCTGCCTCCAATTGCTGCCAAAATAAGAGCAATTTGCATAAAGCGAAGGAACAATCGGGTCTGGGCAAAAGAGAAAACTAAATTGCTGGTGTTTGCAGTTCTGAGATAGGTATGGAGGCATCATGAATTCCAAAGATATTTTTATACGCCTGTAAATTGGGCATTTAGTAATGAGTCAGCTGTGATTAAGGAGGCCTGGGAAAAATGACTGGAATCCTAGAGGATAGCTGGTATGTGATGGATTGCTTTGGATGACTAGGGCTGAGATATAAAGCTTCCTTTCGCTCCTAAAACAACAGGATCAGCAAATCCAGATGTCGTGAGATAGTTATGATCACCATTAAGCAGTTAATGCAATAGAATTACGTCCTTGCTCGTAATGTTTATGCCTCAGCTGTGCACGGTTCAAGTGTCCTTGCCTTGTGTTGTTTTGAATTTTATGTAAGCGCAGGGGCTAGAACAAATGTTTTCGGTTGCAGAGAAATTTGCATAGTAGATTCCTAAGTGGAGGATGGTTGGCAGCAGACTTCCCCCTTTTTTTAATGAATTTATAGTGCATCATTTCCATGAATAAAGGGACAGTGAAGAAGAGATGGCAGCAGAGACAGTCTTGTCAACTGGAGGGGTGGAGAGTCCCAAATCAAAGAACGTATTTATTAATTATTATATTCCTGTGCTTTCAACTCCACATGGGCACCTGAGAGTTTACAATATCTTCATTTAAAATTATGGGTATCCATGGTGACCCCATCTCTTGAGCATTCTGTAGTGCTGGGAAAGGAAACAAAGGAAAGGAACGATCAACAGCAAATGGACGGATTAAATTATAGTGATAATAGATATACTGTTAAAGACCTGAAGGTTGGAGACAATCCCCCATGGAGAAAATGTATGTCTTTGCTAACAGGCAATGCCAACTGATAGCATATTACCAACCAGTCAATCAATCAAAGGCAGTGACCCAAGAGCCAGAGGCAAAATCCCAACACACCTTGATGATATCACAACCGGCATATTTGCATCAGAGGTCAGGATGTAACTACAGCATTGATGAGATGATGCCACCATCAGTGTTTGGACAACATTGTGGTCCCCTAGGGATGCTACTATATTGAACCATAAAAGCAACAATCAAAGCCATTAAAAACAAGCCAGTCCCAAATCCCAGCTACTATCTAGATTTAAGCATCGACAAAATCCTTCTGTTTTTGTGGTGCTCCTAGATGCCATAAAAAAACAACATCTGGAGCTCCATTGTACCTTGTTCCAAAGGGATGAACCCAAACTGAGAAGCACTGTCATCCCCTCCCCCCCATCTCTCTATTCCTGAACTTCAAGTAGAGAGAGATTTAACTCTGTGCTGCATCAAAAAAACAAGTTTTCTTCGCTATGCGATGAACATCATGTGTCCAGCAGAGAGATCTGATGATCGCTAAGCTAATAATGTCTGATCATTTCTTTGTTCCTCGACCCAAGTCTTTCATTCCTGACTCTGTCCAGGGTCCTGAAGGGATGCTCCTTACAGAATGTCTTGATCGTATTGCAAGCGTTTAGTCTGCGTCAGTCAATCCATGAAGTCATCACCCCCCCCGTTTCAAAATGTTGACCCCCTCACTTGAATGGTCCATGTCTCCAGCCTTTCCCCTTACTCAGAAGGAGATCAAATTCAAAATTGGAAGGAACGCCTTGAACCGATAAGAAGTTTGCCTTTCCAGGCAAGTTTAGGAGAAGGTCTTTCTCCTATGATTCAAGCTCCATTTGTGGTGTTCTCACCCTGGCTTTAAAAGGTGCTCCATCCGACAACTTGATTGATCAGCTTTCTTAACACTCTGGACAAATGCACAGATGGGCCATGTCTCTCTCTTTTATTCAAAAAGTTTTTTATTAGTCAAAAAAGGTTTATACAAATACATATCAGGTATGGTAAATTTTCATTTTTCTTATCTAAAATAAGAATTTTACTCAAATTTTTTAACACATACAACAGCCATAAGGCAAGCAGGTGACACGAAGTAGCTAAGTTTGCAAATTTTAAATACGTAATAAAGAAGAGTCAAGAATAAACAGAATATCGTACAAAAGAGAATAAGGAAAACCAACACAATCCCAAATATCTTTATCACTTCCTAGTTTTGGATCTCAGAACTCTGGGTTCAGCCTGACCCAACTCCAGGGCCGCACCAGCGGCAGCCGCTTCAGCCCCATGTTCTATAACCTTCCCTTCTTCAATTCCTGGGTCATCTGATTCCAGGAAGGCTTTGTGTTCCTCCACATAGGCCGTAGCCTCCGCAATTGTACTGATTTTTTTCGTAATGCCCTCCCGGAAAATCATCAATCCTCTGGCATCAGCCATCTGAAGCCCACTCCTTCTGGTACAATTTGCTTGACAAAAATAATATTTCTTTCTTTTTCACGTACCTGTCTGGGAATCTGCCTCAGAATGGCTATCTCCTGCCCCTGTAAATCAGTGCCCCACTCCTATGTTTTCTAAGAATTTCATCTCGCCTCTTCTCACAAATTTGACATGAACCTCTCTGGGAACTGCATGCGTGCATATTGCTAATTAACTCTATAAACTCGATCCACATCCCAATTCATGAAATCAACACCTCTCCCAAGAAATTCTCCCAACAATTTAGTCACAACATCTCTCAAGTCTTCTTGGTCCACTTCTTCCAAATTTTGAAACCTAAGGAAATAAGACATTTTATCCATCTGTAGTCCAAGCACAGCATTGCCTGTCGCCTCCTCTCTTTTCTGCACTGCCCGCATCTCACCCTCCAAACCTTCCACTTTCTGCTTGTTTTCTGCTGAAACTTGTTGAGTATCCTTTAAATCCTTTTGGATAGTCACAATTTCTGCTCTTATTTCATCCAATTTCTTGTCCATATTAGATAACTTTTCCAAAATTCTTCCATCTCTCCAGCAGTTGGTCTCTGACCTTTGCCATTAAGGAAAAAAAATACAAAATCCTCAGGCAGGCACAGTATCCTTGTAATTTCCTCCGGATCCACCAGGGGCACTCACAGGAGCAACGAGTCCAGAGTACAGTTAGTCAACCAGGAAGTCAAGGGAAGTGATGTCATCAAAATTCTCATAGTGAAGGCGGAAGCTGGACGCCACCACTGTTCCCCAGAAGGAGGGGGCCTCAAACCTTCCCTCCTAAATTTCTCCATCACCTCTTCTCCAGAGCTCCACAAAACCGTAATCTTCTTATTTTAAGTTCTCCTCTCCAGAATAACTCGTGCTCTTCCAACCGCAGGGGAGAAAACCCCCGCACCGGAGCAGTCCACCACGCCACCGATATTCCCTTCCCTTCTCCTCCTCAATTCTTCTCCGTGCCCTGTTCACCACCAGGCTGCTGCAGTTATAATCCAATGCCCCGTGTCACGGGCACAGCGGCCCAGGCGACGACCAAAATAATGGTCATGCCTGTGGCCTCCGAACCCCGCCGAGCCTAGGACGCGCCAGCATCGGTCCCCACAGTCCTGTATGTCGGCTGGGAGACCCCTGGCGAGCCGTCCGTGCGGCAGGTGTCCTTTTCGGAACACCTGGCCCCTGAGGGCCTCGGCGGCGGCCGGATTCGGGCGCTGGAGGCAGGAGAAGCCTTCCAGACGTCCGTTGCCGCTGGATACCGGAAGTCGTCTCTCTCTCTCCAGGACAGATTAACTGCCTTTTTATAGGTTTGCTCTCAGTGTCAAACTGTTTCTAAGCATTCCAGGGCTTAGAAAATTCCCATCAAACTCAGACATCCTTGTATCGGAAAAAAGAGATCTGTGATTCAGACAGTTAAAAAGAAATCACTAGTAAAAGAGCCCAATTAAATGTAGCCCAAATAATTAGCCAAGGTGATGAAGGACAAAGAGGCAAAAATAAACAGGGGCCAACACAACAGTGACAGTGAAGTGATAGAACCAAGAATTATTTCAACAGCAGAAAACTATGGAGAGGTATAGTGAATGGGCTTCATTCGTTCATTCATTCATTCATTCATTCATTCATTCATTCATTCATTCATTCATTCTTTCTTTCATTGATTCATTCATTCAAATTTCTGGAGCCTCCTAACTCAACCATGTGACTCTTCTCGCAGTGTTAGCTGTATTTTCTTTTCTTCTCCTTTTGCTACACTTTGTGTGTGTGTTTTGTATACTATTTATTATCCCAAAACGGAATAGTATGCTGGGTGTGTACATCAATGCTTATTTGGACCAAACAGTGCAAGTATTTGGCATTTCATACGCTGTCTCAATTCTGAAATTAAGCTGGGTTTATGTAAAGCTCCATTACATTCCCATTATCCCAAGCAGGGCTCCTCAAATTAGCTCCATGTCTGCATTATTCCATGTATTCTATTAACGGACCATCTCATTAAATCAAAATTATGCTCAACCCGCCTTGGCAGATCTAAAGGGAGAAGTGTTTTCTATGCCAGGGGTCTCCAACCTTTGCAACTTTAAGACTTGTGGACTCCTGGGAGATGAAGTCCACAAGTCTTAAAGCTGCCAAGGTTGGAGACCCCTGTTCTACACGACTATACTGCAAGTGCTGCTCAAAAACATATTATAGGTTTTGCTAAGTTTTCTAACCTCATCACTTTTAAACACCTTCAATATCTCTGTCAATTTGTAATTATTGGAATTTTTCCTCCATTTGATATGGAAGAAATACACTCGCCTACTTAATAGCTTCTTCAGATTTCATTTTGGGAGAAGTGGAAATGCGATTTCTACAGATCTGTGTTAGGACTTTTATTACTTAATAAGAAAAGTAATTTGCCTTGCATCAGTAAAAAAAAAAAAAGATCCAATTAGGATGTGGACACAGCAGTGCCTTTTATCTGATTAAGTTGTATCAACTACGGTCTCCGAGAGAGTGTGGGCGATTGTTAAATACTGAGGATCCATGGAATCACAATCATTGGCTACCAAAAGGCTTCCTTGCAATCTTGCGAACAGCGAATTGTGGAACCAAGCCTTCTGCAATTAGGAATATTTGGATCGGATGTTGCAATTGTGTCGCCAATATTTTTCGGACTGAAAAGGAATTTAACCCAGCAAGTATAAGAAACAGTTTTCGCCCCACTTCAGGAAGAGCTGTGCTTGCTTCAATTACTTTGAAAGTGACATTTCCAAATTTACATTTATCATCGCGATGCTATCTAGGAGGGTGCGAAATGTTTTGAATTAAGCCGCTCTGAATGGGAAGGGTCTCGTTTTGAATTCAAAGCAGGCTCCCTTTCAGGTCAGAACCCTTGTTTTGAGTGTGAAAGGCAACTATCTTGAAAATGTTTTTCTAAGCACTCCAAACACTTAGAAAAAGTGTTTCATTCAACACGGTCTGTTTCATTCTTAAGACTAATGTTGCACATTCAGATAAGGGGGAGCTGCCTGGCAGTGGTGGGTTTCAAATTTTTTTTACTACCGGTTCTGTGGGTGTGGCTTAGTGGGTGTGGCATGGCTTGGTGGGCGTGGCAGGGGAAGGATACTGTAAAATCTCCATTCCCTCCCCACTCCAGGGGGGAGGTTACTGCAAAATCCCATTTCCTCCCAATCAGCTGGGACTCGGGAGACAGAGAATAAATGGGGGCGGGGCCAGTCAGAATTTTTACTACCGGTTCTCCGAACTACTCAAAATTTCTGCTACCGGTTCTCCAGAACTGGTCAGAACCTGCTGAAACCCACCTCTGCTGCATGAAACCTCTAATTGTAAATGACCCTATCTAAGAAAGAAAGTTTGGAGCTAATATCTGCTACAGAGTTAACTAGTTGAAAGACCTTTTTCTAGCTGCTAGTAAATTAGGCTCTAGATGTTATTGCGTAACAGTTTGGGTTTAAAACTGATGCAGTGATGTGTTAAGCTTGTGAGAATACATGGGGAATTCTGGGAATTGAAGTCCAGGGGTCTTCAAGTTGTCAAGGTTGGATCGTTCTGGTGTAAAGCAAACCAACATATTGTACGATGTACTCCAGCTCATAGAAAATGCTCTGATTATGGTCCTAATTGTAAACAGGAAAAAAAATGTAAATACCAGCAGCTCCTTGGAAGGGAGAAGGAAAGAAAGAGGGAGGGAGGGAGGGAGAGAGAGAGAGAGAGAGAGAGAAAAGAGCTTGGACTGTTTGTCTTTTTCTGACTTTGCAAAGAAACCATTTGCTTTGCTCTCCTTATGGTTTGTTGCTGTGGAAATAAAGGATTTTGCTGGAAGAAGATGCCTTACATTACACCAGAATCGTAGCCAAGCTTTCTGTTGCCAGTTGATTCCAACAACGGAGGAGCTGAAGGTTGAAACTGTCCTAGAAACCCTTGCCAGATGCCACCATCTCTAGAACTAGGGGAGGGGTGTGTTTGTCCCAATGAAAACATTCGTTTTGTTGGATGGGGTCCCATCGATCAGCCCATCTGTTCGCTGCCTACTGTCTTCTTAGTCTGGGGAATCTTCCTCTTTGCTCCTCAGCCTCTCCACTTCCTTTAGTTCGGTTCAACATTGCAGATGCTGATAACAGTAGAAATGGGCTGACTTCAATATACCTCCCTTTTTTTGTTTTGTTCCAATACACACA
This sequence comes from Ahaetulla prasina, assembly GCF_028640845.1. Lineage (NCBI taxonomy): Eukaryota > Metazoa > Chordata > Lepidosauria > Squamata > Colubridae > Ahaetulla > Ahaetulla prasina. Next base: position 24,539,425 of record NC_080551.1, read on the forward strand.
AAGGGAATAAACATGTGTATAGCAAAACATGTGTTACTGCAATACTTTTCTGTGAGAAATACTTGATTTTCTGGAAAAATTTCTAGGGTGCAAACAATTTCAGCCATGACTGTAATTGGATAAATCTGAAGGATTCTTCATCAGTTTGTTGTTTTCAGTGGGAAAGTAATTGTTATGACTTTATCTGGGGACAGAGATCGAAGAAGAGAAATAGTAAACTCCTGAAAGTATCTACTGGGGAAATATATATATATAGGGGCCTATTACACACGCAATGGCCAAATTGATTAATGGCATATAAAGGCAGAGATCTCTGCAATGGTAGTTTAATACTCTCACGATGTCAGCAGATGGCTGACGAAAGCTTAGTAGAATAAAATTTTAATTATTTTAGTTCCGGAGCTTGCAGAATGCCTGTTTTTTGTTTTACAAATATACATAACATTTCTGAAGAGCAGAAATTGTGCGCCTTCAAGGAAGTCCATTTTGCTAGACTGCACTCAGACGTTTGAGGGTGTAAAGCAGGGGTCCCCAAATGTGGCAGCTTTAAGACTTGTGGACTTCAGCTCCCAGAATTCACCAGCCAGCATAGCTGGAGCATAGCTGGCTGGAGAATTCTGGGAGTTGAAGTCCACAAGTCTTAAAGCTGCCAAGTTTGAAGACCTCGGGTGTAAAGGAAGAGTGTATTGGAAATGCTTTCATTATGGAACGGTGAAGTTTTCACTGGAAAGAAGCATTATAATTATAAGTGTTTTAAAAAATGCTGGCAAAATTAAAGCAGGTTACGAGAGTGTCTCTGCAGGAGCCCTCTCTGTTTAATGTTTAACGACTTTGTTTCCTCCAGAGGATGTGAAGGAAGTTTCTTTTATTGTCTGAAGGGGAAGGGATAATAATGTTGACGCTTCTGCCCTCGTTGGACAGAAATTTATAGCTTGGCATACTCGTTGGACCTCACTGACAATCTCTTCATTAATTACTTGAACTTAACTTGTTATTGCAAGTAAATGAATGGCAACATAACCTCTGTAGTGGAAGACTCATTAGCAGGTCAACAGTGGATGGAGGAGAAAGTGACTGTACGCCTCTAGCTAATGTTGGGGAAATGCATTTTTTTAATATAAAAAAATCAATTAAAAACTGCCCCAGTCAACCAATAATTTCTCAATGGCTTCCCGTGTCCATTAATAATAATAATAATGGCAATGATGATAATAAAGGTCATGGTGATTATAAATGGCTTTCCTGACCAGAGCGGACAACTGTCAAATTGGTGCAAAGAATTAGGGCTATTTGTAAGGTTGCAGCATAGAAGATTTATTCAAGCTTGTACACAGGAATCTGGTCGACTAAAGGTCAACCCTAAATTGGTGCCAGATTAGAGTCAACGGAATTCAGGAGAGGTTAGACTGGGAACGCAATGACTCTAAACTGATGACATGCTTAACTCCGCCTCCCCAGCTGTTCCTGCTTTTCTCCTACATTAGAAGAGCTGAGGAATGGAATAAAATCCAAGAAATGTTGTTGGGAACCGAAAGCTAACGAGTCTCCCCTTCCACTCAGAGCAACCACAACCTCAAATCAACCAGCCCACCCAGTTGTGCCCAAGATGGGACTAGACTCACAATCTCCCACAAAAATTCTTGCATTCCTCAGTTCTTCTAATGTAGGAGAAGAGCAGGCATAGCTGGGGAGGTGACGTTAAGCAAGTCAGCAGTTTAGAACCATTGAGTTCCCATCAGTGCTCCAAGTCCAGCCTCTCCTGAATACCGTTGCCCCTTATCCGGCTCCAATTTAGTGCTGAACTTTAGCTGACCAGATTCACGAGCACAAAACTTCTATGCTCCAACTTTACAAATGGCTCTGATTCTTTGTGCTACGAGACCGCCTTCTGCCACCGATAGCCTCCCAACGACCTGTGCGCTCCCACAGAGTGGGCCTGCTCAGGTGCCGTCGACCAAACAATGTCGGTTGGAGGCCCCAGGCCCCTTCTCTGTGGCAGCACCGGCTCTTTGGAATGAGTTACCTCTGTTACGCCAACTCCTGACCTCCGAACCTTCAAGCGGGAATTAAAACTTTATTATTTAATTGTGCGGGACTAGCCTAAATGTATTTTAAATGTATTGTAATTATAACTTTTAAATTTTAAAGTGTTTTATGTTGGCTTTGATCGTTTTAGCAATCTGGCCAATTAATATATTCATTTTAAATGTTTTTTAAATTTGTTATTTATATTATGTATTTTGTATTTTTAATATGGCTGTAAACCGCCCTGAGTCCTTCAGGAAAAGGGCGGTACAGAAATTGGATTAATAAATTAAAAAAATAAAAAAGTTGGACAGGCTATTTATAATTGGGTGATACCAATTTCCACCTTTCCAATCCATTTCCAATAGTTGATCATGGCTGCCTATAATTTAACAATTTTGAAAATACGTTATTTACTCGTGGTGGTAAAAATTATTATTGAAATAATTATTGAGGTCCATCCTTTGGGAGCTTGAATGGGGAATATTTCTTAGCATGTGGCATAAAGAGAGCATCCCCCCCCCCCAAACTTCTTAAAGTTTAAGAAACTAGTCCATTTCCTGCCTGTGCCAGAGAGGGATCTACCGCCGAGATTATGGGATGTTGCTGACAGTCAGGTTTGCTCCCAATGTTACTGGTTCAGTATGTTATTCAGTATAATGAAGGCAGTGGTGAAATCCAATTATTTTTACTACTGGTTCTTGAGCGTGGCTTGGTGGGTGTAGTATGGCTTGGTGGGCATGGCAGGGGAAGGATACTGCAAAATCTCCATTCCCATCCCACTCCAGCAGAAGTATACTGCAAAATCTCCATTCCCATCCCACTCTGGGACCAGCCACAAGTGGTATTTGCCTGTTCTCTGAACTACTCAAAATTTCCGCAGCCGGTTCTCCAGAACCTGTCAGAACCTGCTGAATTTCACCTCTGAATGAAGGTCCTTGTACACAAAGCAGTTGATTCTTAGGTTTTAGCCTCCTTTCCTTCTTTCCAGATTACACTGTTCGCCTGCGGGGAATTCTGAATTATGCATGGTCAGTAGAATAGTAAACTAACCCAGAATGACAATTTTTACAACAGCTTGGGGAACCGGGACTGTGTTTTTACTATAGGCTATTGCTGCGCTGTGTGAATTTAGCAGTGGCATAAGACGTGGAACGGGTACAGCAGAGTTATTTTGAATTATAATCATTGTCTTTTGCTGCACGCATTAAGAGTTTCTTTGATTTTAATCTCTTGCGAGCGGACTTGGCAAAATCTGATATATGTATTTTGTGTGAAGGGGAGCAGATCTCTTAATAAGACGAAGGACTTAGTTTTGCAAAGAGCAAGAATAGTGAGTCTCTACCCCAGATTTAAGAAATACGTTAAACTTCTCCCGCAGAGGCCAAATTGCTGCAGTTGTTTTATGGAGCCTAAGAAAAATAAGAACGGAAATCAACCCCGTCCAATGTTTCAGTTAACATTTAGGGAATGACTTTTCCAAGCTCTTCACTTGCTAAGAAATCGGGATCAGCTTAGCTGTTGGAAAATGCAATTTTAATATAAAAATCAATTAAAAACTGCCCCAGTCAACCAATAATTTCTCAATGGCTTCCCGTGTCCATTAATAATAATAATAATGGCAATGATGATAATAAAGGTCATGGTGATTATAAATGGCTTTCCTGACCAGAGCGGACAACTGTCAAATTGGTGCAAAGAATTAGGGCTATTTGTAAGGTTGCAGCATAGAAGATTTATTCAAGCTTGTACACAGGAATCTGGTCGACTAAAGGTCAACCCTAAATTGGTGCCAGATTAGAGTCAACGGAATTCAGGAGAGGTTAGACTGGGAACGCAATGACTCTAAACTGATGACATGCTTAACTCCGCCTCCCCAGCTGTTCCTGCTTTTCTCCTACATTAGAAGAGCTGAGGAATGGAATAAAATCCAAGAAATGTTGTTGGGAACCGAAAGCTAACGAGTCTCCCCTTCCACTCAGAGCAACCACAACCTCAAATCAACCAGCCCACCCAGTTGTGCCCAAGATGGGACTAGACTCACAATCTCCCACAAAAATTCTTGCATTCCTCAGTTCTTCTAATGTAGGAGAAGAGCAGGCATAGCTGGGGAGGTGACGTTAAGCAAGTCAGCAGTTTAGAACCATTGAGTTCCCATCAGTGCTCCAAGTCCAGCCTCTCCTGAATACCGTTGCCCCTTATCCGGCTCCAATTTAGTGCTGAACTTTAGCTGACCAGATTCACGAGCACAAAACTTCTATGCTCCAACTTTACAAATGGCTCTGATTCTTTGTGCTACGAGACCGCCTTCTGCCACCGATAGCCTCCCAACGACCTGTGCGCTCCCACAGAGTGGGCCTGCTCAGGGTGCCGTCGACCAAACAATGTCGGTTGGAGGCCCCCAGGCCCCCTTCTCTGTGGCAGCACCGGCTCTTTGGAATGAGTTACCTCTGTTACGCCAACTCCCTGACCTCCGAACCTTCAAGCGGGAATTAAAAACTTTATTATTTAATTGTGCGGGACTAGCCTAAATGTATTTTAAATGTATTGTAATTATAACTTTTAAATTTTAAAGGGTTTTATGTTGGCTTTGATCGTTTTAGCAATCTGGCCAATTAATATATTCATTTTAAATGTTTTTTAAATTTGTTATTTATATTATGTGTATTTTTGTATTTTTAATATGGCTGTAAACCGCCCTGAGTCCTTCAGGAAAAGGGCGGTACAGAAATTGGATTAATAAATTAAAAAAATAAAAAAGTTGGACAGGCTATTTATAATTGGGTGATACCAATTTCCACCTTTCCAATCCATTTCCAATAGTTGATCATGGCTGCCTATAATTTAACAATTTTGAAAATACGTTATTTACTCGTGGTGGTAAAAATTATTATTGAAATAATTATTGAGGTCCATCCTTTGGGAGCTTGAATGGGGAATATTTCTTAGCATGTGGCATAAAGAGAGCATCCCCCCCCCCCAAACTTCTTAAAGTTTAAGAAACTAGTCCATTTCCTGCCTGTGCCAGAGAGGGATCTACCGCCGAGATTATGGGATGTTGCTGACAGTCAGGTTTGCTCCCAATGTTACTGGTTCAGTATGTTATTCAGTATAATGAAGGCAGTGGTGAAATCCAATTATTTTTACTACTGGTTCTGTGAGCGTGGCTTGGTGGGTGTAGTATGGCTTGATGGGCGTGGCAGGGGAAGGATACTGCAAAATCTCTATTCCCACCCATTCCAGCAGAAGGATACTGCAAAATTTACATTCCCATCCCACTCTGGGACCAGCCAGAGATGGTATTTGCCGGCTCTCCAAACTACTCAAAATTTCGCTACCGGTTCTCCAGAACCTGTCAGAACCTGCATGATTTCACCTCTGAATGAAGGTCCTTGTACACAAAGCAGTTGATTCTTAGGTTTTAGCCTCCTTTCCTTCTTTCCAGATTACACTGTTCGCCTGCGGGGAATTCTGAATTATGCATGGTCAGTAGAATAGTAACCAACCCAGAATGACAATTTTTACAACAGCTTGGGGAACCGGGACTGTGTTTTTACTATAGGCTATTGCTGCGCTGTGTGAATTTAGCAGTGGCATAAGACGTGGAACGGGTACAGCAGAGTTATTTTGAATTATAATCATTGTCTTTTGCTGCACGCATTAAGAGTTTCTTTGATTTTAATCTCTTGCGAGCGGACTTGGCAAAATCTGATATATGTATTTTGTGTGAAGGGGAGCAGATCTCTTAATAAGACGAAGGACTTAGTTTTGCAAAGAGCAAGAATAGTGAGTCTCTACCCCAGATTTAAGAAATACGTTAAACTTCTCCCGCAGAGGCCAAATTGCTGCAGTTGTTTTATGGAGCCTAAGAAAAATAAGAACGGAAATCAACCCCGTCCAATGTTTCAGTTAACATTTAGGGAATGACTTTTCCAAGCTCTTCACTTGCTAAGAAATCGGGATCAGCTTAGCTGTTGGAAAATGCAATTTATTGATTTATCAAATTGCGAGGAAGCTCTGCAAACCAGACCCCTGTTTCCATTGTCGCTGAGGCGTTTGGCGTTGGTCACCTGTCCTTTGGTTTCCAAATAAAATTGTTTGAAACCAAACAGCCAAAATATCTGCTCAAAAAGCCTGCAGAATAATTTGGTTTGCTGCAAAAAATAAAATATAAAAAAAATACTCCTGGCCCAGCCTCAGAATGTGAGTGTACTTTTATAGCTGGGTAACATTCCTGGAAAAGGAATTTAGAGTGACAAATCTTCAATGCAATAATCAGAAAGGAAGTGATTGCGTCTAGAAATGCTCTCGCATGCATTCTGAATTTTTAAAGTCAAGTGCTGTTCCTGCAGGAAGAGCTCTTCATAAAATTTTGTTTTTTTTCTTTTGCTAACTCTGCGCTAAGTGCTTTGCCAAACTTTGCAAATTAGCAATGCAGGAAGAGAAGCATCTCTGCGGTTTTTCACTCCCTGGTTTTTTTGTTTTTTTTTTGGGGGGGGGTTGTCTTTTTTTCACAAAGACAACTCTTGACATTTGATTAGAACAGCTGTTAAAAGCCGTGCAAAACTTAGGCATCGTTCTCTGAGATGAATTGGGAGGGAGAAAAATAATAATAATAATCTTGACATTTGGGCGTTCGTTTTGTTCATTCAATTATGGCAGTAATTAGGTTTGTATCCCAGTCTTCAGCTGGAAGCCGCTTGTTTAAGAACGGTGAAAATATAGACTTGCGAAGCTTGTACTTAAAACAATCGTTATTAAGAGGCCTGAAAGGAATGGAAACATAAGGACACCTTTGGGAAAAGAAAAGCGAGCTTCATAAAAACAGGACGTCAATTCTGGTGGGGGGGAGGGGGGAGGAGGAAAGAGATTAAAAAACAAAGCCAAGCCTTTTGCATCAAGAAAATCTTTTATGCTGCTAAGCAGAGTATCCGCAGAACAGGAAGCACCGAAATTAATATTTGGAGGGGTCTTCAAATACAGGAAGTCCTTGACTTGCAGCAGTTTGTTTAGTGACCGTTCGAACTTACAAGGGCACTGAAAAAAAGTGACTTTGCGACTGCTTTTCACACTTCAGGACATTACGGTATCTCCATGGTCACGGGATAAGAGCCACAGTGGCGCAGTGGTTAGAGTGCGGTACTGCAGGCTGCTTCTGCTGACTGCCCTCCGCCTGCAATTTGGCAGTTCGAATCTCACCAGGCTCCAGATTGACTCAGCCTTCCGAGGTTGTTAAAATGAGGACCCAGATTGCTGGGGGCAAGAGGCTGACTCTTAGAGAGGGCTGGAAAGCACTGTGAAGCGGTATATAAGTCTAAGTGCTATTGCTATTTTCCTTCCTTCTTTCCTTCCTTCCATCCATCCATCCATCCATAGTTAGAATGCAGCATTGCAGGCTGACTCTGCCCAATGCCAGCAGTTCAAATCCTGACTGGCTCCAGGTTGACTCAGCCTTCCGTCCTTCTGAGGTGGGTAAAACGAGGAGCCAGATTGTTGGAGGCAAGAGGCTGACTCTGTAAACCTCTTAGAGAGGACTGTAAAGCACTACGAAGCAGTATATAAGTCTAAGTGATGTTGCTATACCTTCCTTCCTTCCTTCCTTCCTTCCTTCCTTCCTTCCTTCCTTCCTTCCTTCCTTCCTTCCTTCCTTCCTTCCTTCCTTCCCTCCCTCCCAGTGGTTACAATGCAGCATTGCAGGCTAGCTCTGCACACTGCTAACAGTTCAGTCCTGACCAGCTCAGGATTGACTCAGCCTGCCTTCCTTCCTTCCAAAGTCGGTAAAAAAAAGCCGGACGTAGATTGTCGGGGTCAAGAGGCTGACTCTATAAACCACTTAGAGAGGGACTGTAAAGCACTATGAAGCGGTATATAAGTCTAAGTGCTATTGCTATTGCTATCAAAACGCTTGGCCACTGACTCGTATTTACGATGGTTGCAGTACCCGGGGATCACGTGACCTCCTTTTGTGACCTTCTGACAAGCCACTTCAATGGGAAACCTGATTAGCTCAATAACTCACTTAGCAACTGTGGCAAGGAATGTCCTAAAATGAGGCAAAATTCACTTAACAACTGTCCCAGCAACAGAAATGTCGGGTTCAATTGAGGTCATAAGCCGAAGACTACTTGTAGTTCTCCCCCTCCCACACACACACACACACACACTAGTGAGGCTTTGTGTGTCTCTGTGTGGTTTATTTATTTATTTTATTTATTTGATTTGATTTGATTTTTATACCGCCCTTCTCCCGAAGGACTCAGGGCGGTGTACAGGCTACAATAAAATACAAACACCACAATATACAATTTAAAATACGAGTTAAAAAACTTATTATAATTAGCCTAGAACCTTAAAATTTATAAAACCAAAACCCCATTTAAAATTGGTAGAAAATTTAAAATCGATAAAATTTATGTAGTTTAAAATTTAAAATTTAAAATGTAAAATTTAAAATTTAGGCCAGCCCCGCGCGAATAAAATGGTATGTCTTCAGTTCGCGGCGGAAAGTCCGAAGGTCAGGTATTTGACGTAAGCCTGGGGGAAGTTCGTTCCAAAGTGTGGGAGCCCCCACAGAGAAGGCCCTTCCTCTGGGGGCCGCCAGCCGACATTGTTTGGCGGACGGCACCCTGAGAAGTCCCTCTCTGTGAGAGCGTACGGGTCGGTGGGAGGCATTCTGCAGGAAAATGTAAATTTAAGGCTTAATTGTGGATTTATGGCTGCAGAAAGCGGAATTTTCCTTCCTTTGGGGTTTTCTAATAGGCTGCTCTTTGTCCGATGTGTTTCCCAAATGTTTGCGTTGCTTGGAAGCAAACATGTTGCCCATTAAAGCTGATGAGGCGTCACTCAGAAGTGTTGTGATAATGACCAACACCTTATGAAGCCATTATTAATAAAAACTCTCCGGAAACTGCACTGATCATGACCAACAAATTATATCTCTGTGGCTTGGATGAGGAAGTTTGTGGCCAAACAGGTCCATCTCCATCCTTAATAACCGTTTGGCCGAATTTTACTGGACTTTGGTCTGGATCAGTTTCCCCTTTTGCTAGGAACAGCCCTGGAAGAGGTGAGTGAAGGCATAGAACCCACCAACCAGTTGCAGTAGCACAACCTTCCTTCCTCATCCATTGCTGAGACCCAGTTTGGGATAGTGGTTAAGGGCTCAGCTTGGAAACCAGGAGACTGTGAGTTCTAATCCCACCTTAGGCACAAAGCCAGCTGGGTGTTCTCACCTAGGCTTCCTTAAAAAGCAGGAAGCAGGAATTGGTCCCTGCAAAACCTCTTTTATTTACACGACTGTGAATTACTTTCATTCGCAGTCAGCAAGGCTTGTGCAAACAGTTTTTCAAAGGAATATTTACCAACACACCTTATCTTGCTTGGCAAGCTGCCACGTAACTTGTTTCCAAATGCAGGACAAGGCAAAACTTGGCACAGAGTCTCTTAGAGTCACGAACAGAACTTTCCACTCTTGAAATTACCAAACAAACAAATTGTTTCCTGCAAAAGCCCCCTCCCCATTCACTCCTCTTTTGTTTCCTATGGGAGGGGCCAATCATCTCCAAGGTGTGGCTTTACTCCCAAGTAAACCCTGCTTTCTGAGTTGTTCCTGTCTTCTGGCAGCTCTGCGCATGCATACACTGGGAATGGGCTCCAGCTGTTCCTCTGCCTCGCTGCTATCTATCTCCCTCTCTGTCTCTGACGCAGAGCCCTCGTTTGAGCTTTCCCTAGCTCCCAGGACTGGCCCATGTTCCTCCCCAATCTCCTCACTGTCTGACTCTGCTGCCAGATTTGCTGGCTGCCTGCAGGCCACAACACTGTGTGACCTTGGACTGAACTCTCTCTCGCTCTCTCAGCCCCAGGAAGAAAGCAACGGCAAACCACTTCTGCAAATCTTGCAAAGAAACCTGTAGGGACTAGTCCAGGCAGTTGCCAGGAGTCAGCACTGACTCAAAGGTGTGCACTTACACACCCATACACATGCACAAACACAAAAGGATGCACTACACAGATGGGTTCCTCCTTATTCATCCTTACATCTTTGGTTCAAATCCTGTTAAAGGATTGAACTTAGAACATCTCTGTTGTGTCTTGTCCGCTCTCACCGCAGCCAGGGTCTGCTTATCTGCTCCCGAACACAGAGGAATGTATGCCTCCCGGCCCCAGTTCTGGCTCCATGCCCAGACAAGCTGCAGAGGAGGGGGCACCTCCCGGTCCCAGCCCTGGCTCCATGCCCAAGCAGGCTGCAGAGGAGAGAGCATCCCCCGGCCCCAGCCCTGGCTCCATGCCCAGGCAAACGGAGCAGCTAGACCCCTCCCCCTCCTCCACAGCATGTGAGCCTGAGGAAAGTTTATTTCCAACAGCTGCTGATTGGAGTGACCCTCGCATCAGAAGACTGGATAGGCGGAGGCAACAGAAGGAAGGGAGGGGCAGGCCTTAATGAGTGCTGAGTCATGGAGCCACACCCCATGGCCTATATAAAGGATCTGCTTTCTGGCAGTCTCTGAGTCAGGCAAAGTCGAACTTATCTTGCTGAAGTCACTTACTGGTCTCCTGCCTGCTCTGAGGACTTTGCTAGGACTTTGGGCAGAGCTGCAGAGGCACGCCTGATTCGGATTTCCCTGACCTGGCCGTCAGCGGAGGAGTGGGACACGACAATCTCCTTTGGAGGATGTCTACACCTAAGGAGACCCAGTAAGGATGAGATGTATGTAGTGCCTCCAACTAGTCAGTAGATAATGCAACCTTTGAAGCTGTTCCCTTTAGAGATAGTAGTACAGGGTCTCTTGCTTGGGCAGGGGGTTGAACTAGAAGACCTCCAAGGTCCCTTCCAACTCTGTAATTCTGTTATGTTGATTCTCTACATCCTTTCTGGAGAAGCTCCTTATTTTTAGGGTTTTTTTTTTTTTTTAAAAAAAAGATCCTGTGGGAAGGAAAGCAGGAAAGGTTTTCCATCTATAATGTATCCTTCTAAAGATATCTGACTTGGTCTATTTCTTTCCTTGGCTTTGCAGGATGAAAAGAACCAAGTATTAACCACGAACGTTTGGCTGCACATGGTAAGTTTGAGAGAGCAGAAGTTCCTTCAGAAAAGGTGGCTGGGTAATTGCTTCCCGCAGCCAAGGAGAAGCAGCAGCAAAAAGTGGGACTGTTAAACGGGTTTTGGTTTCAAAGCTAGCTCAACCTTAGCTCCCCGCGACGGAGTTAATGAATGAATCTGGTGAATGGAGAGGAGAGAATTCTATCGGAAACCCTGAATGAGATCCTGTCAAATATTAACTGCTGTCATGCATCAGCTGTCAAGTAGAAAAAAAAGTCTCGAAGTTGTCTGTCACACCAGGCGGGGTTTTAACAATGCTTGGTTTTGGGCCACGGCCGCTGTCACCTGCTGGAAATGTTGAACGCCTTCTTTAGAATATCAAATATCGAAGAATTAGATACAGGTCAGGAGTCTATAGTAGTTTGGGTTGACTTTTTAAACAAGTTTTTATTGATTTTTTTAATTTAATTTCCCCCACTATACACATACATGGTTTATGAACAGAGTATTGGCCATATCATATCTTATACAATTCAATATATTCAACGGGTTCAATGACTGTTAAGTCAAATGATCATATTAAATCAAGATGCGGCTTCAACAGGCTAAAACAGAAGAAAACTGAAACAATATATTGAGCTAATGTACAGTCACGTGTTTAAATAAACCCAACCCCTCGGCAATGAACCCTAATCAGCAATGGATGGAAACTGATCAAGGAGAGATTTAAACTAGAAATAAGAAGGAATTTTCTGACAGTGAGAACAATCAACCAATGGAACAGAAGTTGCCTTCGGAAGTTGTGGGGTTTGGGCTAGATGACCTCCAAGGTCCCTTCCAACTCTGTTATTCTATTCTAATCTCATGTAGATAGGGTGGATCGAATGGCTTTATCGATAAGCTTGACGATCTTTGGTTTTGCCCAGGTGAGAAATCTAATTTGAAGAATTTCCATTTTGCTTTCCAATTCTACAGTGACTTCATTCCAAGGTAATCAAAACCCGGCTAAAAGTTCGCTCCCGAAGGCTATCATTGTTAGGGAACTGGGGCTCGAAGGCAAGACGGTAAAACAAACCCACGAATACATAAAATGATATTAAAACCTGTCCGATAATATTTGCGCCGTCTTGCGGCTCCTTGGATGCGATGGGGCAGGCTTGAAAACCAAGCGCTTCCCACCACTTCTCCAGGCAGCCCTTCCAGAGGCAAGATTTATCGCAGGAGAGCAGCTCCTTCTGGCCTCTTTTTGGTCTATCGCCATTCTTTTGAACGGTGGCTACGAGTGCCGACATGACAGCTGCTGTCATAGCCTCTGCAAAAAAAAGGCACAGCGAGAAACTCGCAGAGAAGGGATGCTAATTCAATTTGTCATACATGCTATCATTGGCAAAACCACCCGAATTTCTATGTTGTTTACATTCCCCCCCCCCAAAAGAACAGCAAATCCAGAATTCACCGAGAACCTTGGAGATGGAGGAACGGAAGGATGGGGAGGATAGTTGTGTGATATTGATTTCCAAGTGCAAAAAGCCCAGTGTCGACAAAATGGTCTCATTAAAGAAGTTGCTCTAATTATCTCCTACGTTGGCCCGGAATCAACCTTTTTTCCATGCAAAACACTTGCCTGGGATTGATTTTTGCCACTGCTTTTGTCTCTCTGCCAAATTGACTTTTAAGCTCCCCTTGGCTTTCGATGCTGAGGTGTGGCAGTTCCAGATATTCAAATCCTTGCTTTGCTTTGAAGACAGATTAATTCCAAGTGCAGAGATTTCAGGAGGGAAGAGAAAGAACTTGGTGGCTAAACGTCAGAAAATAGGCAGCAAGACTAAACTATTCTGGATTCTAAAGTTGGTAGGCACGTGTTTGAAGTGTGGTTGAAAATATCCCAGAAATAATAGAAATAGCAATAGCACTTAGACTTATATATTGCTTTACAGTGCTTTACAGCTGTCTCTAAGTGGTTCACAGTGTCAGCCTCTTGCCCCCAACAATCTGGGTCCTCATTTTACCCACCTCGGAAGGATGGAAAGCGGAGTCAACTTTGAGCTGGTCAGGATCAAACTGCTTGCAGTGTGCAGAATCAGCCTGCAATACTGCATTCTAACTACTGTAACACCAAGGAAGGAAGGAAGGAAGGAAGGAAGGAAGGAATAGAACTTAGACTTATATACCTCTTTACAGCCCTCTCTAAGCAGTTTACAGAGTTACTTCAGCTACTCTTGCCTTCTGGCAGCTCTTCTCATGCGTACACTAGGAACAGGCTCCTCCTGTTCCTCTGCCTCTCTGCTGTCCGCCTCTGGAGGCTCCGGAGTCCGCGCATCGCTCGCAGATGGCCCTGGTCCCATCTCTGCCTCCGACGCAGAACCCTCATCCGGGCCTTCCCTTGACTCCAGGACTGGTCCATGTTCTTCCTCACTGTCTGACTCCATTGCCAGCTCCACAGGCTGCTGGCAGACCAGAACAACAATCAAGGAACTACTAACTCAGACCAAACAAGCTAACTGTAAGCAGCCGCTTAATCAAGGAACTACCAAGAACACGCCCACCAACACTGACAGGGAAGGCCACTTGTATATCCATAGAGAGCAACCCCCATTGACTGACAGGATTGTAAGGAAGAAAGTTAATGATCACCTCCGCAGCAGGTCAGCGTAACCAGGGACACAGCCTTGCGGAGCGCAAAACAATTATTTGGTGAGAAGTGTGTGACTTTGAGAAGGTAAAACGAATGACCGAGAGAGTGCTGCAAATTTGAAAGGAACCCACACGAGATGTTTTTGACTTGAAATCCTCTGGATGGATTCAAATCCATGAACCATATTTAGCGACCCCTGATTCTTCATCCTTTTCTCTTTGAACTGGCTACTAAAGGAAGTTTTAATTAAAAAAAAAAAAGGGAGGTGGGAGAGTCACTCTGAAAGACTTTAGGGGTAACTTTCATGTTCTTTGCTGTATTTTGGAAGGCAAAATTTGGATCCAGGTTGATCCCACCACATCAGAGCTAGAATCCCTATTGATTTCAAAGGGGTTACTTTAATTTAGGAAATTTGGAAGCCACAGTCGGACCGATGAGGCTGCCATCTCTTTTCTGAGATTTCAGATTTGAATTCCTTTGATTTCTGTAGCTTCTTTGGATGAATCTCCTTTCAGAACTTCTGATTCATTACGGGGAACATTGCAAATTAGAAGAGGGGAAAGAGTGGATTCTGAACCATCCTTGGGAGAAAAGACTCCCTCACCATCATCCCTGAGCTGCCCTCAGAAGATCAGAAGACTTTTAAAGAATTCATTTTTAATAAAAGGAAAACATGGGAAGTTTCTGTTTATATAACCAGGAACAATTTCTCCAGGAACAAAGCAGGGAGAGAAAGCAGCTTTCTCAACAGGGTCAACAGAGAAGTTTTTGAAGGGTCCCTGGTGGTCGCTGAGCTTGCTTGTTTCCTTGAAGATGTTTCATTACCCAAACTAGGTAACATCAGCAGCACTGATGATGTTATCTGGTTAGGTAATGAAACAGTTGCAAGAGAGAACACCAAGGACCCCACAATCTTCCTCCTCCTCCTCCTCTTCCTCCTCCTCCTCCTCCTTTTCTTCTTTCTACTACTCTTCCTTCTCCTCCTCTTTCTCCTCCACATCATCCTTCACTCTGCAAATCCCACTCCCTTCTAGCACTGATGATGTTACCTAGTTGGGTAATGAAACATCTGCAAGAAAACCACCAAGCTCAGAGAACACCAAGGCCCCCACATTCCTCCTCTTCCTCTTTCTCCCCCTCTTCCTCTTTCTCCTCCTCCTCTTCTCCTTCTCCTCCTTCTTCTCCTTCACTCTGCAAATCCCACTCCCTTCTAGCACTGATGATGTTACCTAGTTGAGTCATGAAACATCTGCAGGAAAACCACCAAGATCAGCGAGCACCAAGGGCCCCTCATTTCAACCCTGAGCTACAAATATACTCCTTTAGAGAGGTTTAGCGGTCTCGCTAATGACTTCTAATTGGTTATTTGGGTCTTCTTCTTTTCAGCTTTAAGGAGCTATGCTAGTCAAGGCTCTAAAGAGAAAATTAATTGGGATATAAGAGGTGTGTGTGTTTCTGTAATATTCTAATTTTCTGCTTGAGATGGCTTGCTGGGTGCTGAAGTTTCTTTTAGAGGTAGTTGAGTGCAATGGGGTGACCTAAAACATGAGTTTATATTTACCAACAAAACGTTGGTTTTTTGGGGGATACAGAGTGGTCTTCACATGGGGGATATTGAATTCCATAAATTTGCATCTGGGATGAGCCATAGGGATGCCTCCGGCTCCATGGCACCATCCCATAATTTGCATCCTTTGAGCATAAAACCGTGACAGGTGCCAATGACATAATTTGCTTTATATTTGCAACGAGGCTGTGATCCATTTGACATCCCTTGCCCCTGTAGGGATCCAGAGTCCTAAGGCAGCAAGTTGGTGCTAATGGAAAAGTAAATTAGCTTCTGGCTGTTGGCTCCAGTTTTCCTTTTTCTTCTTTTTAATTTTCAAGTATTGGAAGGATTATTATCTACAATGGAACATGTCTGAGTATCCTGGAGTGAAGAATGTTCGCTTTCCTGCGGGACAGATATGGAAGCCAGACATCCTTCTGTATAACAGGTAGGAATGGTGGATGCTAAAAGAAGGAAGAAAATTGTCCAGGTTCCAAGTAACACCCCCAACGGAAGAAGACTCCGAGGTCAGAAGTTCCTCAAAGTTCTATTTTACGGGATTTGTCATATTGGCACATCTGGGGAAACCCGAATCTGAAAGCTTCCAAGTTTTTCCCACCCAAAAGAAAGTCCAAGCCCCTTCCCCTGCACCCAGAGATGGTATTCAGCCGGTTCAGGTGAACCGGTAGTGGAGATGACGGGTTGGCCCGCCAACCTGCCCCGACACTATGCTGTCCTATTTAGCCACATTTTTGAGGCCAGGCGCATGCGCAGAAGGCACACATGCGAGCAAAGCGCATGCACGGAAGGCTAGGCACATGCACGGGAGATGCACACATGCACAAAGTGAGCGTGCGCACGTGCAGTGAACCAGTGGTAGAAATAAGTGAAAGCCACCACTGCCTGCACCCACATGTCCATCACATGGTCCAATTGTTGCACCGTCCCGACTGGAGATGCCTCCCAGTCACCCTACTCTAGATGCAGGGCAGGATGCCCTTGACTCTCAGAGAAGAGAATCTTATGATGGCTAGATATCTCCACCACCCCAGGAAATCCCCCTCCCCACAGTTTCCCACAGCACTAAGTGTGGCAGCCCTGAAGATCCAAAGAAAAAGATGGTCTCCAGGGCTGACAAGAATTTCACTTCAAGGGCAATGGAGATTGAATGTGCCTGTTAGGAGGTGTCTCCAAAATCTTGAGTAGGTTCTTGACCGGGGGGGGGGGGGCTGGGGACATTATTCGTGAAACAGAGGAAGAAGATGCTGCCCCAAGGAAGAGCAATGGGGTGTCTTCTCACTGTTCTTCTGGTTCCCATCTAGAGAACATCTGAAGAATCACCTTGCATCTACTTAGGCTTCAGCAGAAAGATCTTCCAGATCAGGGGTCTCCAACCTTGGCAGTTTTAAGCCTGGAGGACTTCAACTCCCAGAAAGCTGGCTGGGGAATTCTGGGAGTTGAAGTCCTCCAGGCTTAAAGTTGTTAAGGTTGTAGACCCCTGTTCCAGATGGCAGCATTTCCACCCAGATGAGTTTTGGAGAATTTCAAATCAACTTGGGGAGCCCAGAGAGGGGTGACCCCTTTGGCCACGTGATATCTGCAACTATGGAGTGGCAGATGGTCCAAAAAAACAAAAACAAAACCCAAACAAAACCCAGATTGGAATATAGCTGGAGGGTGTCACACATGTGTATAAATATCTCAACCATCTGTGAAACGATCCGCTGAAACTCTCAGCCTAAGAAACCAGATTTCTGAGAAAGATTGAACCAGTTTTTTTTTGGAGATGCCTTGAACGGCTGAGGTTATAAATAATATCTTGTAGCTGTCTGGCAAGAAGGCATTTCTTAAGATACATTTGTATAAATGCATACATTAACAGTGACACCGGCAAATTGTACAAAGTTGTCACTTAGCTGCACAATATTGTTGCTGCTATAATTATGCTTTCATCACCGGCTTAATTACAAAGTCATATTTCATTATGGAGCTAGAGGAAGGGGAGACGGGAGCAGTAAATTTTGATTCAACTTGTAGTTCAGAGGAATTCGAGCAATTCTCAGCTTCTTTAGTAGGACATCAGCAGTTGTCTGCAGAGGCTTACGGCTGAATAATAAACAGGTTGCTCGTTTGGAAATGAGCAAATCGCACGAGCACTTCACAATGCTCCTTGCCCAGACATTTCCACACCGCTGTCTGTACGATATTAGAGCAATTGTAAGTTATGAGAGAGGGTCACAGGTCCATGTAGGGCATCTTCTTCAAGGCAGGCATCGGAAGTTTGATCTCCATCGCCTGGGTTTCAGGAGATCAAGTTGCAATTGAAGTTGTAAAAAACAGTCCGAACAGGTAAAACTGAACAAGAGGAACTGGGACTTAAACCAGGACCATAGCTTAGTGGTTTTAGCACACCTTTACCTCTCAGATTCATTTCACAGCATCTTCAGGTAAAGCTGAAGAAACATCTACCGGGAACCTTGTGAGGTATTCTCTTAAGGCGATGAGATCTTGATTGCAAATTCAGAGAGCTTAGATTGGGAGTTCTCCTCCTCCTCCTCCTCTCCTCCTCCTCCTTCTCTCCTCCTCCTCCTCCTCCTCCTACCCCTCCCCCTCCCCCATTTTCCTTTCCTTTTTTCCTTCTCCTTCTTCTTCTCCCCCTTCCTCTTCCCTTCCCTTCCCTTCCCCATCCCCATCCCCATCCCCATCCCCATCCCCATCCCCATCCCCATCCCCATCCCCATCCCCATCCCCATCCCCATCCCCATCCCCATCCCCTTCTCCTTCTCCTTCTCCTTCTCCTTCTCCTTCTCCTTCTCCTTCTCCTTCTCCTTCTCTTCCTCCTCTTTTTCTCTCTACCGTTGTCTCTCTAGTTCCCAGTTGGAAGTTGCTGGTTGGGTGGGTTGATATTCCTGGAGTTCTAACCGATTTAAATGTTCCTACCGGTCTCACCATTGCTGCGATGGTGTGTTTCAAGTCCATCTTGGTCAATAACTGAGCTGGGCTTGTGTTGTGGCTCCGTCCCCACTCCAAAGTGGGGACGGAGACAGAACGTCTTGTGAGAATATTGAGAATATTGCGCAAGCTAAGATTTGGGGTTCAGCATAAAACCCTTTGCACTCCCTTAAACATTCTTCCTGGGCAGTTCAGCTACAGAAATAGCCTCTTAAAATTCTCCCCTCTGGCTGTTCTGCTCACACATTGCCCTTTCTGAGTGCATTCCTGTCCGTCTCTGTCCATTCATCCTGCTAAGCTACCCTCTCTATGCAGGGCGAGTCGTATTTATGCACCAGATAGAAAAGCCTGCTTGTTGAATGCCACAGAGAGAAGGGATTAAGCCGGAGAGCGGATTTAAATGTTCCCAGGGAGTTTTGTCGTGTTATGCTTTGTTTTGCTGGCTTCTGCTCAGCCTTCGCCCGACTCCCTCGCTGGTCTTTAAAAAAAACCCTGTAGAACTAAATTCTTGGCTGCCTCTGCAGATGGGTGGCCACCAAAATCTGAAGGCTCTTTGGCTGAAAGAAACACATCAATCAGCCATCTCGCCAATATTTCACAGATAAAAATAGAAGTGCTTAAGATGCCTGCTTCTGTTTTCACAGGAGATCCAAAATGGACAGATCTCTCTTCCTGGGTCCTTTCAGGATTGGATTGCCAATGAACATTGTGCATCAGCAGATAAGAGCTCTCTGCTTGGTGCCTACACTCTCGTGGCAAGATTTTTTTAGCGGATCTTCTTAGAGACAAAAGATGTCTCTAAGCCCATGGAGCATTTTCTTTTTTGACCAGTTTTCAAAGACACACACGTTTTGGGCAGTTCAACACAATATGCATCTCCAAGCTAGTTCAAACCTGACTTCATGTAGCCTGATAAACTCAATTAGTTTTAATCTTGGTTAGTTTTTTTTTTTTTTGCTTTACAAACAGTTGAAGATCCTTGTTTGGAATCTGATCATCATCTCTTTCTCCTCCTCTCCCTCCATAAAAGAAAGAGGAAGTATGAGCCTTTTCCTCTTCCTCTTCCTCTTCTTCTTCTTCTTCTTCTTCTTCTTCTTCTTCTTCTTCTTCTTCTTCTTCTTCTTCTTCTTCTTCTTCTTCTTCTTCTTCTTCTTCTTCTTCTTCTTCTTCCTCCTCCTCCTCCTCCTCCTCCCCTCCTCCTCCTCCTCCCCCCTCCTCCTCCTCCTCCTCCTCCTCCTCCTCCTCCTTTTCTCTCCTCTGTTGTCTCTCTAGTTGCAGGGAAGCAAAAGAGAATGGTTTCAGAGATGTCAGAGTCTGGCTAGATTTCCAAGGAAACCCTAACCCTTCAGTAAAAAAAAATATCGAGCAAAACCCTCTTGCAAACCCTCTTTAGAAAAGCCCTGTGCAGGGCACATCTTCCTGTTTTCTCCCAGCGAAGCAAAGTGTCCACATATCTTCATGCTACTTTGCCTCCTCTGACATTTGAGAGAGAAAGAGAGAGAGACATGGATTGAAAGCCTCTCTCAGCTTTTGTGCACATTATCATAAGCCGAGAAGAGGCTGAAGGGCCTCTTTGCAGCCCATCAAAGCTGCCATGGCTGGGCCAAACACGAGCAGCAAATCTTCTGAAGGGCTTTTGAAATTAGGCCAAAGATCTCTTGCCTTGCCCTGTGCTGTGCTGACACTGTTTCCTGGCTAGGCGTTTGATCGTCAGCCGAAAGCTGGGCTTTTCTTGCAAGCATTTTCATCTAAAGGCTGCCTTTTTTGAGAGAGCTGGACTGAAGGTTGAGCGCTCTCAGAGGCATATCTGAAGTTCTGTCTCACCTCGCTGCTTCCAGGGCAAGATGGAAAATGGGTGGGAGTGAAATATATCCGATAATAACACTTTTTACGTTGGATCCAGGTAGCTGACTAAGCACTGCGGTTTTGGGTAGCCAAACTCAAGACCCGCAGGCCAGATCCAGCCCTTGGTGTGGTCAGATCTGGCCCATGAGGCCGTCCTGGAAGAGGAAAGATCAGGCCAGCCAGTGGTGGTATTCAGCTGATTCTATCTGGTTCGGGCAAACTGGTAGCAGCAGTTTGTGGGAGACTCCGCCCACCTGCCCAGATGTCATTACGTCCCGTTTTTGACACTCTGCACATGCGCGGAAGGCTCTGCACATGTGTGGAGGGGGCACATGTGTCACATTTGTGAACTGCTAGTGAAGGTAAATGAATACCACCCCTGTGGCCAGCGTGGCTGTCGTGTCCCACTCCTCCGCTGACAGCCGGGTCAGGGAAATCCGAATCAGGCTTGCCTCTGCAGCTCTGCCCAAAGTCCTAGCAAAGTCCTCAGAGCAGGCAGGAGACCAGTAAGTGACTTCAGCAAGATAAGTTCGACTTTGCCTGACTCAGAGACTGCCAGAAAGCAGATCCTTTATATAGGCCATGGGGTGTGGCTCCATGACTCAGCACTCATTAAGGCCTGCCCCTCCCTTCCTTCTGTTGCCTCCGCCTATCCAATCTTCTGATGCGAGGGTCACTCCAATCAGCTGTTGGAAGTAAACTTTCCTCAGGCTCACATGCTGTGGAGGAGGGGGAGGGGTCTAGCTGCTCCGTTTGCCTGGGCATGGAGCCAGGGCTGGGGCAGGATGCTCCCTCCTCTGCAGCCTGCTTGGGCATGGAGCCAGGGCTGGGACCGGGAGGTGCCCCCTCCTCTGCAGCTTGTCTGGGCATGGAGCCAGGACTGGGGCCGGGAGGCATACATTCCTCCATGTTCGGGAGCAGATAAGCAGACCCCCGCTGCGGTGAGAGCGGACAAGACACAACAGTGGCTTAGGCCCAGTCTACCCAATGCAAAGAGGAAACATGCCAGCAGTTTGGGGAGTGGCGTCAAACTGGCCACACCCACTCAGTCAGCCACGCCCACCCAGTTGACCACGCCCATTCACCCAGCCCCTTAAGGTCAACCACAGCCCTCATGCGGCTCTCCATGAAATGGAGTTTAAGACCCCTGCTTTAGAGCAGGGGTCTCCAACCTTGGTCCCTTTAAGACTTGTGGACTTCAACTCCCAGAGTCTGGGAGTTGAAGTCCACAAGTCTTAAAGGGACCACGGTTGGAGACCCCTGCTTTAGAGGAACGATTGGATTTTACTTTGTTATTCCCAGTCCCCCCAAATGTTCATCTGAGCCAGACATCTGGTCCACTTGAAGACAACATTCTTGCGGAAGATTTAAAGGAAAATCAAACCAAGAAATTTGGTTTCGGATGGCGGGGAGATCGACTATTTTACAAGCCCTGGCAAAAATTCACATTGTACATGATGGTGGCTTTACAAGCAGCAATTAAGACTGCGCCTTTCTGTAACTGCAAAGGAACAGTGAGCCCTGAAAGTGAAAACAAAACAACAACCTAAACAACAACCAAAACAACAATGGAGACGGTTCAAAAAACTTTGGCTACCAAGCTAAATCAGTCAGACAAAGAATGTGAATTGGCTGCTCCATCACCTGAATCGCGACAACAACAAGAACAACAATGTCTTGGAAAGGATCCATAGACTTTGGGGATTTGTATCAGAGTCAAACAAGGGATTAAAACCATGTGTGTGGATGAGTGTTACATGGCCATAGTTGGTTAACAGAATAACCAAGTTGGAAGGTACCTTGGAGATCTTCTAGTCCAACCTCCTGCCTTAGCAGGAGACCCTAAGTCTAAACCATTCTGGACAAATGGTGGTCTAATCCCTTCTTTAAAAACTCCAGGGGTGTAGCACCCACAACTTCTGAAGGTAACTTATTCCACCAATGAATTGTTCTCACAGTCAGAAAATTTCTCCCTATTTCTAGGTTGGTTCTCTCCTTGATTAGTTTCCATCCATCACTTCTTCTCCTGCCTTCAGGTGCTTTGGAGAATAAGTTATTCAGGCTCAAAGGATTAGGCCAGTGTTTATCAACCATGATCACTTCAAGACGTGTGGACTTCAACTCCCAGAATTTGTCAACCAGCAAACAGGATCACTAGGTGCCACCAAAGTTAGTTTTCTGCAATCCCTTTGTTGTCACTCAATGTTTTTCAGGGTGACTTGATCATCCTAGCATATGTGCCTCATCTCAAAGGATGAAAGAAGTGGGACATCCAGATCATGTTTGGAACATCTAGAATACCTTTGAAGTGATGGTGTTCTCCAGGTGTAAGGTCTTTGTTCATTTTTAGCCCCTGTGTGAGTGACTTAATATGCTTATTACCCACCGATGAGTACTCAGTTCTGTTCTTTGGCCATGCATCTATGGATTGGACACATCCTGGTTTAAGTATCAAGAAAGTGCCTTGTCTCCTTTCTCAAATGGCTTTGATGCTTGGTTAATTTTGCTCCAATTTAGAGCTGCCACTGTCAATCATGGAGGCGTTCTTTCTGGCCCACTTGAGGATTGGCATCGCAATTAGACGCTAGTGTGAACTCACGATATCGTCTTAGTCTAGTGGTCTGCTAGAGAAGACACTTTCTCCCGTCAATCAACCAAGACCTTCTTTCAGGCCTGACAACTTCATTTTGTTTACTTCAGGATCCAAGCGAGTCTCTTTTTTTCCCTTCTTCTCATGCATCTCTTTCTTGTTTAAATAATCTTGGATGAAACTTGCTCCAAAACACGCTCTACCAGTTCCATCTGTCAAGAGGAATAATTGGTTCTGGCGCCAGTGTTTAAGCAAGAGCTGGAGATGAGCATATGTTATTAGCCTTGGAGGGAAGGAAAAACACTAAAAGGCTTATGAAGACTTCCTTGTGGGAAAAGAGCTCAAGACATGCTCAGAACAAGTGTTGTTGTTCGACATTCATTTCTGTGCAATGCATTTTTTAAATCCTTGTTGGAAATGGGGTTTCCTTAAGTACTGGAGAAAAGTCAGAAAGTTCAGCGGTTGGTTCTGTTGGGTTTGGCTAAAGACCCTGGTTCAACCTCGGTTTTTCCAAATTGTCCTGAACTGATGAGGTTACCTAGTTGGGTAATGAAAGGTCTATAAAACAACAACAAGAATTACCAAGCTCAGAGAGCACCAAGAACTCTATAATTTAGTCCTGAGCTACAGATCTTGTCTTCAAAAGGAATATGAAGTAATGCATTCATCCCTATTTGTTGGGCTTAGAGGTATACAGGTAATCCTTAACTTACAACCACAATTGACTCCAATACTTTCATTGCTAAGCAAGGCAGTTGTTGAGTAAATTGCACCCAGGTTTACATTTGTCTGAAATGTTATAGTGTCTCCTGCTTGAGCAAGGGGTTGGACTAGAAGACCTCCAATCCCCCTTGCAATTTGGGTTTCTGTGATTCTCTGATGCGTGGCTCCTTAGCAACTGTCCTCCTGGAAAAGTTGCTATTTGTGAGCTTGGAATGTCCAATTCACGCTGTTCAAAGTGTGTGGAGAAGCTTCATTCTATTGAGGACCAAGATGAAGTAGCTTTCATAAGAGCTGAGACGCATCTCGTGGGAGACCTGCAAAAGAGCATCGGTGGATTCTGGCTAAACATATGCTCAGGCAACTTCTTTTGGCAGCCTTCATTTTTCAACCCATTCAGTTGTCAATTTGTCAAAGTCTGTTAAGTAGCGTTGTAGGAAAGTAGAGACGTTGTGTCTTCTGACCCGGATTGTGATGGATTTCCTTTCAGAAAGCAGTGACAAGGTTCCTAATTCACCGGGAGACAGGGTGATACACCTAATTTCGTTCCCTCCATATGCTCGCACCTATTTCTGTGATGGCCATGTGCAGCGCATGGAAGAGACTGCAAGAGACCGCTGATTGATGAGGCCATCAACACCAACCCCATGCTGTCCCTCAACCACAGACAGGGTCTCTACTCTCTACCCAAACTCATCCTGTGAGTGGGAGAAGTTAGAGCAAACCTTTAGATTTTGTCCTCCATTGGCAGAGAAGAGCAAAAGGAGAAGGCAGCCAGCATCTTCTCAAAGAGGCCATCTTCAAGGAAGGACCTAAAATTACAGCTTTCTCTCTGAGAACTTCTTTTCAGCAGAAAATGGTCTTTGGGTGGTTGCTTGGACCCAGCTATGCCACCCACTGTGCACAGGTACTCCTCAATTTACAACAGTTCATTGAGTGTCCCTTCAAAATTACAACGGCGCTGAAAAAAGTGCCTCGTGGCCGTTTTTCACACTTATGACCATTGTAGCATCCCATGGTCACATAATCTAAATTCAGACGCTTGTCAACTGACTCATATTTATGACAGTTGCATTATCCTGGGATCACGTGATCCTCTTTTACGACCATCTGGCCAGCAAAGTCAATGGGGAAGCCAGACGACGCTTAATGGCCGTGTGACTAACTTCACAACTGCAGTGATGTACTCAACAGCTGT
The DNA here is from genome assembly GCF_028640845.1 of Ahaetulla prasina. NCBI lineage: Eukaryota > Metazoa > Chordata > Lepidosauria > Squamata > Colubridae > Ahaetulla > Ahaetulla prasina. Next base: position 24,563,979 of record NC_080551.1, read on the forward strand.
AGCAAGAATGATTGTTAAAAGGGGGCAAAACTCACATAACAACTGTCTCACTTAGCAACAGAAATTTTCAGCTCAGTTGAGGTTGTAAGTCACGTGCTATTCCAGAAATGCAGGAGAAGAGGACATTTCTAAGGAAAGTTGTAAAAAATTGGTGTCCAAGGTAGAAGGAAACGGACTTCTTAGTCTGGAATATCAAAACCAAAATACTGGATATTTTGACCAAACACGGTTCTTTTTCGTTTGTCGGGTGTAATTCTAATAAAAATCATTTCTCTTTTCTTTGTTTATTTTCCCCAGTGCTGATGAACGTTTTGATGCTACTTTCCAAACAAATGTTTTGGTCAACTCTTCAGGATACTGTCAGTATCTTCCTCCAGGTATGAATTATGGGAAAACTGGGAAAATTAACACCTGTCTCAGGAAATCCTGGCATGCTTCCAACAACGAGATAGGATTTTTAGAAAAGTTAAATGAGCTCTTTTTTTAAAATATATATATATAAATCAGCTATTTCCTGCTGTTGTTTTAGTATGATAATGGCTATAGATAAAAACATATTTATAGGTCAGAGGTCCCTCAAACTGATAGAGATGCAGAGATAGCCATGGCAGGATTAACTTTTAGATATATTGATAGAAAAGGAACATGAAGTCATTTTCTCAGATCAAAAATACAAGGAAGAATCTAGCTGGAAATATGTAAACAAAGCAAACAAACAAAAATCACAGAAATAAAATGAAAAATAAAACAATAGTTACAGGAAGGAAGAAAAAGCAACTGGTACAGAAAAGAATCAATGTGATACTACTAGCAATGTTAATGGCTTGTGTTATTTGGCAGGGAACACACAATAACAATATTTTTAAACAAACCAGTTGTAAATTTGGAAGGACAGAAGTTTTGCATTCCGTATTTTTTTTTAAAAAAAGTGAATGGTTGACATACCCCTTCCTTTCTTCCTTCTTTCTTTCTTTCCACTTCAATCCAGGGATTTTCAAGAGTTCTTGCTCCATCGATGTCCGCTGGTTTCCTTTTGATGTCCAGAACTGCAAATTGAAGTTTGGATCATGGACTTATGGAGGCTGGTCTCTGGACCTCCAGATGGAAACAGCCGAAATCTCCGGATACATTTCAAATGGCGAGTGGGACTTAGTTGGTAAGTGAAATCCGTGGATCTTCTTTACAAACAGGAGCCCCAGGGGAAGAGTGGGTGGCTCAGACTGGTGTAAAACTAACAGCATGTAAAAAAAAAATAAACCAAAGAAGAAAGAAAGAGAAAAAAAGAAAGAAAAAGAAAGAAAGAAAGAAAACGGAAGAAGGAAGGAAGGAGAAAAGGGAAAGGAAAGGAAGGGGAAAAGGCAAAGAGAAGGAAGGAGAAAAGGGGAAAAGGGAAAGAAAAAGAAGGAAGGAAGAAGAAAAGGGAAAGAGAACGAAAGAAGGAAGGAAGGAAGGGGAAAGGGAAAGAAAAGGAAGGAAGGAAGGAAGGATGGAAAGGGAAAAGGCAAAGGGAAGGGAGGAAGAAAGGAAGATAAAAAAGGGAAAAAGAAGGAAGGAAGGAAGGAAGGAAGGAAAGAAGGAAGGAAAGAAGGATGGAAAGGGAAAAGGCAAAGGGAAGGGAGGAAGGAAGGAAGGAAGATAAAAAAGGGAAAAAGAAGGAAGGAAGGAAGGAAGGAAGGAAGGAAGGAAGGAAGGAAGGAAGGGGGATGCCTTCTTATAGATCCCAGTTGACTCTTTATGACCAGTGGGCTCCCTGCCCCAGGACATCTGAGGGCTAAAGACGAGAGTCAATAGAGAAAACTATTGGATATAATTGCTAAAATAAATCCCAACGTGTCCATAATCTCACCAAGTATTGAAGAAGACTTCTCTTTAAGACTCTTCAGGGATCTACAGCTCCAAGGGGTACCAAGAGCAGGCCAAGAGAGCAATCCACCCAGAGGGTGGCCAGTAACGGGGAAGGAGGCTACTCAGAAGGTGTCTAGTAGGTGTGGATTGGCTTCATGGATGGTGATGCATGGATCACCTTCTCGGCGGCCAGCAACACCGCAATGGAGATGAATCCAAATGGGCCGGTGATGGTGTGGTGGTCATAATGGCCAAGATCTAGCATCTGGTACTCAGCCTCCTCCTCCACCCTGGGGGTCAAGTCTGCTTTGAAAGGTCCTTCAAACAAATGACTAAGATTGAGGATGGGCATGAAACCAAAACCTCTCAATAGTGTTATCCTACCTGGGAGAATTGTTATGGCAGTGAGAAAGCTCACAGATGCTGCTTTACTGCACCCTGTGTAAAAAAGTTGTGGTTTTATTGCCCCATTATAAAAAACAGGACAGCTGGGGGGTGGGCTGCGATCACAATTCGATACTTCTTAATTGTCCATATTCCTGATCATTCATTAAAAGCAGCCCAAATTTTGTGAGGCTGCCAACTCGGGCAGGAAGTGTTTGGTAATTTCGCTGGAGGTCTCTCCGATGCCTACATATAGTTGTAAATTATTAAGTTGGAAGATTAAAAATGGGCCACTTTGTCAGTCTTCTCTGATGAGAGATAATAACAAAATAAGAGACCGGGGAATACTTTTACAAACTTTGTAGCTGATTCATGACAGACATGAGTGGTATGATTGTTTTTATGAGAGTCAGATATTTTGAAATGTTTTTATCTTCCCATTGGTCCACTCTTCTACATTTGCTGAATATGGCAACTCGTTTCTTTTTCCTCCTCCTCCTCCTCCTCCTCCTCCTCCTCCTCCTCCTCCTCCTCCTCCTCCTCCTCCTCCTCCTCCTCCATATCTTCTCCTCCCATCCCCCAATGGCTGATCCGTCTGAATTTTTGTTCTTCCCACACAGGAGTTCCAGGCAAGAGGACAGAATCCTTCTATGACTGTTGCAAAGAGCCCTATCCAGATGTGACCTTTACAATCACAATGCGACGGAGAACATTGTATTATGGACTTAATCTTCTCATCCCGTGTGTCTTGATCTCAGCACTTGCCCTTCTGGTTTTCCTGCTTCCAGCTGACTCTGGAGAGAAAATTTCACTTGGTAAAGAGATGGTTCTGCTTGCTTTGAAGCAAGTTTTTCTCACTGACGGGTCACCTCCAGCTTTAAGCATGTGGAAAGCAGGTAGAAAGAAATTTCCATGAAATCATAGAAGAATTGGATCAGGAACGGGGAGTGAAGGAAGTCAAACCAACAGCTGAGGAAACTGCAGCCCATATAACTTTTATAACCTTGAAACTTTTTTAAAAAATTCATTGGTTGTTTTAGTAATGTTGGTGACCAGATCTGCTTCATTTGCTATCTGGCAAAGAAGAGAATTGAGTTTCTGCTTCCAATTGTTAAACTGGAAGTTGTTTACAGTTGTTGCTAAATCCAACTGTAAAAATCTAGATGAACATTTAGGTGCAGTGAAGAGTTTCCCTTAATTATTTGCTGTAACCCAGGGGTGAAATCCAGCAGGTTCTGACAGGTTCTGGAGAACCGGTAGTGGAAATTTTGAGCAGTTCGGAGAACCGGCAAATACCACCTATGGCTGGCCCCAGAGTGGGGTGGGAATGGAGATTTTGCAGTATCCTTCCCCTGCCACGCCCACCAAGCCACGCCCACAGAACCAGTAGTAAAAAAAAATTGGATTTCCCCACTGCTGTAACCCAACGTTCATCTTGATTTTTGGAGCCAGATATGGTAATCAAGCCCTAGTCTTGCCATTAGCAGAATGAATTCAGCAGTTCGAAACTGGAACAATGGAGTTAAACATTCTGGTTTCCAGGGTGCTGGTGGGCGGACATGGGCAAGAGAAAATAACTTTGTCAGAGATGCCCCTGTGTTGACAGCAGAAATAAATAATAATAATAATAATAATTTAATTTTTATACCGCCCTTCTCCCGAAGGACTCAGGGCGCTGAACAGGCAGATAAAATAATACAATATATTACAATAAAAACACTCTTTAAAAAACTTATTCAATATAGCCTAAAATTTAAAATACAATACAAAATATAAAATAAACCCCAATAAAATCCATATTTAAAAACCCTATTCCAGTCCTGCTCGGAAGAATAGATACGTCTTCAGCTCGCGGCGAAAGGTCCGGAGGTCAGGAAGTTGTCGAAGTCCTGGGGGAAGCTCATTCCAGAGGGTAGGTGTCCCCACCGAGAAGGCTCTCCCCCTGGGGGTCGCCAGCCTACACTGTTTGGCTGACGGCACCCTGAGAAGACCCTCTCTATGGCACCCTGAGAAGACCCTCTCTATGGCACCCTGAGAAGACCCTCTCTATGGGAGCCGGTGGGAGGCATGTGGTAGCAGAAGGCGGTCCCGAAGATATCCCAGTCCTATGCCATGGAGCGCTTTAAAGGTGGTAACCAACACCTTGAAGTGCACTCCGAAAACCACAGGTAGCCAGTGCAGCCTGCGCAGGATCGGTGCTATATGGGAGCCACGAGTGGCTCCCTCTATCACCCGCGCGGCTGCAAATGAGTTTCAGACCAGGCATGTTTGCAACCCCATGGACCTACTCACGAGCAAGTTCCATTTTACTCAATGAGGATGGCTCCCAAACAGGACTGCAACTGCCTCCTTGTTAGAGTTTCACTGGTTAAGAGTACAGACACATCCCTGGTTTTACATCCTCATCTCAAAGTGGACAAAACATCTTGACTTAATGTATGTTTGTAGCAATCGTTGGGGGGGAAAAAGAGCATAAGGATGATTCATTTTGGCACTCCAGTTTGGCCAGCTTCTCTGTCCAACAGATGAACAATGTGGAATCAAAGGATACCATTTGCAACCCATCATCCTCATCATTGCCACCATCATCATCTATGAACTTTTTCCAAGTTCATATTGCATGGCATATAGCGTCTTCTCTCTCTCTCTCTCTCTCTCTTCCTTTCCTCCATCCTCTTGTTTTCCACAACACGAACAAGATTCAAAGGACAGCTACTAAATATTTTATATTTGGTTACTCAGCAGTGCAGCAAAGCCAGAAGGATGGGAAAATGCGCAGCAATATGCCTGCTAAATATACATAGGGCTGGTATTGCCAGGGGCCTACAAGGATCACACTCTGTGAGAGAGGGAGGGTGGGTCTTGGTTCTCCTGAGAGCATTCTTGCAAGGAATTTAAGATTTCACCAACCTTGTAGGTGGTTGTGTAGAGTAGACAAACATGAAAAATGGAGTGTATAAAAGGTGATAGAAAGAAGACCATGGTAGGCTGCCAAAGACACTCCCAGCTGGAATTATCTCTCTACAAAGTCTTTTATCATCAAGAGGTGTCACCTTCTAAAAACATAGCATCCAGTGCCATCAGCCTTCTCTCCTTCTTTTCTTTGAGACATTGGTGGAGAACCTCAACTGTTCCAAACTCCATCTGAATCTTCCTTTTGTCTTCTCCCATCCAACGTTAACACGTCCGGTCTCACCAACTTTCCTCTTATCAGTTCCTGGCTATCCTTTGTGGGTACTTGCCAATTGCCAGATACCTTTTAGATAAGTGTGAAATGCCACCTGGAACGTCCAAAGGGTATCAGGGATGGGTGAGGTTGGGTTCTATGCTGCAGAGGGATTGAGTCTATTTCATTGTTTCTTAACCTTGGCCACTTTCAGATATATGGACTTCAATTCTCAAAATCGAAAATTGTGAAGGGAAGGCTCCATCTGAAAATTGCCAAAGTGGAGAATTTTGGTATATTTAATCACTTTTGTTCAACCTCAGTCTGTTCTGTGCCCTGAGCCCAACCCAATAATTTGTTTTACAGGAATCACAGTTTTGTTATCCCTCACCGTTTTTATGCTCCTGGTGGCCGAAATCATGCCAGCAACATCGGATTCTGTGCCGTTAATTGGTAAGTCCCTTGCAAAGAATTGAGCTCTTTTCCGTCTTGCAATACAAGTTTCAAAAAGAACTAATTTAGGAAGTCTGTGTCTTATGCAGTTCTAGTTGTGCAGAATTTTAGATTCCGGGGTCTTTGGTGCTCTCTGAGCTTGCTTGTTTTCTCGCAGGCATTTCATTACCCAACTAGGTAACATCATCAGTGCTACTGTGGTTAGCTCTGATGACTTTACATAGTTCAGGTCATGAAACGTCTGCAAGAAAACAAGCCAGCTCAGAGAGCACCAAGGACCCCTCATGTCAACCCTGAGCTACAAATATTCTCCTTTATTTTGGGTCCATGGGGTTGTGAAGAGCTGGACGTGACTTAACGGACTGAACAACAACAACAACAAGATGAAACGTATCTAATAGAGCAGGAGTGTCAAACTCAATTTTATTGAGGGCTGCATCAAGGCTGTGGTTGATCTTGGCAGGCCGGCCAGGCGTGGCTGATTGAGTGGGCATGGCCAGCTTGACACCGCTCACTGGACGTGGGTGGGCATGGACAGTTTGACGCCCACTCCCCAAACTGCTGGCATGTTTCCTCTTCGCACTGGGTAGACTGGGCCGAAGCGACGCGGGCCGGCCCCTTACATTTCCAGAACAGCCCCACGGGCTGGATCTGACCAAATTGCAGGCCGGATCCGGCCCCTGGGCCTTGAGATCGACATCCCTGTAATAGAGCAATCTGTTGATCTTCCCTATCAGTCTTACGGCACCTATTTTTTTTAATAAAAAATCTATTTCTCGCTTCCTTCCCTAGCTCAGTATTTTGCCAGTACCATGATTATTGTCGGACTTTCGGTGGTGGTAACGGTCATTGTCCTCCAATATCATCACCATGACCCAGAAGGTGGGAAAATGCCAAAGTGGGTAAGCAACAGGGTTTTTTTTGCAGAATTTTATTTTTCCTCCATTAAGAACATCCAACCAGCCACAGAGGCAGGTGAATTACCCACCTTGTAGGAAACATGAGATTTTTTTTCAGGCAGAAGAGAACGATGCGTAGCAATTTCTGCTACCTGAAGTTCAACTGACAGTAGCTCCCTCTCCGTTTCCTGCTGCCAAGTATCAGGAGCTGCCGCGATGTATATTTTATTTATTGAGATATGTTGCTCCGCCTCTTCATCTGTGAAGTTCATTCAAGCAGCCAACTCATCATCAATAAATAAAGAACACTGAAAATAAAGGAATACGTATCTTTTTCCCCCCAGCAGGCAGAAAATTCTTCGGCTGCATAAGCGAATGTTTTTTAAACTTTCAGGAGGCATCTGGAGTACCGCTGAGAAGCGGTCCAAGTTCCCTTCCTTTCCGTACAGTTTTACAAGTTTTTGCATTAGAGCGTAAAGTGGTTGTTCTTCCCCCAACCAAACATCACCAGAAAACTTCTATTTCTCTTATTGTTACCAGCTTCAAAGAATTCTATTTTCAGACAGTCTGTTAACATAACTTTACAACAAAGTAGAATTAGTTTCGCTTGTCAAGAATGTTGTTTAGGGTCATGTTCAACGGTGGAACTCATGGGTGAGTCTCAGTGCCAGTGGTGGGTTGCTCCCGGTTCGGTCCGGTTCTTGCAAACTGGTAGTAAGGGTGGTGGGAGGCTCTGCCCACCTGCCCGGACATCATCATGGACAATCTGCACATGCGCAGAAGCACACATGCACGAGCGAAGATAGCATGCACATGCGCGCACTCCTATTTGTGAACCGCTAGTAAAGGTAAGTGGAACCAATTCCTGCTCTGTGCCCCAAATATATGATTGCGATTTTATTAGGTAAACATCTGAAGATGATGTGCCTCAACTTTGTGCTTTCCTCTTCTCTAAATACAGGTAGTCCTTGACTTGCGACCACAACTGTCATAAATATGAACCAGTTGTCAAACATCAGAACGCAAGCCATGTGACCACGGGGATGATGCCACGGTCATAAGTGTGGAAAATGGTCATAAGTGACTGTTTTTAGTGCCCCTGTAATTTTGAATGGTCACTAAACAAAATAAGTTGAGGACTACCTATAATAGTATGTGGGAAAGACCTTGGGGGAATGAGGTGTGGAGTTACTGCCTAGGAAACATCTAGATAAGAGGAGACACAGACCTCAGCTGCATAAAAGAACTGAGAAAGAGACTCAAAAGGGATCCTTCTTAGCTTATCAGGCTGCAAAGGAGAAGGCAGTAGATTTGTACTTTTAGGCCTGTAAGAGGAAGAAGAATTAGCTCAACTGGTGGTGTTTTCTGTCTGGTCTAACTAGGAAGGCTGACAGAAAGTCTCTATATATCAAAACCACACGCTTCTCTGTCTTTTTCCAGACCAGAATTATCCTCCTCAACTGGTGTGCCTGGTTCCTGAGGATGAAAAGGCCCGGAGAAGGCCGAGTGCGCCCGGCTTGCCAGCACAGACGACGCTGTAGCATTTCAAGCATGGAGATCAATACGGTCAGCGGTCAGCAATCCAGCAATGGGAATATGTTATACATTGGCTTTCGTGGCCTGGAAGGTGTCCAATGCACCCCGACCACCGATTCCGGGGTGATCTGTGGAAGAATGGCTTGTTCTCCCACGGATGAGGAGAACCTCCTTCACAACGGTCACTCCTCTGAAACGGACTCGGATCTAGCGAAGATCCTCGAGGAGATCCGGTACATCGCCAACCGCTTCAGAGACCAGGATGAGGCTCAAGCGATTTGCAACGAGTGGAAGTTTGCCGCCTCCGTGGTGGACCGCCTCTGTTTGATGGCCTTCTCGGTCTTCACCATCATCTGCACCATCGGCATCCTTATGTCGGCACCCAATTTTGTGGAGGCGGTTTCGAAAGATTTCGCTTGACCCGCGCTTGGGGACTGCCCCTCACCCCAAAGCTGGCCATTTCTCAAAATCTGTTATGTAGCAATAATGTATTTCAGGGCACTTGATTCTATTGGATATATGGATGCAAACTTTGCTCTCTCTTTTTTTTTCTTTCCTGGGGGGGCCGGGGAGGGTGAAGGTTCAGGCAAATTAAGAACCTCAGTGAGGTAATATAAGTGATCCTCCATCACTACCTGACCTCACAGCTTTGGTGTCTGGAATAAATTCTTTAAATAAAGTCAACATGCATCTCATTTGTATTATTGATTCATCTTCTAATATTTTTTGTTTTCAACAATAATTTTATTATTTGTTTGTTGTGTTTGATTGGATTTGATGCAGTGCAACTCCAAATGATTCTTTAAGCAATGATGTCACTCCTACTGGAAAGCGGTACAAAGAAAGAAAGGAAGGAGCCTTCTCCTCCTCCTCCTCCTCCTCCTCCTCCTCCATCTCCTCCTCCATCTCCTCCTCCTCCTCCTCCTCCTCCATCTCCTCCTCCTCCTCCTCCATCTCCATCTCCATCTCCATCTCCTCCTCCTCCTCCTCCTCCATCTCCTCCTCCATCTCTATCTCCATCTCCATCTCCATCTCCATCTCCTCCTCCTCCTCCATCTCCTCCTCCTCCATCTCCCCTTCCCCCCAGAGAGTTGGAGAGAGTCAGTCAAATAAGAAGAGAGTCAGTCAGAAGTTGTGAATGCTCCAACACTGGAAATTTTTAAGAAAATGTTGGATAACCATCTGACTGAGATGGTGTAGGGTTTCCTGCCTGGGCAGGGGGTTGGACTAGAAGGCCTCCAAGGTACCTTCCAACTCTGATGTTATGTTATGTTAAATACTTTCCCATCTCCCTGAACGAAATACTCAGTTCCTCTGCACCAATTGTCCTAACCTTCTCCAAGGTCATCTCCATAGGTCCACGGTAGGATTCAAAGTGTTGGCTTTAAACTCGGAAGACCTAAATGGCTCAACTCGCAGATTCTCTTCTGAGCAGAAACCTGCCCATCCAGCAGGAGATCCTGTGGTGGCCTCCACTCAACACCATAGCTTCTTGCTGCACATCAGATGACACCCACCCCAGCATCCTTTCCAAAAATGGCTAAGAAGGCGTTGTCTCACAAGGCTCTTGACCTCTCATCAGTGCCATCATTTCCTAAAGTTTACCGTTGTTTCTTTTAATTTTTCAACGCCAAAGTTGTACATGCATCTAAAACTTGCTTGTGCAGTGTTTTTACAATGGCGAGCAAGATTTACAGCTGTATGCAAATTAAACTAATACCATTTGCATAAAGAAGTTTTTTAAAAAACCCTCTCCATGAAGGAACCCTAATGAGAAGCTTCCTTTTCTGGTTAAGGATGCCTGGATGTCTTCTGGCGCATCTCCCTGAGCTGAAGAGAAGCCCTGGCTTTGATTTCTTTGCAAAACTTTGGATTATTAATGCCACAGGCCCTCTGAATTTAACTTCAAAGAAAAAACAGACTCTGGGTGTGCTGCGCACCGTTTGACACCCCAGTGAGTCACATTGACAGGCAGAAATGAGCAATTAATTTTTTGGGGGGTGGATGGGGGGGGGGAAGGATTCTTTGATCCACTGGCATTTGTCTGGGTTTCAACGCCATCTCTGGCAAAACGTTTGGCCAGGCTAAACTGTGGAGTTTGTTTCTCTGCTCACTGTTTTGTTAGAACACAGAATAATAAAGAGTTGGAAGAGACTCTGGGGCCTTCTAGTTCAACCCCCTGCTCGAGCAGGAGACCCTATGTCAGTGATGGTGAACCTTTTTGCCGTCACGTGCCAAAAGCGAGGGGAATGCAGAGGGGTCAATCACGTGCGTGTGACACCCCCCCCCACGCTTCCCCTGCTTTTGGCACAGAATGGTAAAAAGGTTACCGGTGGGCCTGGTAGGCCCGTTTTTCAGCCTCCCCAGGCTCCAGAGTCTTTCTTGGAGCCTGGGGAGGGCAAAAACATCCTCCTCCCCCCAGAGACCGGAAACGGCTCATTTCCTGACTTCCGGTGGGTCCAGAAGGCTCAAAAATCAGCTGGCTGGCACACGTATGTGTGCTGGAGTTGAGCTAGAGCAACACCTGCATGCCCACAGATATGGTTCCATGTGCGACCTGTGGCCCTATGTCATTTCAGATGAAAGGTTGTTCAATCTCTTCTTGAAAACCTGTGATGGAGCCCTCATAACTTTTGAAGGCAAGCTATTCTATTGGTTGTTTGCTCTCACCATTAGGAAATTTCTCCTAAGTTCCAGCTTCCTTTTCTCTTTGGTCGGTTTCGAACCATTGCTTCTTGTTTTGCATTTTGGTGCTTTGGAAAATAATTTCACCCCCTTCATCTTTGTAGAAGCCCCACAAATATTGGTACTCTGCTGTCATGTCTCCCCTACTCCTTCTTTTCATTAGACTAGACATACCCAATTCCTGTAACGTTTCTTCGTACCTTTTAGCCTCCAGCCCCATAATTAATCTATTTTTTCCTCATTATGGGGAATTTTGTAGACCCCTCCGGGAAGAAAATGAGAACAATCTAATCTAAGCCCATTGCTTAGAGAAACCCACATATGTTCTTCTTGCTGCAATTAAAGGTCATTAGTTGATCAATCTTGAATTGCTTTCGGGTTGCCCAGACTGCGCTTTGCTTTGCAGGGAAAAATAAATATTCATTATTTTCTAGCTAAACCATGTTGATTACCTCATAGGAGGTAAGGCAGAGAGATTTGGAAGTTTATTTTTAACCAAAACACTTGTCCCCAATTTTTAATATTGCGTTTCCCCTAAAGCCAATTTAGCATGGAAAAAAAGGATTGAATCTTTTTATTAAACATCACCTTCTGTAGTTTTCTATCCGATATAATTGTTTTCAGAGATATAGACTTCAACTGCATTTAGATTCTAATATTGTCCACCCAACCAAAGGGGGTTTTACCTATATCTATTGCAAAGTTGCTCAAATTAGAAAATTAACATTGATTGTTGACCTCCAATATTTAATACGTGACCATCGGAAAGTTTGATGACACAGGTCCAAATGGGAAGACCTCCCTAACTGCATTTTCTGTGAAGATATTCTCAGAAACAAAGAACCCCATAAACATTTTTCCAAACAAAAAGACTTATTTTCTGAAAATATTGTCCAGCTATTTAAACAGGGATTCCTCTCAGAATATAAATTGATCTGCAAATAATATTCATTCTGAAACACTCGCCTTTCCCTAAAAAGTGTTGAATGACTCCCATCTATCCATATCTAAACAAAAACAAAACCCTTCTTACATATATTTTCTCTATATTGCATATTACTGAGTTATATCTTTAGGTACGCATGTAACTGGATTGGTACAAATGCAGAATTGATATTCTTTAAATGGTTGAGCAACCCAATCTTCACCTACTGCTATCAACTTTGATCTGGTCTAATCCAAAATGTCTACTTAATTCGCTTGATTTCTTGCCTCGCACCCTTGAAATTGTCTCAAGTTTGGTGTTTATTAGACCAGTCCTTTTCATTGTTGAAAGTCCTGGTTTTTGCCAGTAAACCTGTTTTGAATCTGTCTTGGTCATTGGCTTCTCTTAAGGCAGGAAGCAAAGATATATGGCTTAAACAAGGACATCCAGAATCCATAAAAAGGGAGAGGGAGAGAGAGAGAATGAGAGAGGGGGGGGAGGAGATGGTTATTGAATTGGGCAGAGACGGAATTTAAAACAACCCAGTGAAAGAACAGTTAAAGCAAATTATCCATGTGTGCGCCATAAATTGGTCCATGGGTTGGAGAACTGATGTTCCAAAGGAAGCCAAGTATTCTTTAGGGAGGCATATTTCTTGTAGACATTTTCTTTCATGGATTGTCTCTTCTTTTGGTTAACAGCTGGCGGCCTTTGAATTCTGCATAGATGCTTTGAGGTCAGTCCGGGGGGTTGGAGGAGTGCATTTTCAAAGATATCATATAGAACGAGCAAACCAGTGGAATTGGGTGGAGGAAGAAATGGATAAAAACCAGTTATGTCTTAAATTATGCTAGGCTTAGGCTGTTCAGGCTGGAAAGTAGAGAAAATCCTTCCTTCCTTCCTTCCTTCCTTCCCTGCCTCCTTCTCTTCCTCCCTCCCTCCTGTCCCCTTCCTTCCTTCCTTCCTTCCCTCCCTCTTTCCATCCATCCATCCCTGCCTCCTTTTCTTCCTCCCTCCCTCCCTGCCCTTTTAAAATGTCCTCCATATAGTATTTTGACTGTTGCAGAACTGCAATTAAAAGCTTTATAAAGAACATAAAAATTAATACACACTGATACTAAGCAGAATGAAAAAAGAAAATTTGAAAGAAAAAGAAAGAAAGTGTGAAAAACAAATAGAAAGAAGCCTCCAATTTCCCTTGCAGCAGACATAAGTGCAATGACAACATTATCTCCATGGTTACAAAAGAAGCTATCTTCTTTCCTGTTACTCATTTCTTTTCCTAATCATCAAAACCACAAGTCATCAGTGCAATTTTTTTCCTGTTTCATGCAAAAAGACCACCAGGAATTTCCATTCAACCATAAATGTAGATGTTGTTTTTTCCCCTCCTCTGATCAAAGAAGCCAATTTAGCTACCTCTCCAAGTTCAATCATCTTCACCCAAGGACAAGGGCACTTCCTGGGATGCTCACATGAGAAGCTGGCAGCTATGTCCAGTCAGGGAGAGGATGCTGAATTTTAATGATTAAAACTGGGCATGAATTGTCCTTCATCCATCCTATTTATTCTGTTGAATGAGAGGAGCCCCTTTTCTTTTCTGAGAAGAAGAAGATTCTTCTTCTTCTTCTTCTTCTTCTTCTTCTTCTTCTTCTTCTTCTTCTTCTTCTTCTTCTTCTTCTTCTTCTTCTTCTTCTCCTTCTCCTCCTCCTCCTCCTCCTCCTCCTCCTCCTCCTCCTCCTCCTCCTCCTCCTCCTCCTCCTCCTCCTCCCTCTTCTCTTCTCTTCTCTTCTCTTCTCTTCTCTTCTCTTCTCTTCTCTTCTCCTTCCCCTTCCTCTTCCCCTTCCCCTTCCCCTTCCCCCCCTCCTCCTCCTTTTCTTCTTCTTTCTCCTCCTCCTCCTTCCAGTTTTCACTAGACTGAAATTTCTATCCAAATGTCTTTGAACTGCCCTTTCAAGTTTGAACATTCACATAACCATACACAAGTGTCGGTTTCTGGAGTGAATTTATTTTCTGTTAATGACCTCAACAAAAAAGTGACATGCTTTTAAGACTCAGCTGTAGCTGAAAATAGTGACCACTATTCTAGCCTATTGTTGTAAGAATATGTCCTTGGAATTTTCTTTATTAAGCCCGTAACTGTTTCTTGGATTCCCACTGGCATTTTCCTTGAAAGAAGCTTACTTACTGGCATTGCGGTTGAGTATTTTGGGCATCAATTGTTCTGCAATGATTTTTTTGTTTTGTTCATCTGATCTCATTGAATTGCACTCAAATTTCAGTGGCAGTGAGAAAGTTAGAAACCCAACCTTGCAAAAATTTTTATTTTACTGCTCCTGAAACAGTGACTATTTGAAAGAAAGCACTGCATTTATTGATGGTGGCTATTTCCCACTGACCACCTATTAGTTGGAAATGGGATGTAGTGCAATTTTTCTTCCGTTGGGAAGCCTTATAGAATTTGATGGGTTCACCAATGTTGTAAGCTGTGAGTCATTTTTCCCTCTGTGTTCCTTGAGAAAGAATAAGACGGTGATGGCACTTTGAAAAGAAGTTTCAAGAAATTATTTCAATTGTACCCTAACCCTTTGCCTTGCAGACCAAGAAGGGGGGAAAAAAGTACGTTATAAGTTCACGTGACTCCATTAAACTGAATTGGTGGTGAGCTGAGAACAATCAAAACATTGCAGGGAGCATTATCCAATCTATTTATTTCATCTTTTTCATGTCTCAATTGGACCCTGTTTTCAGCTAATTTCCGCAAACCTCATCTAATTTCTCCAATCTTCTTCCTCTTTACTGTACAAGGATGTGGTTTATCTTGGTATTGATGGGTATTCTGGAACTTTTCTGGGAAAAAAAGAAAGCAAGAAGAAAGTGATGGGAGGGAGGAAGTTAGATGGACGGGAGGGAAGGAAGGAAGGAAGGTGGATGGGAAGGAAGGAGGGAAGGGAGGGAATGTTTACATTATAATAGTCCACATGGCAGTTGGCCAGAATTTGTGTGACTGTAAGAAGGGCACATTGGTCCAACAACATATATTTTTTTTGGTGGGGGACTGGGAGGTAAAGATATTTTAAACAAAAAATAACTGTACTACTATACCATGGCAATGCACAGTTTTATGCCTTGTCTAGCCTAATCAGATATTTTCAGAGATGAACTCAAAGGTCCATCGGTTGGTTGATGGAAGGTTTGGAAGACAAATTCATCCTATTAGAATTTGAATGCAAATTTACCATTTTGTTCTTTCAAAATAACAAGTGCTGCTCAAAACACGATTGATCTTTGAAACCTGGACTTCTTCTAATTCTTTCCAAGGATCAAAAAGCAACTTAAAAAGTCATATAACGTGGGAAATGTATCTATTATAGTATGAATAAGAGAACAGAACAGAACAGAACAGAATAGAATAGAATAATAAATATGGGATGGAATGGGATGGAATAGAATAGAATAGAATAGAATAGAATAGAATAGAATTTTTATTGGCCAAGTGTGATTGGACACACAAGGAATTTGTCTTGGTGCATAAAAGAAGAGATACGTTCATCAAGAATCATAAGGTACAACACTTAATGATAGTCATAGGGTACAAATAAGTAATCAGGAAACAATATCAATATTAATCGTAAGGATACAGCAACAATTACAGTCATGCAGTCATAAATGGGAGGAGATGGGTGATGGGAATGATGAGAAAATTAATAGTGCAGATTTAGTGAATAGTTTGACAGAGTTGAGGGAGTTGTTTGTTTAGCAGAGTGATGGCGTTTGGGAAGAAACTGTTCTTGTGTCTAGTTGTTCTGGTGTGCAGTGCTCTGTAGCATCATTTTGAGGGTAGGAGCTGAAACAGTTAATGTCCAGGATGCGAGGGGTCTGTACATATTTTCACAGCCCAATTTTTGACTCATGCAGTATACAGGTCCTCAATGGAAGGCAGGTTGGTAGCCATTGTTTCTTCTGCAGTTCTAATGATCCTCTGAAGTCTGTGTCTGTCTTGTTGGGTTGCAGAACCAAAGAAAAGAGTAATTGGGGAAGAATAATGGAAGAAACACCCCTATATACAGAGCACACTTTTGGCAAAAGCACAATATGGATTAGTTCTATCTCATATAATTTAACATCCCTTTAATAAAAACCAGAACAGCCTATCAACTGTGGTGTGGTTTAAAGTTCTCCCCCCCACCCCCCATGGAGAAATTATGTATTCCTTCCTTCAAAACAGGGAAAATATTTTCTATTTTTAAAGGGTAACTAAGCATGGAATCATTTGCCATATTGGTTCTATTTGTTATCATTTCTTGCTTGCAGGTTGCATTCATCCTAGTTCAGTTATTGTCCTTCATAATTACTCTTTAAGAAGATTAGAAGGCATTGTTATCCTTCTTCCGGGGAGCAGCTGCTATACGAACTGCGCTAATGCAGTACGTCTCTCTCTCTCTTACATGAAAAAATAACTGAATCGGGAATGCATTTGGATTAAACCAATAATAGGTTTGCCTGGGATTAGAATACTAGACATCAATCAATGTTTGCTTCTTTCAAATAACAAAGTAACAGAATAACAGAGTTGGAAGGGACCTTGGAGGTCTTCTAGTTCAACCCTCCCCCCTGCTCAAGCAGGAGACCCTACATCATTTCAGAGAGCTGGTTGTCCAATCTCTTCTTGAAAACTTCCAGTGATGAAGCTTCCACAACTTCTGGTGGCAAGCTGTTCCACTGGTTAATTGTCTTCACTGTTAGAAAGTTTCTCCTTAATTCCAGGTTGCTTCTCTCCGTGATTAGTTGACATCCGTTGCTTCTTATCCTGCTTTCTGGTGCTTTGGAAAATAGGTTGACCCCCTCTTCTTTGGACCTTTCCTTAGAGATCAATCAATCAATCAATCAATCAGAATAGAGCTGGAAGGGACCTTGGAGGTCTTCTAGTCTATACCTCACCCTGCTCAAGCAGGAGACCCTACACCATTTCAGAGCGCTGGTTGTTGAATCTCTTCTTGAAAACCTCCAGTGACTGAGCACCCACAACTTCTGAAGGCAAGTTTTTCCACCGATTAATTGTTCTCACTGTCAGGAAATTCTTCCTTAGTTCTTGGTTGTTTCTCTTAGCTTCCACGCATCCCTTCTTGTTCTACTTTCAAGTGCTTTATAAACCAATAAATAAATAAATAAACCAATAAATAAATGCAACATATTTTTTAAAAAGGTGTGTTAACAACTCACCGGAATCTAGAATCTAAATCTCATAACATTTTAATGCAATCTATTATTTCAAATCCAACAAGGAGTTGCGATATAGAATGATATATCTCATCTCAAATCCATTTGTTGCCAAAATTGCTAAAAGTCAGTCACTGCTCTTTTTTGGAAACCAATTTCTTTTCCTGCAGTATGTATTCACCGATCAGGACCAATTTCTCAAGGTTTTTATCCTTTCTCTTTTTAAAAAAAAAATCAAAACCCTCAAATAATGGATAAATGTTGAAAGCACAATATGTGCCATTATCTCAGGCCCTTACATGACTCTACTGGCATTTAGGATACTATAATCAGGATAATCACAGTCTACATACTTATGAATTCAAAAAAGGGGTGAAATACTCCTGGTTCGGACCGGATCACCCAATCCGGTAGCAAAAATCCCTGCCATTCTCCACATGTCCAGCTGAGCCACACAATCATCAAAGGTTTTTTTTTTTTAAGCATTTTTTTCTTTGGCCGAAAAAATGCTTTTAAAATGCTCCTCTGGGGATCCCAGCTGAGTTGCCTGCAAAAAAAAAAAAGCCTTTTCTTTTCTTTTAAAGGCAAAAAAAATGCTTTTAAAAGAAAAGAAAAGCCTCTGATGATCAGGCAACTCAGTTGGGATCATCAGAGCCTTTTAAAAGCATATTTTTACAACCTCTTCGGCTGAAGAGGTTGTAGAAAAAATGCTTTTAAAAGTAAAAAAAAAAGTTGGCCACGCCCATCCAGTCACATTATCCCACCCCCGTAGCCACACCCACAGAACCGGTAGTAACAAATTTTACATTTCACCATTGGTTTGCATTCATTTTTTTAAAAATTCCCCTTGCTGTTTCATATCATAATTCCACTTCCTACAGTTAGACGTTACACATTGAGCCCAGATACATGATTGGATTGTAGTTGTCATAAGAACGAGGCAACCTTGTGCTGCATTCACACAAATCACTGAGCGAAGGAGCTATTACTTGGATGGGCTATTGGGTTTTGTCTTGAGGTTCCTGGATGGGACCAACAAAACCCAACTTTCCACTCCGATGAATTCAACAGGGAGTAACGCTGATCGCCCACCATGCCTTCAATGCAGTGGTGGGATTCAAGTAATTTAACAACCGGTTCTCTGCCCTAATGATTTCTTCCAACAAGCAGTTTGCCAAACTGCTCAGACAGTTAACAACCGGTTCTCCCGAAGTGGTGCGAACTGGCTGAATCCCACCACTGCTTCAATGCCCATCCAAGTAATAGCTCCTTGACTCAATGATTGAATGATTCCATTCAAATCTGCAAATGGGTTACGACTTGGAGGTGTCTCTACACGCTTCTCGGTCTGGTCTAGCATTTCTATGCTAAGCGATTAGAAACCATGGTTACCATCCATGACATGCTAAACCAAGGAGGGTCAAGATCCAAGCTTAATTTCCAGAGTCAGAGGATGGTTAAGGATCACTTCATGTACGGCAGTACAGCTGAGAGTTGGCTTGCTTTTCTTTTGAAGAGAAAATGTCAGGTTTTATCTCGCAAGAAAGATCAAGTGTGCCACCATCCCTTGACAATGACCAACAGAGGGGCTTCAAACAAGAGGTATAAATCAGGGGTGAAATCCAGCAGGTTCTGACAGGTTCTGGAGAACCGGCTGCGGAAATTTGGAGCAGTTCGGAGAACCGGCAAATAGCACTTTGGGCTGGCCCCAGAGTGGGGTGGGAATGGAGATTCTGCAATATCCTTCCCCTGGAGTGGGGTGGGAATGGGAATTTTGCAGTATACTTGCTCCAGGAGTGGGAAGGGAATGCAGATTTTGCAATATCCTTCCCCCAGGAGTGGGGAGGGAATGGGGATTTTGCAGTCTCCTTCCCCTGCCACGCCCACCAAGCCACACCCACAGAACCGGTAGGGAAAAAATTAGATTTCACCCTTGGTATAAATCGCCCGTTTTTGTTTGAAACCTAAAGAAAAACCAACTCCCTAACAGCATCGCCTAATGTGTGATTAATGCACCCTCTTGGGACCAACACACATTTTTTTTTTCTCTCCACAAAATGCAAAGGTTAAAAAGGACCGACAATTACTTGCATCTCACAGCTATCTAATTTCATCAGAGAAATCTTTACAAAAGGAAGTTCAGGTAGAAGGAATTAGACCCAGAGAGCAAATTGGAAAAAAAAAAAAAAGGAGGTGGGGGGAGAGAAATGGATAGCAAAGTCAGGATTTCTTTTCACTCTTTGCTTATTTTACATTTATCTGTGTCTAAAAAGGAATCTCCGCCCCTTTCTACTTTTGGGGTGTTGGAAAGGCTCTCTAAGCATACCTGTAATTGGAAAATACCCACGATAATAGTGTTATTTGTCTTGTCACAGATAATTCAATATGGGATGCCTTTGGTATTTAATAACCCAGAACATCAGGGCTGGCGTAGTTATGCTTTGTAGCATAAATACAAATATTGCATGCTTGACTTCGAGGAGGGAAGGGGGAACGAAAAAAAAAAGAGCAAGCAATAGGAAGAAGGAAGATTAGTTCTTAAGAATGCTTCTTGTTTCCTTTGGAGAAATCAACGCACTTAGGAGAATGAGGCAGAAATATCACTGTTATTTCAAAAGGTTGTCCTTTGAGTAGAAGGTCCTAGGCCTGTCCAATGCTCATCACCTACCGTATTTTTTGACATATAAGACACACCTTTTCCCCCCAAAATAAGAGAGTGAAAATCTGGGTGCTCTTTATACTCACCCAGCTTCTCAAACGGAGGTTTCAGAGGCTGAAAAAAGCATCAGAAACGGAGCTTCAGAAATGAAGCCCCCAAACAGAGCTTCAGAGGCTTTTTTTTTCTGAAGTTGTTTCGGAAGCAGGACAAAGTTTTTTCTGAAACCGAGTTTCAGGAGTTTCAGAGGCAGAAAAAAAAGCAAAAAAAAAAAAAAAAAAAGCAAGCAACAAAACAAAACAAAAACAAAAACAAAAACAAAAAACAACAACAAGGCTCAAAGCTCACAACCAAGGAACCTGTTGTTAAAATTCACCTCTGGGAACAGCTGATTGGGGGTATTCCAGGAGGGCCATCCATCTGCCAATCAGCTTTTTTCTTATTTTCCTCCCCAAAAACTAAGGCGCGTCTTATACTCCGGTGCATCTTATACTCCGAAAAATACGGTACTTCTCTTTGGCTTACAAATTGAGTTGGGATTCTATTTTGAGGGATAACATTTTCTTGTCAAAACCACGTCCTCAAATGGATCCATGGAGTCTCATTTCTGCCCAACCTGGTTGGGTTCCCCAACCCCTCTTTTATCTCCAGCAGTCACAGCCCGTGAATTCTTGCAGAAGTAGAATTCCCCGATGACAGAAAGAAATAGCTTGAAACTCTATGAGCTCCTCTAGGTCATGAATGAAGAAGAGAAGAGGCGTCTGGTTGCTGAATGTGGAAGACAAATCCACGTTGTCCATTTCACAAGACTTTTACCTTTCCTGATTTTATTTCTGGGGGTTTGCAATGAGTGAAAATTCCCAGTGGGAGCCCCGAGCCCTGAAAATTCACACGAAAGTCATAATCTGCAAAGGGTCGTCCTCTGTTGACTTGACTCTACACAGCCTCTGGGCTTTTCTAAGACTCCCCTTGGCTTAATTTGCACAAAATATAAAACATTAATTACAGTTTATGATAAATTTTGGCCTTGGGAGGGGAAAGGTGTGTTGTACACCAAAGGCATTGAAACAATTAACGATAACACACTGAAAATGAAACAGAGGAGGAAAGGGAATATCTAACGCATTGAATAAAGGAGAGAAAAGGACAGTACAGGGTTTTTTCTGCTTCTATTTAAGTCTACTGAAGATTCCTCTCTTCCTTTTCCAGTCTTATCTTTGGGGATTGAGAAAGGGGGAGGTTGCTTTAATGATAACATTGGAAGAGAGAATGAAGGGTGTTTGCAGGCCGAGTTGAAAAAGTTAAGATGCACACAACATATGCCAAGTTTTTTGCATAGTTCCAGCTGACACCTTGACTTGTTTTGACCCTTCCAATGGAGGCGACCCCGGGCAACACCAAAAAAGTGAGTGAAGAATGGCCACATTAAGCAATCTGGAGGTCTACATACTCCAAAATTGAGCACCAGCTTTGCATAGGATGTTCACATCATGAGGTGTTCCACAGAGATGGGAAGTTCTGCAACTCTTAAGTGAGTTCCTCGTTTTGTAAATTTAAATTAGTTGGTTAGTATGACATGGATCATAAATAAACTCTTCCAAAGAAACATGCTTGTTTAGAGTATCATAGACTTTGTAAAGAAAGCATTTATTGTCCAAATCACATAATCAACAGGTTGAATGAGAAATCATACAGTGTCGGCAAAACTCGGTGAATTAATTTTCCTCACTGAACACTAATAATAATTTACAGTTACAGGTGCAAACCCACTTTGATTGTAATCAGTATTCTTATCAACGTCAGATTTAGAAAAGCACCTTTGTAAATAACAGCAGTGGTTGAAAATATAATATTGCTATATTCTACACGCAACCAACAATCAACAAGAGAGTAAATCCTTGAATGCTTATAAGGTAGGGAAGATTTGCAAACCTATCAAGAGGAAATCTATGGAGAATAACAGTGCGTCCTTCTAGAACACAGGCGTATAATGACATGGTCGGGTTTTGTTTTCTTTAAACATCCCTTGTCACAACAGTTGGTGTCAAATCCCTAAAAGTGATACTGCCATTCAGTTGGGAGAAGGGGGGGCCTTGGATTCGATTTATTAGCATTGCCTGTGTCAACAGATATTTTACAACCTATATCCTGGTGCCGAAGCGCCCTGAGATCGCCTTACCTTTGGGGAATGTTTATGACGGCATGTGGGATGTTTTACTTTAAAGAATAATTGAGGATAGCAATGGGAATGCATGTGTTGTGCCTCTCCCGCCATCCTCTCCTCAGCCGGGCCCCTCCCATCTCCTGCTATCTGAGCCAGAGACTGATAGTGAAGAAGAATGGCCTGGCATGCCTCCAACCCCCAGCCCTGGCACCATGCCCGGACAGACTGAGCAAACAAACCTCCCTCCTATAGCGTGTGAGCAAGAAGCCAGCCACGAGCTAAAATTGCCGGCAGCTGAGCAGGAGGACAAAACGTGGACAGATCCCCGCTTCCGGAGAATGGAGAGGTGACGTCAGCAAAAGGAAGGGAGGGGCAGGCCTGGATAAGTGCTGAGTCATGGAGCCACACCCCATGGCCTATATAAAGGATCTGCTTTCTGGCATTCCTTGAGTCAGGCAAAGTCTCATCTGGTTGCTGAAGTCACACCTTGGATTCCTGCCTGCCCTGAGAACTCTGACAGGAATTTGGCAAAGCTGCAGAGGCTTCGTGGCCACGCTTAATACAGACTTCCCAGACCCGGCCGTCAGAGGAGGAGTGGGACACGACAGCATGCTTACCCGGTTCTCAGGGAAGCTGGTACAGAAAACATCTTCACACTTGTGTATTGGCTAAAATCTGCATTCTGGCTAAAGGGAGGGGTCTCTACTGCTTTAATCCTACTTGTGTTGCCTAAGGGTATTCAGACGTTGCTTTGAATTAGGTTGCTGTTACTTCTGCTTAATAAAAGGTTCCTTTTGAAATACCCCGTTTCAAGAGTTTTTACTTTCTTAAGCTAGAGGGAGAGGCAATCCTTACAGTTGGGTCAATAGTGTGTTGTCAAACAAGAGATGAATCATATACAAATGTCAGTGGTGGGCTGTAACCAGTTTAACAACCGGTTCGGTGAGCACGCACTTTGCTCGCACACAGTGTTCAAAATACAGCAATTTATTTTCAGCTTCTTCAGCTTCAGGAGCTTCTTCGATGAGAAGCAAACCGTCTTCAAAGAAAAAACCAGGAAGTCCAGTTGCCTCTTGAAAAAAAGCACCTTTGGGACAACCATGACCTGGATGATGGAGAATCTCCATAGACATCCCAAGGAAAACACAACAACTCAATTGATTGCCAAAGCAGTTTCTTTATTGTTGATCACCTATTTTACGAGAATCTTGCCAAGCTGCTTACATTCCCTTGGGAACTAGTAGCTAGAAGCTTCACTCGCCCTTCCTCCCTGGAACAACTCCATGCTTTCATGCTTCTTAGCTCCCCCCTTCCCTTTAGTGGGTGATTCCACCAGAATTAGGTAGCGAAAGAGTTGGTTTCTCCTTAAAAACAAGGTTGGAGATAAGAGCTCTGGCTTTTTGGAAGACAAATTGGTTCCGCAACCATTGTCTTCATCTTGCCATCCTCTAACCCAAACCTGCCCCCTTGACCTTCAATCATCTTGCTATTGCAATATCAATTATATTGATATTGTTTCCTGATTGTTTGTTTGTAACCTATGACTATCATTAAGTGTTGTACCTTATGATTCTTGATGAAGGTATCTTTTCTTCTATGTACACTGAGAGCCTATGCACCAAGACAAACTCCTTGTGTGTCCAATCACACTTGGCCAATAATTCTATTCTATTCTATTCTGTTCTGTTCTGTTCTGTTCTATTGAGCTTTGAACCAATTTTGGATTGGGGGTGATTTCTAAAGGTGGAGAGGACATCTATGTCTCAGCCTCATGAACTGCAAGTTCAGAACCGGCTAACTTCACCTTAAAATTGAACCGAATAAGTGTCTTCATCAATCTGTGGTGCTGGCATTGTCCTCCATGGATTTAATCACATTCCCTTGTTAGCAATATCTGTCTTCTTCTTGATGTCTTTCAATATATCCAAAAGGAGCTCAGAATGAGGATTAGAAGAGAAGGCCATTTATTTAATGAATTGATATGCCAATTAATTAGTTGAAAGACAGATGATTCACCGGGGGAAATCTTTAATAGAAGAAGATCTTTTTTTTAAAAAAATGTTTATTTTCTCCCTGGTGTTAATCCGACTCTCTATTTCTAAGAGATTAATCATTCTCTGGATGTGTATTATATTTAATAGGTCTTGATAAGGTAAACAACTTTGAATTAACACAGCAGTGGGACCTTTGGTGGAAATTTACATTTTGATGTACAGCACCATCTGGCATTTTTAATTCATTGACCTAGTCATGCCTTCATCTTCAGTCCAATTCATCAAGTTTTAAATAATTTATATCGCTTGCAAAAAAAACCAGGAGTCGTCGGTTTAAAATAATGATGTAGACATTTCCATAAAAAATGAGAGGGAAGAGAAGGAAAAAATAACTAAGACATGTCTCTACTAACAGGACCCTTCACCATTAAACTCCCATTATTCTCAGTTTGGCAATCCTTAACTGATGTTGCGCCAAAACCCCCCGATATCTGTACAAACCTTTCAGTCTGGAGATCCCACATCTCAGAGGCTCCTGTAACCTGTTTTCCTATCTCAGGGGTCTGCAAACTTGGCTCTTTTAAGACTTGTGGACTTCAACTCTGGGAGTTAAAGTCCACAAGTCTTAAAAGAGCCAAGTTTGCAGACCCCTGTCCTATCTCATAGAGTAGAGAAGCAGAGAATAGCTTAAAATGAACATTAGTCACAGGTCTCACTCCTACCTACTAGGGATCACAGTCTGAACAGGCCACGTTACCCTAGCAAAAGAAATCTATCCTTAGCGAAACGTTGAAACCCATTGGGGAAAAAGTGAAAAGAAATCTAAATGAATTGGGGGGGGGGAAGTATTTCCCCAAAGAGGCTTAAAAATGTTGGCTTCATTTTATAGCTACCAATTATATACCTTTTGCAAAAGCAGGCAAGGAGGTTTTCAATTTGTTTGCGTTTGTCACGCAGCGAGCAGGCTGTTATTTTCGTGATAGATGCAAACCGATTCCAGGTTGCTCTTCATCTTCTCCCCAAATTCGTTTGGTGACATTTTAAATTTTAGACTGTTTTGCGGAGAGCAGAGAAAAGGACGAACGGCAGATTGCTCAGCCAGGAAAAAAAAAAAGGAGAGGTCACAAAGATTCAACTTCCTTTTCTGCAGATGGAATTATATTTTTAATTTAAACACTTTTTTTTGGTATATTCCTGTCCCAAAAAAAAAAAGGCACGATGAAAATGGGGGCCAAAAAAAAAGCAGAACACAGAGGTAGATGCAACACATTTTAATCATTTCAAAAGAAAAAAAACACAAGTGGCATTCGTTATTGTCAATTAAGCCTATCATGGAATTAATAAATATTCTATGTTCTGTTACATTAAAAATTACAATTTGGGAACCATTTCGGGGTTGAGATGGGGATGTCTTTGGGGATTTCAACTCAGCCGTGAACTGAAGTTGTTTCTCTAGGTTTGAGTGGAGAACTCTTTAAAAGTTTTCAAAAGTGGCAGCAAGGGGACTATTGTGACATAGGCTCACTTAGTTATTACCAGACACAATCAGTCCTAAATAAATGTATTTTATTAGAACACCTGAGAATTACTTCATTCTCAGCTTAGTCCAAATTAATTCCAAAACAAATCCTTCAGAAAAAGTCCTTTGGCCTTATCACAAACCTTTGTCTTCTTGGCAACCTGCCAAAGGCTTTTCTTGGCAAAGCCCCACGAAGTTCAGAAACAAGAGATGACGGCTAGAAACAATTGTAGCAACGTTGCTTTCCTACAAAGAGCCCAAGAGCCATTGCTGCTCTTTTAAGCTTTATCGGAGGGGCCAATCATCTCCTGGCCTTACTCCCGAGTTGTCCTTTTTGCTTTAGCTGCTCTTGCCTTCTGGCAGCTCTTCGCATACGTGCACTAGGAACAGGCTCCTCCTGTTCCTCTGCCTCTCTGCTGTCCGCCTCTGGAGGCTCCGGAGTCTGTGCATCGCTCCCAGATGGCCCTGACCCCATCTCTGCCTCCAACGCAGAGCCCTCGTCCAGGCCTTCCCCTGACTAAAGGACTGGCCCATGGTCTTCCCCCGCCTCCTCACTGTCCGACTCCGCTGCCAGCTCTGTGGGCTGCTGGCGGATCACAACAGGGACATTATCCATCCCAGCGCTGGCATTTATAGAGCATCTTCAAATGCATAGCCATGCATATTTAAAAGATGCATAATTATAAATTTATTTTGCCCTTTTGCTTGTTATAATTGCCTCCATTTTTATCCGCGACTCCGAAGGACTCATTTTTCTTGGCCACCGGAGGGACTCTGGTGAGGGTGGGCAGAGGGAACTTTAGTCTCAGGGTGGAAATGAGCTTGGCAAAGTCCAGAAAAGAAGAGGACAAGTCGTTTGAATTATGAGAAAAAATGGCTGAGAAAGACAAACGAGGTGGGTGGGTGAGTGGGTGGGTTGAATAGCAGCACTTTATAACCGTTTTACAAACAGCATTTCTCGAGTTTAATTGGTAAATCTATATGCATAACTCCCACGCAAATCACAGTTAAAACGAACAGGCACCCAACTTTCATTTCCCCCCCCCCCGATCTGATTGCCATCCTTCTCTGATCACAGGATGGCATTTAAGCTGCCTCCGCTTCTTAAGAAGGCAGTCTAAGCAGTCCATTAGATATTTGACAACTAATTTCAGACTCTAATTTCAAACACTGGAGGGTTTTGTGATTGTGTGTGTGTGTGTGTGCATATCCTGATTCATGATGGATGGAAAATTATCCATTCCCGGGCAGTTGTATATAAGGAGAAAGGCCTTTCTGATAATTGCAGCCTATAGACTGGAAAAAAACAAACAAACCATGGAAAGCAAACATTATGTCCAGCAGCATCATAGTATACTGGAGCCCATTTTTTTCATAAGCCAGGAATTCATTTGCAAATGCCGTTATAAGATTAGAATAGAATAGAATAGAATAGAATAGAATAGAATAGAATAGAATAGAATAGAATTCTTTATTGACCAAGTGTGATTGGACACACAAGGAATTTGTCTTCGGTGCATATGCTCTCAGTGTACATAAAAGAAGATACATTCATTAAGAATCATTAGAATAGAATAGAACAGAATAGAATAGAATAAAATAGAATAGAATAGAATAGAATAGAATAGAATAGAATAGAATAGAATAGAATAGAATAGAATAGAATTCTTTATTGGCCAAGTGTGATTGGACACACAAGGAATTTGTCTTGGTGCATAGGCTCTCAGTGTGCATAAAAGATCAGCAGTTTAGAAACTACTTACTCATGAACAAGGGAGATTATTAAGATGACAGCTCACGTGGTAGGGATATGCCATGAGCAATTCTTTTTCAATTGTTAAAACTGCCATATGGCACAAATGGATTATATTAGCAGGTCTCTGAAGCGTGCAAATGTACTTCTTCTTTTCTAGGTTTATTACACATCCCAGGATCACAGTTTGGAGAAAGTTTGCAAGCTTTCAGATATCAAGCACTCAGGTAGATCAATTGACTGATTGATCGATCGATTGATTGGTAGATGGATGGATGGATGGATGAAGGGAGGGAGGGAGGGAGGGAGGGAGAGAGCTTGAACATAGATAGTCTAAAAGCAAACAAATGAACTTGAGGCACAAAGGATCAAACTCAAATTATTATATTTTAGACACATTTTGCAAAGACCTAAATTTTGTTTAGAAGTCCAAATGCTGAGCAAGGTCACGTGGAAGGATAGAGGAGGATAATCAACAACAAAGTGGACAGATTCCATTTCAGCAGTGATGGAACCCAGGGTTGAAATGCTCCCAATTCGGACCGGATCATCCGATCCGGCAGCGATGGCGGCGGGTGGTTCGGAGAACCGGTAGCAAAAATCCCTGCCCCTCCCAGCCCCATGCCCAGCTGAGCCACGTGATCATCAGAGGGTTTTTTTTTTAATTTTTAAAAGCATTTTTTTTTTGGCTGAAAAAATGCTTTTAAAAGTAAAAAAAAAAGCCTTTGATGATCCCATAGCTCAGTTGGGATCATCAGAGCCTTTTAAAAGCATTTTTTCTACAACCTCTTCGGCTGAAGAGGTTGTAAAAAAAATGCTTTTAAAAGGCTCTGATGATCCCAGCTGAATTGCCTGATTGTCAGAGCCTTGTTTAGAAAAAATGCTTTTAAAAGGCTGTGATAATACAAGCTGAGTTGCCTGATCGTCAAAGGCTTTTTTTTCTTTTAATGGCAAAAAAAAAAAAGCTTTTAAAAGAAAAAAAGCCTCTGATAATCACGCGGCTCAACTGGGATCGTCAGAACCTTTTAAAAGCATTTTTTTCTACAACCTCTTTGGTCGAAGAGGTTGTAAAAAAATGTTTTTAAAAGTTAAAAAAAAAAGTTGGCCACGCCCACCCAATCACATTACACCCCCCACCAAGCCACGCCCAGAGAACCAGTAGTAACACATTTTACATTTCACCCCTGATGGAGCCCCTTTGGACAACCGGATGGGACCAAACTTTCTGGAGATGTTCTATCCCTGTGGTGATTAAGAGTCAACTCTGGCACACAATTAACCAAGATACGCTGCAGGCATAACTGTTCATTTATATAAAAGCTGGGACATCAAGGAGAAATCCTTAAGAAAAATGGTCAGCAGGACCTTCAGAGGAGAGAGATTGCTGCTGGCTGACTAAATTGTGGAGACATAATTGCGATATTGCTAACCTGACATCAGTATGGAAAAAACCTTCTCTAGAAAATTTAGTTTATCCATATCTATTCTGATATCGATCTCATGGTCACCCCTTCTTTGGCAGGTGCCCAGAGGTGTGAGGGGGGACTCTAAAGATGAAGGCAAAGCCATCCTACCACCCAATGCCGTCCTTGAATAGGGACCACAGCTAGTGAAGCAGAAAAAAGGGCACACGTGGAATTGATTACGAAGGGATGTAAGATTAATGGGCGTGAGTTAAAATTACGCAGTCATTCATTCTGCTGTCAGTTTTAATGAGCCCCTCTGTCTAGGATTCCCAGGGAATTAATAGACTACGTGGCTAATCAATTTCCTGGAAAACTGCCTTGGAGAAAAGACATATTATATGAGCAAAGCGGTTTTCTTCATTCTCCTGGACAGATATTCAAGTTCGCCTGGCTGTCGATGTTCATGATCTGGTGCAGAACCATCCGTGGGGGACCTCTTCTGCAACACCCCAGCTTTTTCAAGCTGACTCAGATATGGGTTGAGGTCTCCAAAATCTTACACTTTGAGCTAATACAGGTTACAAATTAACAGAGTTGGAAGAGACCTCGAATGTAGTCCAACTCCCCGCCCAAGCAGACCTTACGCCATTTCTGACAAATGGCAATCCATTCTCTTCTTGAAAGCCTCCGGTGATGAGACTCTCACAACTTCTGAAGGAAACTTCTGTTCCATGGGTTGATGGTTCTCACCGTCAGAAAATTTCTCCTTATTTCCAGGTTGAATCTCTCCTTGTTTGGCCTTCAGGTGCAGCTTCAAGAGCAACTCGGTGGCTTTTACTCCAAGGCTGAATTCTGAACATTATGGCAGCTAATTCTAAGAAGGCCATTTTAAGGTCTATGTCATATCTGCATTATTGGTTGGTGAGGAACGTCTAGAAGTGGCTCCTCTGGGAAGGGAGGATAGGAGAAAGCTATTCTACTGGGAACTGGGTAAAAATGGCTTTCTACAATAGAAAACATATATATATATATATATATAATTTCTTGTTCTTGAGCCATTTTTAAGAAACAGAGTCAGGGAAGCTGTGACACAAGATTCCCTGCAGCAATGAAACGGTGACACACATGCCCGCCTTTCACTTGCGTTTACAATAACACTTTTTTTACATTGCTTCTTTTCCTTGGCACCTGCTGCTGTCTATTCCACAACCCTCCTGCTCGCTCAAATTCTCCTGGCTGTTTTCTACCACACCCTTTCCAGAGAAGGCTCTCTGTCCATCCATCCATGAAGATGTTCTGTCCCCCGCCTCAGTCCGGGAGACACGAGCGATGGCTTAATTAGCCGGCAACTATCAGCTCTGGCAGCAAACTAGGGAGCGTCTGCCAAGTGTCTCTGTTATCTCTCTTGATGCCAATGAGTCAGCCATGAAACCAGGAACAAACAGGACTTCAGCTCTAATTCTCTCCCTCTAAGCAGTTGATTTGCTCGACACGAAGTGGTATAGCAGCCCTTGCTGCTTTTATATCCTGTGGGGTGTGGCTCCATGACTCAGCACTTCCTAGGCCTGCCCCACCCCTGCTTCTGTTCTTCCCGCCTCTCCTGCCTACGAAACCTAGGGTCCAGCCAGGCCTGATTGCCATCAGCCGGGTCTGGAGGTGTGGCCTGGGGCGGGAAAGAGTCAGGGGACGGAGGCCTCATTATCTCTTCCACCTGGCCTGCCTCTGGCTCCTGGAGCTGAGCCAGGGAAGCCGGTGCTCCCGAGGTAAGTCCTGATGGCCCTTCCCCCTCACTTTCCGAGTCACTTTCTGGCAGGGGGACCGGCTCGGGGGGTGCAGACACAACAGAAATAATTCTTCTGATCTGATTATGATTTGGACTGAAGCCACAAGTTCTTGCTTCAGGCTCCCTTGCTTCTTTTCCAGGCTTTTTCTGCGGAACACACACTGACCAACAATCTCACCTCTTCATTCTTATCTCTGATGCTTGAAGGAGAAAAAATGTGTTTTCTATTGTACAAGGTGCAAATAATGAGACTTGTGTAGAGCACTGGTGGGTTTCAAAACCCGTTGCTACCGGTTTGCTCGTGGGTGCGTGGGTGCGTGGGTGCTCATGCGCATGCACGCAATGCTTCTGAGCATGTACAAAAGCATCCAGGCGGAAGGGCCGGAAGCTGACAGACCACAACACCAGGGGTGAAATGCTACCAGTTTGAGCTGGTTCACCCGAACCGGTAGTAAAAATGTAAAAAAAAAAAAGGGCCCACAATCAGCTGAGTGACGCGCAATCGTCAAAACTTTTTTTTCCTTTTTAGCATTTTTTTACTACCATTTTTCCGGAACTTGTAGTTAAAAATGCTTTAAAAAGTTTAAAAAAAATGTTCCGACGATTGCGTGTCGCTCACCTGACCGTCGGAACTTTTTTTTAACTTTTAAGGCATTTTTTTACTACCGGTTCAGGCAAATAAGTAGTAAAAAATGCTTTAAAAAAGTAAGAAAAGAGGCTCCGATGATCACAGCTGTGCCGTGCAATTGTCGGAGCTTTTTTTTTTACTTCTTTAAAACATTGTTTTTAGTACCTATTCGCCTGAGCCGGTAGTAAAAAATGTTTTTAAAAAGTTTTTTAAAAGGTTGCCCCGGTCGTGCGCCACAACTGATCACCCCGCCTGCACTGTTCTACTTACCGTCCCAAGCTTCCTTTTGGTGTGGACTTTGGCACGCAGCACCCATGCATGGCCAGCAAACTGGTAGTAAACCGGTTCAGATTTCACCACTGGATAACACCAAGTGACTTTTCTGTAGGACAGCTGTGCAGAATGCTTTTGGGTTGAGGGCGACCCTTGGACTTTTGAACCACATACCAGAGTCTGCGCTTCCCAAGCTAGATTATGGGGACAGCCCCCGAGCGTCATCCAATGTCTCTCGACCATCATTTGCCATTAATTCTACATAATCTAAGTCATATTATTACTCTCCAGCCATGCCTTTAATTGCTTTCTCCTTCTGTCACCTTAAAAAAATTGCAGTTGGGCAACGATTTTTGAAGGAGCCCCAGAGGTCGCTTGGAGACTTGGGATCTTAGCCGCTTCCTTCATCTCAGTCCTTCTGCATTGCTAAGCACGATGGGAAACAATTCATCCCAAGATCCAGGATCTGACTTTCTTTCAAAGATGTCTCCCATCGTGGTCTCCAAGCTGGATTGTTTGCACAGGAGGAAGTTATCAAGTCATTGTGCAGAAGAGGTGTGCAATGTTTAAAAGAATTGTTTTCTTTTTTAAAAAAAAAGCTTCTTTGCTAGCACAACTAAGAACATGATTGTTAGTATTGTTAGCCAGGAACGGAGAATTCATCTAATCTGATTCTTTGGCAGGCAATTGGAAAAAGAGAGGGAGAAATACAGTTTGTAAACAAGAGATAATGAGCTTAAATCCTTTACTGGCTCCTTACCACAAATGTGGTTATTTTGGGGTTTTGTTCCTTGGTGGGATATATTTTGGGTTTTGACAGCAAAGAGTGGGATGAAAACCAAGATCCACATTTCTCTCTCTCTCTCTCTCTCTCTCTCTCTCTCTCTCTCTCTCTCTCTCTCTCTCTCTCTCTCTCTCTCTCTCTCTCTCCCTTGAAAAGCAAATCTCTTTAATATTCTACTGCATTCTTCGCGGGGAACCAATTCTCCAGTTTTTACTTCCAATTTACAGAGGAATTGCCATATCTCAAGTCATATTTGGCTGCCTTTGCTAATAATAATAGATGGAGGTACTGATATGATCAACCTTGGGTGCCATTTGGCATTAATGACCATCAGAAAAGATCCATACAGGAAGACTGGGCAGCTTCTATCAATGCATGAATTCCTGTTTCTGATTAAGTGTGTCTAAAGTGCCAAAAGTCAAAGATAAAGGCAATCCAGCATAAAGTCCAAGATGGGTTTTTGGCCCCATTAGCATTGCCCCACAGTCCAACTCCTCCTCCTTCTCTTCCTCTTCCTCTTCCTCTTCCTCCTCCTCCCCCCTCCCCCCTGCAAACCCGTCTAGCACTGATGATGTTCTCTAGTTGGGTCATGAATCGTCTGCAAGAAAACCACCAAGCTCTGACAGCACCAAGAACCTCAGAGTAATCTCCCCCTCCTCCTCCTCCTCCTCCTCTTCCCCCCCCCCCGCCGCAAACTCCATTCTTTTCTACCATTGATGGTGTTTCCTAGTTAAATCATGAAATGCCTGCAAGGAAACCACTAAGCTCAGAGAACAGCAAGGACCTCACAGTCCTCCTCCTCCTCCTCCTGCCCTACAAACCCTTCTAGCACTGATGATGTTACCTAGTTGGGTCTCGAAATGTCTGCAAGAAAACCACCAAGCTCAGAGAGCACCAAGGACCCCACAATGTTTGACTGAAGAGCAACTTTTGATAAATACTTTTCATAAATTAAAAAAAATAAAATAAGGAAACCAGAATCCAGGCTGTTCCATATTTCATAGTTTCAGCTCATCTCTGAATTTTTAAGCAGCCATTACAGCCTCTCTTGACATATCAAACATTTTTCTTGAAACGAAGTGACATGTCTGCTTTTTCTCTTGGCCGTTTTTGTTTTTCTTTCAAGTAAACAATGTGTCAATCTTTTATTAATGATTCATTGAGTTATCTTTCAGCACATTAGATTAAACGGAGGGTGACAGGGGAGGGGGGGGCTGCCTGCAAAAAGGATCTTTCTCACCTTCCTGGAATTATTTTTGCATCTCATTTAATCAAGGTTTCCTCCTTCGAAATCCACTTACTTCTCTTTTTAGCACGCAGTTTGTCAAACGCCGTGTTAAAAAAAGGCGAGATTAAAAGCACTCATTTTAATAATAGTCCACGGTTAGGGTTTTGAGGAAACTTTTCATTATATGCCATCCTTTTTGAAATGTCACATCCATGCAAGAAATGCCACGAGTGCCATTGCTGTGGTTAGCGGAATGCTATTTAAGCAGTCACTTCTTCTTTTTTAGGGCAAGATCCTCATTATTTCCTCCAAGAAAGATTTCTAGAGATAACTCAAGGAAGCATTTAACTTGTCAGGGGTTCCCCTTATCAGAGAGATTTAAAAAAACAGGATGGGAATTGCAGAGCATCCAGGATCGCTCAGGAATGGAAACAAAAACCTGTGAAATTCTAGATGCTCCATCTCTGCAGGCTTTTAAGAAGAGACCCGACAGTCACTGGTCTGAAATGGTCTAGGGAAGCGGTCATCAACTGGTGATTGGTGAACCACCGGTGATCCGCGAGAACATTTTGGTGGTCCGCAGAAACATTATTTGAATTTTTTATATTACACTAAATCAGGGGTCCTTAAACTACGGCCCCTGGGACAATGAACGTTTGTGTTGCTGCAGAGAGTCTCCCCCTTCGGGGTCTTTTTTGTGGGTTTGGAGGGAGGCAGATATTCCGACTTGGGGTCTGTTTCAGTCTCCTGAAATTACTTTATGATGGAAAAACCTTAATAGAACACTTAATGGAACGAATGAGCTGGAAGGGACCTTGGAGGTCTTCTAGTCCAGCCCTCTGCTCAAGCAGGAGAACCTGTATATACCATTTCAGATAAGTGACTGTCTAGACTCTTCCTGAAAACCTCCAGTGATGGAGCACCCATGATTTCTGGAGGCAAGCAGTTCCACTGGTTAATTGTCCTCACTGTCAGGAAGTTTCTCCTTTAATTCCAGGTTGCTTCTCTCCTTGATTAGTTTCCAACCATTGTTTCTTGTCCTGCCTTCTCCGGCTTTGGAGAATAATCTCACACCCCCCACTTGTCTTTGTTGCAGCCCCTCAAATACTGGAATACTGCAATTGTGTTGCCTTTAATTCTTCTTTTCTTTAGACTAGCCAGACCCAAAACCTGCAGCCGTTCTTCATATGTTTTAGTCTCCAACCTTCCTTCCAAAATGGTCAAAACAGAGCCGTCTGGCCAACATCGATTTTAAAATACAGCTGCAAGTTACCATTCAGAGTCGACAAACTTCCTGTGGGGAAAATGAGCAATTTACGACCTTGAGGTTACAGCTGAATTCTATCCCCCATTTTCATGCATTTCGTTTGCTTTCTCTTCCTTGCAACCTAGCCCCATTTCAGGAACTAATCCTTGAACTCGACCCTTGGCTTGTTCTTCGGCTCGTTAGTTAGAAATGCCTTAACTCTTTTGTTCAGCGCTGCCATCAATTATCAGTGCCATTCACAGAAGCAGGGAATTATCTGATATGCAGGAAACACGAATGAGTCTTTCATTCTCGTGCTAGAAATATGAAATGAAATCTCTACCGGGTGGAATTCTAAAAGAGAGTCAAACCGGCTGAAAAGCCTTGATTAAATGAGACGGCGGGAGACTTTTAGCTGGATGGGTTCAATATTTCTTCTTAAGCACAATTTGGTTCGCCAAGCACTGGGGCTTCTTCTTTGCCCAGGTGCCAACGAATTGCTGAAAGGAAAGTCACAAAAAGCCAAAAGGAACATCCAGGGAAACGTTCCAAAATGAAACTTCCTGCTCTGAAAGTGGGGAGTGGCATTCCTTAAAGCAGGGGTCTCCAACGTTGGTCCCTTTAAGACTTGTGGACTTCAACTCCCAGAGTCCCTCAGCCAGCTTTGCTGAAGTTGAAGTCCACAAGTCTTAAAGGGACCAACGTTGGAGACCCCTGCCTTAAAGAATGGAAAATGGTCAACAGGACTTCTGATTTACCACCAGCTAATCAACTGCTTAGGAACCCCTGGGCTTGGCAACCACAAGGATACAACAGATAATCGCCATCCATCAACACAACAATCAACCAATAGGAAGGTGACACATAAATACGATGCATAGAATAACTCCAAAGCGCATATTCCAGTAGAGAGAAGTTCCCTGAGGTTGGGTTCCGACACGAGTCTGAAAACTCAGAAGAGTAAACCTCTGGTCTCGGTGACTGACCAAGATTGGATCTTGTAATGGAAAATTAGTCGCTGTTTTAAGTTGGGGTGCCCAGTGATTTAGCAATCAAGGTTCTGTGAAAGGTGACAAACATCACACTAAGAACATGGGCCAGGCTGGAGCCTGACAACAAAATGGATGGGACATAACAAGTAACGTCTCACTAAAATGATGCAAATGACCAGTTGTTTGCAAGGTGTATAAATCCTTCCATTCCCCACCATCCAGTCAGAGCTGAAGGAGCTTCTCGGATGAGAAGCAAAACATCTTCAAAGAAGAAACAAGGAAGTCCAAATGCCTCTTGAAAAAGCATGACCTGAATGACGGAGAATCTCCATAGACATCGACATAAAAGTTACTACGGTCTCCTCTGAGCTGTACTTCATTCTTGAAGATCTGGAGAACATGTTCACGCTTGACCATAACGGAGAATTGGAAGGGACATTGGAGGTCTTCCAGTCCAATCCTTGCTCAAGCACGAGACCCTAAACCATTTCAGACAAATGGTTGTCCAATATCTTCTTAAAAATCTCCAGTGTTGGAGGAAAGCCATTCCGCGAATGAGTCCTGGCAGCTTGCAAGAATTTTGGGTATCCTCTTTTCATATTTTGCTTTTAATTCTGTAGTTTTTAAGCAGTGGTGGGTTTCAATTTTTTTTTTACTACTGGTTCTGTGGGCATGGCTTGGTGGATGTGGCAGGGGAAGGATACTGTAAAATCTCCATTTCCTCCCCATCAGCTGGGACTTGGGAGGCAGAGAATAGATGGGGGCGGGGCCAGTCAGAATTTTTACTACCATTTCTCTGAACTACTCAAAACTTTTGCTACCGGTTCTCCAGAACTGGTCAGAACCTGCTGAAATCCACCTCTGCTTTTAAGCTAATAAAGCTTAAACTCTCTTTATTCACCGGAGTATTCATTGTCTCTGGATCCAAAAGAATTGAGTCTCTGGGCACCTGATGGCTGCCCTGACCAGGGGTGAAATCCAACAGGTTCTGACAGGTTCTGGAGAACTGGTAGCGGAAACTTTGAGTAGTTTGGAGAACTGGCAAATGCCACCTCTGGCTGGCTCCAGAGTGAGGTGGGAATGGAGATTTTGCAATTTCCTTCTCACAGGAGTGGGGCGGGAATGGGATTTTGCAGTATCCTTCCCCTGCCATACCCACCAAGCCATGCCCACAGAACCGGAAGTAAAAAAAATTGAATTTCCTTGGCAAAACAGGTGATGGAGACGATTGAGGGCAGGAAGAAACAGGGTTGGTTTGGATGTTGAACAGCATTGTACTCATTAGTACTTCAATATGGAGTGTTTCTATTTTTGTCGGTGGCTGTAGGGAGAAAGTGTGATTAGAAGCTCAGCTCAGAACAGCGATAGCAAACCCTTCGGCCTCGGCCCTGTTCAAAATTCAGAAAATCCCTTGACTCTGGTCACCCCCTCAAAACAAAAATTAAACTATTCTTTACGTATTTGTTCATTTTTGCAAAAGAAAAAACAAAACACCACATTTCAAGCATGTGAGGCGCTGTGTATTTTCTAAGGAAACACCACACCACGACAAAAATGAAATATGGATGAAACAAACTCTTTTGAGAATAGCTGTTGGTGTTGGTGAACGTTGGCGTGTCACCCCCAAAACTGTGGCGTGTCACCTTTGACACCCATGACATGGGTTTGCCATCACTGGCTTAGAAGCACAGGGAGTTATAACAGTTCATTTAATGACCTTTCAACATTACACTGGCACAGAAAAAAAAGGGGACTTAGAGTATGACCATTTTTCACACTTAAGACCGTTGCAGCATTCCCTTCGGTCACGTGATCAAAATTCGGACGCTTGGCAACCGCTTCATATTTATGACGATTGCAGTGTCCGGTGGGTCACGTCATCCCCTTTTGCAACCTCCTGACAAGCGAAGTCACTGATTCACTGATTCACTTAACAACTTGTTTTACCGACTTAAGGACTGTAGTGATCCACTTAACAACTGCAGCAAGAAAGCACATAAAACGGGGCAAAATTAACTGTGTCTCGCCTAGCAACAGAAATTTTGGGCTCAATTGTGGTCGCAGGTCGAGGATTTCTTGTAGCAGAAGGGCAAGTTCTGCGTTGGGAAGGGGCTAGTCAGGGTTGACAAGGACCCCCAGATAAACGGTGGCTTTGTAACTAGAGAGCAGGGATGCTGGGTAGATGTCTCCAGCAACAGGACCTGTTTCGTAGCATTGGCGTTGGTCAGGTTCTCTCTGATGTCCTTCATTCGGAGTTGAAGGCAAGCATGACAAGCCAAGGAGGCTCTCTAACTACACCAGCTATCTTTGGAGGAAGTGGGTGCTTCATAACTGGTCACAACCACCACAGGAGCTCTTTTGTGAATGGCCATTCAAAAGCCCCAAGGTGCCCAGGTTGTGAAGGTCCCTGTGATCTCCTCTCAAAGCTCCAGATGGGTCCATGAGTCCAAAAGGACAGGCAACCTCTAAGTCATTCCCAAGAGCATTTGAAGCCAAGTGTTCTGACCCAGCTCTCCAAACATGATAAACCCTCTGAAGTTAACTCAAAGATTCCTTTATTAGGAGCGCCAGCAGCCCCGGCAAAAAGTTTATCTTTCTCCACAGGCTAACAAGTCTGTCCGGCAGGGAGATGTGTAGTTGTCTGCCACACCTACTCATCTCCGCCCCCTGCCCTTTATCCCCAGAGCTTGGGTGGGGCTTCGCTAGCAGTGGTGGCTCTTCCGTCCCAAAGACCGTCCCATAGATTTCCACTGCTCTCCTCTCCTTTGCCTTCTGCACATCTGCCCCTCAGGCACTAGACCCAGCTGTTCCTCCTCTTCCTCATCAGCCACCTCCAGACCTGGGGGCTTTTGACTCTCCATCTGAGGGCTGACAGACGGCCCAGGCTCCGCCTCTCTCTCTCTCTCTCTCTCTCTCTCTCTTTGACATCTCCATTCCTTCTTCTCCCTCGGAGCTCTCTTAAGACCCTGACTCCCACATCACTATCACCACCACCTCCTCCTCCTCTGATTCGGCTGCTGGAGGAGCCGCCAACCTACAGGCCACAACAGAGAGGGCCCACAACAGAGCAACCTTATCACCTTCTCCAATGGAGTCCAGTGAGACTTTGTGTTGCAATGGGTGATTTATTTTAGTACTGGCCAGTTTCCTGACAACTGGAACCTACGTGGCCTCGAGCAGGAGAAGATTCAGGCTCCTGAAGTGTAAGATGTCAGCTATTACTATAGCAACACTTGCCACCAGAGACCTGGCTTGGTGTCAATTAGGCAAGGATCACGCTGGAACGGTGCCACAAAGCTCGTCATTTTCTCTCCAAAAGAACAGGTAGCGAAGGAAGAGCCACACAGGTGGGTCAATGGGGAAAAAAACCCATATAATTCACAGAAGGGGGACCCAGGAGAGATGTGTCTTTTATAACACAGCAATTTGCATCCTAATCGCCACCTCCTGATCTGTTTTCCCCAAAAATGTGACCTTGGGTCTTCTCAGCAAAGAAAAATCAGGAGAAGGTACTGGAAGGCAGAAGGTGAGGAGCTCATGTCATCAGACACACGAAAGGTTTGGACTGGTGGAGGATATTAATTGGGATGAGCCGAGGAGGTTTGGGTAGGCAGATGCTGGTTACAACCACCTTAACATCAGCAATCGGAGTGTGCTAAATACAGTGTTGTGCATCGATTGGACAGAAAAATCTGGAATCTTGGCTACGATTTGTTTGGGACAGAAGGAACTGCTTTATCAATCAAGATCACTGATCCACTTAGACCAGGATTGTCAACCAATGCTCCGGAACAACTCTCAATGGTTTGAAGCAGGGGTTGTACATTTCCTCCAAGCTATGCTATGCTATGCTAAGCTATGACAGATGATTGTCAACCCAGTGAAGCCTGCCTGCCTGCTTCCTTCCCTTCCCTTCCCTTCCTCAACACTGTCAAACTGTTTACTAAATCTGCACTACTATTAATCTTCTCATCGTTCCCATCACCCATCTCCTCCCACTTATGACTGTAACTTTGTTGCTTGTATCCTTATGGTTTATATAGATTGTTTCCTGGTTGCTTATTTGTACCTATGACTATCATTAAGTGATGTACTTTATGATTCTTGACGAATGTATCTTTCCTTTTATGTACTCCGAGAGCATATGCACCAGAACAAATTCCTTGTGTGTCCAATCACACTTGGCCAATAAAAAATTCTATTCTATTCTATTCTATTCTATTCTATTCTATTCTATTCTATTCTATTCTATTCCATTCCATTCCATTCCATTCCATCCCATCCCATCCCATCCCATCCCATCCCATCCCATCCCATCCCATCCTATCCTATTCCTTCCTTCCTTTTTCCTTCCCTTCCCTTCCCCCATTTTTATTCAAACTCCTGAGTTTGAATGATGCTGTTTGTTATTTCTGTGGCTCTAACATCATCACTCTGGCTGAACTCCAGTTAATCTAAAATGCATTAGAAGGACTTTAGGACAGTCCTCCTAGATGACCTCTGGAGCTTTTTGTTCTTGATCAATGGGAAGAAAGAAGGAGGGCCCCCTGCTTCCTGTTGCCTGTGGTTGATGAGGAAAACTTGGTGAAAATTTAATTAGAAAGCAAAACAACATACACTCCCTCTCTCCTTCTCGGTGTTTTCTGTGATAAGGTGGCCTCTTCCCACTATAAGGTGCTTTGAACCTGCCTTCATCCGAGGAAAGATCGACTTTGAAGTTCCGCCTACTTTTCTGTAAAATGTATTTGCTGGAGATGGAATACATAGAATTCCTCTGACCTACCCTTACAGTATGAACTTGAGACCCTGAAAGTTATGTATCCCTAATATGGTTTAAAAATCACGAATTCTTCCACAATTGGGAACTTGGGCTTGGCTTCTAAGATCGGTTTCTCAGACGCCGGCTGGGGCGAAACTCCTTTTCCCGCCTTTTGATGGTCCAGCTTCATAAACACAAAGCTTTAGGATCCGAAACACTCTACAAAGACCCCAAGTACCACATTCTTTTTCCAATCTGCTTTGAGTTTCCATGTCTCATTCCAGGGGTGGGCTTCAAAATTTTTAGCAAGGGGTTCTCTTCCCGGTTGCTAGGTGGGTGTGACCATGGTGGGTGTGGCCTAGTCGGCGTCCTGCACCATGGCATGGGGGGGAGGCGTTTTTGCCTTCCCTGGGCTCCAGAGGCTTTCCTTGAGCCTCCGGGAGGGCGAAAATGGCCTCCCCAGGCTCTGGAGGCACTTCCTGAACTTCTGGTAGGCCTATTTTTTGTCCTCCCCAAGCCTCTGTGCACACCCTGCACTTACCTGCATCCAAAACAGGCTGCATGGGACTCTTGGGAGGGGTGGGGTGGGGTAAGTGGGCCCAGCCAGGAGTGGGATTTGGGGGGTTCTCTGAACTGCACAGAATCTTAGCTAGAGTTCTCCCAAAACCCTGTGAACCCCCAGCAGCCCACCTCTGTCTCATTCCCAAGACCTCCGGTGATCTGAGGAACCTTGAAAAATCTATTTTCCCTGCATTTCTGCTGGCAAGAAGGTGAAGAAGAACATGTGGGCCTCCAGGTGTTGCTGGCGTTCCTACCATCCCGCTCTAGAGTTCACCAACCTCTGGAAGACTTTCGCTCTTCTTCTTGCTCTCAGGTAATCTTCCAGCTGTCATGCAGGAGAGGGACAAAAAGTCATCTCTCTGCTCAAGTTCTCTACCATTATATATATATATATATATATATATATATATATATATATATATATATATATATATATATATATATATATATATATTTGTTTTCTGAGGTTATATATATATGTTTTCTGAGGTTTTCACGGGTGTTTGTATGTAGGTCTTTGGTTGTTCGGGTTTTCTCCCGTGTAAAATTGGAAGTGTCTTGGCGACGTTTCGACGAAGTCTCATTCGTCATCTTCAGGCTTCAGCTTCGTGCTTCTGGGAGCAGTGTGCGATCGTAGCTGTTAAAAGGAAGAAACATATATAGCAAATGCTTGATCTCCTGGCTCTTACTTTCTCTATTCTTTGGAAAGTCGAAAGCTGTGCTGAAGAGATGGGCGATCAATGCTTTGCCACTAAGAAAAAAAGACCTTTAAGATCCCTTCCTTTGTCCTGAAGTCTCCCACTTCTATAGCTGCCGTATTTCACTTCCATGTAGCCGAGCTCTGAGCTCTGTTTTCGGTGTAATGAAAAGCTCAGCGGTAACAAAGGATCTCATTTTGAAGACTTTGATGTTCAAATGCCCCAAGATGATTAGCTCTGTCATCCAAGTAGGGCTGTGTTTTTATCAAGGCAGGAGATAAATTCTATAAGCTCCAGTTCTTCACCGAACTCTTAGTGAGTTATCCTTTTTATCTTTCCCCAATGAATAACATTATCAGTCAGGGTCTATTCACAAAATCACGCTGCATCCCCTCTGCTCCCAGTTCTAAATCTCTCGTTTCTAAGTCTTTGCAAGAAATGCGGTCCTTTTTCCATCTTTTGGGTTTCTCACTCACTTCAGTTGAGTTTACCTGTCACACTAAGCTAGGATTCTTAAAACTATCCTAACCGATGTATACTTGGACACTTAATAAGCCATAATGGTTGGGCTGAAGACTCATGCCAAGCCCAAATCAAAGGAGCATCTTTTCTCACACGGGTGCCAAGATCTAGAAGTCAGAATTACATAATCTTGTGGGATGCCTTTTGAATTCTCGCAAAATGTCATTCTGATCCTGCTCCTTCTGCTCGTTTTCTCTGTCGTTGATGCCAAGAAGGAGGTTTCACTCCTTCTTTGTGCACCTGGTCATTTAAACACCGATTCACCTGCCTGAAGAGATCTAATCTCTAGAAGTCTTGGAAGAAAATCAAAACTGGAACGAGAGCAGTTCTCGGATGAAAAGCTAGCGAAGATTTGCAACATCACATTTCAAAATCCTCTCCAAAAGCCATTCATCCAGAAGGACTGTATGTAGAAATTAGCATTTTTTTTGCACCAGAAAAACCTCAGCACATCCCTTGAAAATAAGGACCGCTGCTGGAACATCTGCAAGAATATTATCCATGCAGAATGGCCTTGTGTTGTTCCATTGCTGAAGATAATTGAATAACAATTTGTAGAACCAGTTTCTTTTTTGGGTCACGCTGTTTCCAAACCGAAAACAGATTTTTATGAAATGGTTTCCCAAGCGATGCTTGGCAGCTTATGACTCAGGGAAGAGCTGGTTTTTGTAATATAAATTCTTGCCAATTTCCATGTATGAGAAATAGAATTTGTTGTTTTTTTAAAAAAATGTATATATTTCCAGCTCTGTATAGACTGGGCTTGCTTTCCCATCAATAGGTTCCATGCCAATTAGACTGTCTGGCCAAGTTTTCTGGAGTTATATCTGCTAATTCAGAGATTCAGTGTTATCTGTCTTACCTCTTTAAAAGTCTATGCCAAGTATTTGCCGTGCTAGAATTTAAATTTTGTAAGCTGCCCAAAGTCACCTACTATAAGCATTGTATGTGTTGGGCAGCTATATAAATGTACTTAACAAGTAAATTTTATCAATAAAATAAAATGACACATAATAAAAGGAACAGCCTGATTTTGGATTGCCCATCAGCTCACCTCACTTGCTAAGCTAAACATACTTGCTTTAAATCTCATGGTTTAGAGTTAGATCATGTTCCTTAAACCTTTTGCTGAAGGCCCATTCCCACTTTTAAAAACGGGCTTGCATGACGTGCTTAGCATGGCTAAGGACACCATGCAAGCTTAATCACGGTTAGTTATGATTCACTCAATTTACCAAACGTTACGCATTCATACCACATACCCAGCTATAAATTAATCATACGAGCTAGCCTAGGTTCTGATGCTGCATTCTGCTAAAATACCTTTTGCAGAGATATTTTTGCAGTTTTTGTAGATCAATGTGCCATGCCAAGGGGCATTTTCTCCTATATTGCGACCAATTTTAGTCACCCCGACATAAAAAAAATGTTGGGATTCTAGAAAGAGTGCAGAGAAGAGCAACAAAGATGACTAGGGGTCTGAGGATAAACCATATGAAGAATGATGA
This sequence comes from Ahaetulla prasina, assembly GCF_028640845.1. Classification (NCBI taxonomy): domain Eukaryota; kingdom Metazoa; phylum Chordata; class Lepidosauria; order Squamata; family Colubridae; genus Ahaetulla; species Ahaetulla prasina. The sequence continues at coordinate 24,607,566 of NC_080551.1, forward strand.
CAGAAAGTTTATCTACTTTAAGGAAAAGAAGGACTAGGGGTGACATGATAGCAGTATTCCAATATTTGAGGGGCTGCCACAAAGAAGAGGGGGTCAAACTATTCTCCAAAGCACCTGACAGTAGAACAAAAAGCAATGGATGGAAACTAATCAAGAAGAGAAGCAACCTGGAATTAAGGAGAAATATCCCGACAATGAGGACAATTAATCAGTGGAATGACTTATGGATGCTCCAACATCGGAGATTTTTAAGGAGAGATTGGACAACCATTTGTCTGAAATTGTTTAAGGTCTCCTGCTTGAGCAGGGGTTGGACTAGAAGTCCTCCAAGATCCCTTTCATTCTGTTAGTCTGCTATTCTGTGTTATCCTCTGTCTCTAACCTCGGACAATTAGTCTTCCAGTTGTGAATCTATGCTTGCTTAACAAGAAATAATGCAACAGGGTTTTACTTTTAAACAGACTTCATGTACTGCTAATTGTAACTTTATTTTAAAAGAAAAAAGATTAAGCATTCCTAATAGAAGATTTAGAGGTAACAGGGAGGGCTTTTAAAGCCTCCAAATATCCAAATATTTAAATTCAGTATCCAATGTTTGTCAGAAGTAAACAGCAGCCTGTTTGCATGGAATTTGTTATTTTGTAAGAGAAGAGAAATATCTGGTTTTCAGCTATTTGCATGTCTTCAGGGGATGATTTCAAAAAGACAGATCTTTATGTACAAACACGGAGGAAAAAAATGAATACATTAACATGTTCAATGCATATTCAGGAATATGTCAAAATGCTTTAAAATATTTTAAAATTACAAAGGAAAGCAAATATTGGCTTTGCTCTAAACAAAGCTTGAAGAAGAGATCTTAAGACATAAATCAAGGTTTTGTAGAATTTAAAGTTGGGCAGCCTACGGGGCAGACCTTTTCAAGTAGGGTCAAAGAAGGGTGATAGTTTGATAAAATACCTATATTGATTAGGGTTCATCTCTTTGAATATCAACACCTCTTTTTCCCCTGTGTTTTTCCTTCCTCCTTCTCTTATAATCTTTTTGATAACTTGTCACATTTCCTTTCTTCTACCTGAGGACTGTGCAAAGAATCATATATATAGCTATTAAAATGTTCTTAACAGATGTTTATAAGGTCAAAAAAAAAAAGGATAATTCCAAACCATTTTCCCAGTGAAAATATGCACAAATAGATCACAAGCCACAACTAGAAAATTTGCATCAGGCCAAACCCTGAACTGGGAGTCCACAGATCATTTTCTACACCTTCTAAGGCAAGGTCTGAATCTGGAGATTGACAGCCATTGCCAGCTAATTACTTATTTTTGTTTAGAATTATCAGCCTCTCTGCTCACCTCGGTACTCACATACAACAGAAGTCATCCAGGTCAAGATTTGTCTACGGAGATTATCAGTCCTCCAGGTCCTGGTTGTTCCAAAGGCCCCTTTTCAAAAGGCAACTGGACTTCCTTCGTTTTTGCTTGAAGATGTTTTACTTGTCATCCAAGAAGTTTCTCCAGTTCTGAACAAATAAAGAAGCTGAAGAAGTCAGATGAGAAGTGAAACATCTTTAAGCAACAACAAAGAAAGTCCAGTTTCCTTTTGAAAACACACCTTTGGGACACACAAGATCTGAAACATTTTAGAAATCTGCTGGAGGGAAGGAAAGAAATGGGAGAACAGGTGGGACTCAATAGACTGCTGATCATCATCTGTTCCAAAGAACAGCTTGTTATAATTCTAGATTACAGATGCCCATCCATTCGTTCAACGGAGTTCAAGCATAGAATAGTAAGGAAGGAAGATTGCAATCATAATGAAATAGATTTGAACCTCCTTGAAATGTTTTTTTTAAACAAATATATAGAGAGGTTGCAGAAGAAGGGTTGATTATTTATTTATTTAGTTGTTTCTTTTGCTTTCCTGCAAAATTGAATATCATTTTTGTGCAACGTTAAACTGCTGTTGTTGGAAGCTCCACAATAGGCCATCCTGACCCATCTTTCTCTCAGCCAGAAATGGGCCCTATCCTAAACTTATCCTACAGAATAAGGAAGCATCTCCATTGGCAGCAATGAATACACTTTTGACTTCAAAAAGGCATCTTGATTAAAATAACTGGCATTGTCCAAGACAGCGTTTCTCAACTTTAAGCTGTGTGGACTTCAACTCCTAGAATACTCCAGCCCAACACAGGTGGACTTCAACTCCCAGAATTCTGACTGGGGAATTCTGGGAGTTGAAGTTCACACAGCTTAAAGTTGCTGTGGTTGAGAAACACTGGTCTAAGACGGCACCCAGAGTCTCAACTTATTTCATTAATCATCATCTGAAGGTCAGGTAGGCAGGCTACAGATGCAAGATGAAAAAAAAATAATCAATGAATCTTGGGAGCGAAAAGAAACTTCAAGGAGGCTGCTTGATTAATAGTTTTAATTAAGGTGAGCTACCTGGGCATCACAAAAGGGTCTTTCAAGAAACCGGTTGAGCTATCTAAGCAATCACTTCACTGTGATTTGTTTTTTAAAAGTTGCTATGTTGACTAGTTAAGAGTAAGTTTAAGACTAGAAGGGTGAGTTTGATATTCAGGAAATGCGAGCCAAGATTTCATGTGACAGATGGCAATTCTTTTTAAATCGCCATGGAAGACAAACAGATCAATAAGCAGCAATTAAGAGAACATCAGATAGGCCAGTATGCTATCTTTGTCATTGCTAGCTGACATGACGTTTTCTTTCTAAGAACGGCATATAAGCATCTCCACCCGACTTAGAGGAACCAACATTATTGAGAGGAAGAGAATATTTGTAGTTGAATTGAGAAGTCCTTGGTGCTCTCTGAGTTTGGTTGCTCCCTTGCAGAAGTTTTGTGACCCGACTAGGTAACATTGTCACTGATGCAGGGAAGATGATACCTAGATGGGCAATGAAACATTTGCAAGAAAACCACCAAGCTCAGAGAGCACCCAGGACCTTTCAACCATCATTATGAGAAAGAAAGAAGAAGCTAAGAACATGAAAAGCACTTAAAAAGAGAAAGTGATCTCACAACTAGTTCTGTCAATGCTACTCAATATATTTCTCTATTCTTTTCTGTTCTTACTTCCATCCTGATTTCCAACAAACCTTTGATGACCCGTCATTCTTCAAACTTCTTACCTCTCTTTTCTTGATATCTTCTCAACTCAATTCTTCCATAGTCTTCTTTGGGCTTTTCCTCCTCCTCTTGACCCATTCACTCTTCTTTCCAATTTGATCCTTTTTTTTTTCTAGGATCAACATCTCAAGCTACTTCTTCTTAACCTCAGCAAAGTCACGGCAATGATAAACCTAGGCAACAACAATAATAGAAATTTTTTTTTCTAGTATGGATGACTTAGAAATGGGCCTCTAAAAGTTGCCCATATGGAAAAAAGCTTGGAGCAGGGAAAAAGTCACAATAAGATGAGTTTGAGATTTAGAAGCATAGACCGGGGTGAAATAGAATAGAATTTTATTGGCCAAGTGTGATTGGACACACAAGGAATTTGTCTTGGTGCATATGCTCTCAGTGTACATAAAAGAAAAGATACGTTCATCAAGGTACAACATTTACAACACAATTGATGATCAATATATCAATATAAATCATAAGGATTGCCAGCAACAAGTTATAGTCATACAGTCATAAGTGGAAAGAGATTGGTGATGGGAACTATGAAACGATTAATAGTAGTGCAGATTCAGTAAATAGTCTGACAGTGTTGAGGGAATTATTTGTTTAGCAGAGTGATGGCCTTCGGGAAAAAACTGTTCTTGTGTCTAGTTGTTCTGGTGTGCAGTGCTCTATAGCGTCGTTTTGAGGGTAGGAGTTGAAACAGTTTATGTCCAGGATGCGAGGGATCTGCAAATATTTTCACGGCCCTCTTCTTCATTCGTGCAGTATACAGGTCCTCAATGGAAGGCAAGTTGGTAGCAATTATTTTTTCTGCAGTTCTAATTATCCTCTGAAGTCTGTGTTTTTCTTGTTGGGTTGCAGAACCGAACCAGACAGTTATAGAGGTGCAAATGACAGACTCAATAATTCAGCAGGTTCTGGCAGGTTCTGGAGAACCAGTAGTGGAAATTTTAAGTAGTTCAGAGAACCAGTAGCAGAAATTTTGAGTAGTTCGGAGAACCGGCAAATACCACCTCTGGCTTGCCCCAGAGTGGGGAGGGAATGGAGATTTTGAAGTATCTATCCCCTGCCACGCCCACCAAGCCATGCCCACCAAGCCATGCCCATAGAACCAGTAGTAAAAAAAATTTGGATTTCACCATTGGCATAGACTCATTGAGCTGGTAGGGACCTTGGAGATTGTCTAGTCCAACCCCCTGCTTAAAGCAGAAGTCCTTTACATTTTATGTAGATTATGTACCTATTTATTGATTAGGTTTGTAAGGCCCCTTGACGCTATCCACCTGTTCAGCAACTTGGTTCTGTAAATTAAGTCAGGCTGGCTACTAGTTATGCAGGAGATCACTAGAAAAACATCTCTATTTTGCTTCCAGGCAAACGCCAAAGACCTGACTCAAGTATCCCATAATTCCTATTTGACCTTGCACCATAAGGAGTCCTAGATAATCCAAAGCTGGACCTTCAATTTGCTTGTAATCCAACTTCACCTTCACGCTGTTGAATAGATCCATCAAAAGACCTTGTCCAAGTTATAAAAAGCCATTAGTTCTCCCTGGAAGTGCATCCATTTCTATGCACATAATTAATTCTCCCCCATCCCCCAAATCTGAGGACTCAGCCTTTCATAGAAGGCAGAAATGAACGTATCGGATGGACCTGAAAGCATCTCGGGAGGACTTCATTATTCCACCATCCAGGGAAAGTACAAATAAGACAGGAAAAACAACTTAGGTTTGTCAAAGGCAATTTATTACTCTTTCGCCTTTTAAAATGAATTAGAATTGTCAGCAGTTGGATACCAACAATTAGATTAATTTGGAGACTCAGATTCATACTGTTCCGAGAACTCTGAAATCATAATTATTTAAAATGATGGCAAACTACATTAGAGCTGCTGCTCTCGTACGAAGGGTACATTAAATGGCCATTACTTAAAAAAAAAGAAAAGAAAACCAGAAAGAGATTGGCATCATACTTCTAATTTTCTTTTTTTAAAATCCAATTCTTTGAAATAGTTTGAAGATCTCTCCAGCTGTCTTTAAGAGGAAGATACAGTCACAGGCCTGTGTAGAGTTTTTGGAAAAACAGAATCCAATATATCTGAATTGCAGTTAAAAGACTGCAAGGTCAGTTCCTAATTCAAGGTTTCTCAAACTTGGGTGCTTGAATTGAGTGTCCCAAGGATGGTTTTTCAAGAGGCAACTGGACTTTCTTCGTTTTTCCTTGAAGATGTTTCGCTTCTCACTCAAGAAGTTCTGAAGAAGCTTCTTGGTTGAGAAGACTGAAAGGCTTTTAGAATAGAAGAACAGAGTTGGAAGGGACCTTGAAGGTCTTCTAGTCCAACCCCCCCTGCTTAGGCAGGAAACCCTATACCGCTTCAGATCATGGTTGAAAAGACTGAAACTGAAGAGGTTTCTTGGTTGAGAAGCGAAAGGTCTCCAAGGAAAAACAAAGAAAGTCCAGTTGCCTCTTGAAAAAGCACCTTTGGGACAACCATGACCTGGATGATTGACAATCTCCATAGACATTGAAGATGAGTAGACTTCAATTCCCAGAATTCCCCAGTCTGCGTGGTTGGCTGGGGAATTCTGGGAGTTGAAGTCCACTCATTGTCAAGCTTTCAAGGCTGGGAAACCCTGTCCCAATGATTCCAATTAGTACATATGCCATTGTCTAAAGTTGTAGAGACTCCTGGGGGTGATATTTGAGGGGTTATTCTTGGGAACAGTACAAAATAAATTTGCTCTTTCTTCCTTTGAGGACGTATTTTTAAACAACCCAACATAATCTCCAGGGGTTTTTTTGGGGGGTGGCCTGCTCTCTAGATAATTTTGATAAGATTGATGCAGTCTTGCCACACATTAGTTCGGTCCATTTAAAAAAAAAAGATTAAATGAGAATTTTTCAGTCTCTCAATTCATGTTGGAAGCAAATTGTGAGACGGAGAAATAAGCAACTTTATGCCAATGATTGAAGTTTAGAAGCCTGGTACGGACACATCCTGGCCCTGATGAAATATATATTTCTGATATGTGTGCTTCGTAATAATAGCATCGCAATGCACTTCTTTGACTTTGAGAGTTTCAAATCTCCAGGCGTCTGCCCCACTTCTGCTGGCTTGAAAGAAAGAGACATCTGAAGAAGTGACCATGCTGTTCAGCTTAGCTCACCTGGATCCAATGTCCATGGGATGAGACTCTGAAAATTTCCAGATGAAAGAGATCTACCAACTTACATACTTATCTTCACTTATCTTGCTAACTATTCATCTTCTACAGGTTGTCCTTGACTTACAATCATTCATTTTAGTGGCTGTCCAAAATTATGACAGAAAAAAGGCTTAATGGCTGGTCTTCAGAATAACGGCTGTTGCAGCATCCCACGGATTGCAAGATTCTGTTAATGTAGCCTTGTATTAAAGTCGATTTTGATCAAGTGGTCATGTTTCCTGTCTGGAGGGAGGGAAGGAAGGAAGGAAGGAAGGAAGGAAGGAAGGAGGGAAGGAAGGAAAATATTAGCAATAGTCCTTAGACTTATATACCGCTTCACAGTGCTTTTACAGCCCTCCCTAAGCAGTTTACATAGTCAGCCTCTTGCCCCCAACAATCTGGATCCTCATTTTACCCACCTCGGAAGGATGGGTAAAGGCTGAGTCAACCTTGAGCCACTCAGAATTGAACTCTTGGCAGTGGACAGAGTTAGCCTTCAATGCTGCATTCTAATCACTGGGGAGGGAGGGAGGGAGGGAGGGAGGGAGGGAGAAAGGAAGGAAGGAAGGAAGGAAGGAAGGAAGGAAGGAAGGAAGGAAGGAAGGAAGGAGAGGAGGAGGAGGGAAGCCTTGTATTAAAGTCGAATTCGATCAAGTGGTCATGTTTCCTGTCTGGAGGGAGGGAAGGAAGGAAGGAAGGAAGGAAGGAAGGAAGGAAGGAAGGAAGGAAGGAAGGAAGGAAGGAAGGAGAGGAGGAGGAGGGAAGCCTTGTATTAAAGTCGAATTCGATCAAGTGGTCATGTTTCCTGTCTGGAGGGAGGGAAGGAAGGAAGGAAGGAAGGAGGGAAGGAAGGAAGAAAATAAAATATTAGCAATAGTCCTTAGACTTATATACCACTTCACAGTGCTTTTACAGCCCTCCCTAAGTGGTTTACAGAGTCAGCCTATGGCCCCAACAATCTGGGTCCTCATTTTACTGACCTTGGAAGGATGGAAGGCTGAGACTTGGTGAGACTTGAACTGCCAAATTGCAGGCAGTCAGCAGTCAGCAGAAGTTGCCTGCAGTACCGCATTCTAACCACTGCACCACCACGACTCTAAAGTAACCTTTTTAGATGCATCTTTCTAACGTGTTTTGCAGACAATTTCTCTTAAAACGAGACTAGCCTCCTCCTTGGTGCATGCAGTTTTCATTTTTCCTGCTCGTGCCTCTGATTTTTAAATGGCATAATTCTGAAAAATGCAGATCTCTGTAACCCTCTGCGTTTGGGTTTGGAAGTCGTTTTGGGAATGGATGATTGGATGGATTTGTTTAGCTATCCAGACTGAAATGATAGCGGCCTCATTTCTCCCTGGGATTTTAAATCAGCTGCTGGTTCTGATTGCTTGACCTGCGACGCAGCCATCTTTTTCGAGAACAATGGTTTCCCTGTTTTTTTAAGAGCTCTTACCCTGAAGTTCTATTCCACGGATTCATTTGTTTTCATTATTGGCTGTAAGCAATCCGGAGAAAGAGATTGCAAATAATTATGGCTCTGCAGGTAATTGATGCTTCATTAGTCTAGATGATCTATGTATACACACCACATTTATTGTTCAGGGTGTTCTCTAAAACAATCCGAAAATATTCACGTCGAGTCTCCATTGCTGGTCTACTTCACGCCTGTTACGTAACAAATTCTTCTACCAGGTGACTCCAAATTCTGGACAGTCAGATTTCCAAAGGTCGTTCTCAACTTACAACAGTTCACTTAGTGTCCATTCAAAGTTACAACGGCTGTGAAAAAAGTGACTTACGACCATTTTTCACACTTACAACCGTTGCATCGTCCCCATGGTCACGCGATTTACATTTGGATGCTTGATTGACTCACATTTATGACGGTTGCAGTGTCCCGGGTCACTTGATTCCCCTTTGGCGACCTTTCGAGAAGCCAAGTCAATGGGGGAGGGGGGGGAGAAACCGGATTCACTTAACGACCGTGTTACTGATTTCACAACTGCAGTGATTCATTTGAACAACGGTGGCAGGAACAGTCGTAACATGGGGCAAAACTCACTTAACAAATGGCTCACTTAGCAACAGAAATTGTGGTCGCAAGTCGAGGACAACTTATACAGGTAATTCTCCACTTACAACCATTTGCTTAGCAACTGTGGCTTATGACCAGTTCTTGGAGTTATGACCAATGCAACATCTCCATGGTCATATGGTTATAACCATCTGACTGAGATGGTGTAGGGTTTCCTGCCTGGGCAGGGGGTTGGACTAGAAGGCCTCCAAGGTCCCTTCCAACTCTGTTGTTATGTTATGTTATAATATGAGCAAAATTTAAGTGAAGAGCAATTCACAACATTGCAGTTTTCCCGGGTCATGTGATCATCATTTGCAAGCTTGATTTCCAACAAGCCAAGTCAATGAGGAAAGCTGGATTCTCTTATTGACCCTGTGATTCCCTTAATGACCGCAGAGGTTCACTTTACAACATTCAGAACATATACATTGGAATATATTTATTGTTGCAGGAAACCATTCCGTGGATCGGGGTGGCGGATATATGACATTCTACTTTGCCGTTAAAATTCTATTTTACTATCACCATATTATCTGGAATCTTGGAATTGGGCAGTATGTAAATATATGTTAATAAACGAAACTTAGAACTGCAGAAAAAATAATTGCTACCAACTTGCCTTCCATTGAGGACCTGTATACTGCACGAATCAAGAAGAGGGCCGTGAAAATATTTGCAGATCCCTCGCATTCTGGACATAAACTGTTTCAACTCCTACCCTCAAAACGACGCTATAGAGCACTGCACACCAGAACAACTAGACACAAGAACAGTTTTTTCCCGAAGGCCATCACTCTGCTAAACAAATAATTCCCTCAACACTGTCAAACTATTTACTAAATCTGCACTACTATTAATCTTCTCATCGTTCCCATCACCAATCTCTTTCCACTTATGACTGTATGACTGTAACTTTGTTGCTGGCAATCCTTATGATTTATGTTGATATACTGACCATCATTTGTGTTGTAAATGTTGTACCTTGATGAACGTATCTTTTCTTTTATGTACACTGAGAGCATATGCACCAAGACAAATTCCTTGTGTGTCCAATCACACTTGGCCAATAAAAAATTCTATTCTATTCTAAAAAAAAAAACTTGCCTTTTTGGTCTTCCCCATAGTGGAACAATTCTTGCCTTCAATGGGTGACACCCAGAAATCGGTGTTTGCCATGTCTCGTCTCCTAACAGCAGTTTGTAGTGGTGGAACAAGGCACTTTCTTCTCCCTATCCGTCCCTTCCTGGGGTCTATGAAATGTGCTCCTGGCCAAAATAAAAACAAAAACCCAGCATCTGTCAATTTTAACAAGGTTTTTTTTTGGCTCTACGGTTGTCTCTGGCTATGACAGCCCATAAATACATGAATGCTTTTAATCCTTCAAATATTTGTCAGCTCAAAGGAGCCAGTTCTAATTCATCATTTGCCAAGGCAGGGAAGGAAACTCTAATGGGGGAACTTGAGGTGGGAATTAAATGACATTATACAACTCATCTTTATCCAGGGATGCTGACCATCTTTCGGACAAGCAAATTGAAGAGCCCTCATTTCACTTCATCCTGTAGTTCGGAGGGTTTGGATACAGGGGAGGAGGGGAAGGGAAGAAAGTGTCTGTGTGGAGAAGGAAGGAAGGAAGGAAGGAAGGAAGGAAGGAAGGAAGGAAGGAAGGAAGGAAGGAAGGAAGGAAGGAGAAGGGGTGAGAGAGAAGGAAAGGAAGGAGGGAGGAAAGGAAGGAAGGAGGGAGGGAGGGACAGAAGGAAGGGGAAGGGGAAAGGGGAAGGGAATAAAATAAGTCACTGCCATCTGCTAGGAGGGTGAGGTGGGGATGGTCAGGACCTAAGTATCACGAGTTCACAAATGATTCACAAATGATATGATTCTGTATTTGTGCTGGGTACATAACATGACGCAATTATGGAATCTTGAAATCCAGCTTCTGAATAATATAAATAAATAAATAAAGGGCCTCTGTGGCTCAGGCTGCTAATGCAGTCTGTTATTCACAGCAGCTGCCTGCAATTACTGCAGGTTCTAGTCCCATCAGGCCCAAGGTTGACTCAGCCTTCCATCCTTTATAAGGTAGGTAAAATGAGGACCCAGATTGTTGGGGGCAATAAGTTGACTTTGTATATAAATATACAAATAGAATGAAGACTATTGTTAACATAGTGTTAGCTGCCCTGAGTCTCCGGAGAAGGGCGGGATATAAATGCAAATAATAATTTAAAAAAAAATGTACACCTATTGATATTCTTCTGCATGTATTGTAAATTGATCCACAGGTGGTTCCCAAATAAACTAATTGTAACCATTTCCAAATTATAATTATCATCAGTGCCAAGATGTCCTACTTATGCTCTTCCCCCAAATCTTAAGCAATCCTTTCCCCACAATTAAGATATTCCTATTGTTAAGCCAATAGAGTTCTTGAACCTATTGTAGATCAATCCAACGACGGAGAAACTGCAGATCAAGGACACTCCCCCAACAAGAAACAAGGCCCTCGTTGTCACATCTTGGCAATCCCAAGACACTCCGATCTATAAGACAAGAAATAAATTGAAAGTAATGTGGATTTAACTCCCACCACACTCAGCAAACACAGAACTGTTCTCATTTCCTCTGTCTTCTTCAGAAGAATATTTTAATGCAACCTTCATGAGAAAGGTGCAAAACTCTTGAAGATGACCAAAGAGAAGTGTTCATTTCTATGGCACAATCTTTCTCTCTCCAACGATTGTCAACCTCTCTGCTTGATTTGAACAGGAAATTAGCTGGAAGGGAGAAGCTTAAGAATACTCCAATGGGCTATTTTAAAGGTGCCCCCTCCCCATTTTTTGTCATTCTAGATGGCTCATTTGCATTCGAATATAATAGATGCTTTGCTTCTCTGCAAGACTTTTAAACAATAATAAAAACAACAGCAACAAGGCTGTAAACATTAGCATTAAAATTTATTAGCAAGATGGATATCCTGGTAGCCAACCCAGCCAGAGCTAAGCAAATTGTTCTTTTAGGTTGTAAACAGAGATGGTGGGCAGGGGGAGGGGTGGGGAGCGACAAAGCTGGGCTAAATTTGAATAAATAAAAACCAGATATAGTAGTATGCTTGAATTGGAGCTATGGAGAATTCTCTGGGCATCTTCTGAAGCGAGATTTTGCTTCCCATTAGCTTTATTTCTGCCTAGGGATGCAATCATTATCTCCTGTGTCACCAGTCTGCTAAATAAAAGCATGAAACAAACAGTAAAAGAGAGAGAGAGAGAGAGAGAGAGAGAGAGAGAGAGAGAGAGAGAAAGAGAAAAATAGGGGGAAAGGTGTTTCATTTCCTGCCATAGTAGTGGGTTAGGAAATAATACCAGAATATTATGAATTCTGAATTTAGGTCACAAACTGAACTGTCAAATCCTCTTCCCTCTTTTATAAATAGCAAAAGTAATTACACATTCATGCAGAGATACTTAAGGATCTGACTGTTGTTATTGTTGATACCAGAGCCAGATATTCCCTCTCACCCGCCCCCCCAAGATGTGAGGTCCTTTCTCAAAAGTAGTAATCCATGATTTCTTAAAGGTCTTAAAGAAAGCCTCTGATTGGCAGCTTCCAAGAAGAAACCAAGAATTTAGAATAGAATAGAATAACAGAGTTGGAAGGGTCTTTGGAGGTCTTCTAGTCTGACCCCCTGCTCGGGCAGGAAACCCTACACCACTTCAGACAAATGGTTGTCCAATGTCTTCTTAAAAACTTCCAGTGTTGGGACATTCACAACTTCTGGAGGCAACTTGTTCCACTGATTAATTGTTCTCACTGCCAAGAAATTTCTCCTTAGTTCTAAGTTGCTTCTCTCCTTGATGAGTATCCACCTGTTGCTTCTTGTCCTGCCCTCAGGTGCAGGAGAATAGCTTGGCTCCCTCTTCTTTGTGGCAGCCCCTGAGATATTGGAGCACTGCTATCATGTCTCCCTTAGTCCTTCTTTTCATTAAACTAGACATACCCAGTTCCAGAAATAATTTTTTTATCTGATTTGTACATGTTCACAGATGAGGCTCATTCTCAAGGTAACATTGGTTTGTTGAAAACCAAGAGCAATCAGGCTCACTCCTCCTGCTTGAAAGAGCATGCTTCCTTAGAGCTGACTTCACACACTGTATTTAGGGTTTTGGTTCATTGACTATAAGCCACAAGGGCTGGCCTTGCACAACAAGAAAAATATTTCAGATTGGACTTTATCTGAAACCTGGAAGGTGAACAGGATTTACAACTGGTCACTTGGTAACCATTCAAAGTTACAGCGGGCTTCAACTCCCCAATGTTACTTATGACCTAGTTCCGAAGTTCCAACTGGCCTTTCCCCTGATCATGTCAAGTGTTTAGCATCTACAAAAGTATCGGGTTTGGTTGGATTTTCTTCTGAAAAGTTGGGTAAAGTTGTTCCTGTAAAATGATCGTAACAACTTGGGGAAGAGGTCTCCATGAATGGGTCAAGATGTTAGTTACAACCATTGTGTCACATTGAAGCCTCACCTCATCTTACACAATGAACGTATGAGGAACGAGGAAGGGCTTCGTTCATGTGATCCTAGTTTTGGTCTGGATTATTCTGAACCAACCCACAGATGCCCCTGAGCATAAGTGCCCATGAGGTGGAGGAAGGAGCACCAAGTGGCAAACCCTACGTTGCAGCATCATGACCCAAACTTTTCCCCCTTCATCACTGCATTGCAACCTTGAACATGCATTTATAGTTTAGGATGTCGTGATGCCTGCTTCACCTTTTCACAAATCTCAGCGTGCCGACTCAGCAGGGTGGATGGACCCCATCATATTTCTGAATGCAAGGATTCTGAAAGTTTGAATTAACTTGTGATCTTCCTCTTCCTTGCCTTGCAAGAGGTGATGTTTGGCATGGATTTAGTACAGGGGTGAAATCTAGCAGGTTCTGACAGTTTCGGGAGAACCGGTAGCGGAAATTTTGAGTAGTTCGGAGAACCGGCAAATGCCACCTCTGGCTGGCCCCAGAGTGGGGTGGGAATGGAGATTTTGCAATATTCTTTCCCCAGGAGTGGGGAGGGAATGGAGATTTTGCAGTATCCTTCCCCTGCCATGCCCATCAAGCCACGCCCACCAAGCCACGTCCACAGAACCGGTAGTAAAAAAAAATTAGATTTCACCACTGATTTAGTGCAACTTCTGGGTTTCTGTTTCAAGGAACCAATGGCCATGCCTGGGTTGAGCCTGCATTGAATTAACTAGGTTCGCAGACTCCCAAACACTTAAGTAATTTAAACACTCGTGTGTAGGATTAATTATTTTAAATGGAGAAGCATCTTTTCCCCAGAGTTCTGGTCAGATATATTGATTGAGGACCATGTAAGATCGTTAAATATCATTAGGAGTTTAACAAGCACAAAGGTCAAGACACAGTGAGAATTTATTTTGGGGGCGGGATAGAAAAAGTGAAGAAGGCACCAGATCCATGCTTATAAATTCTTCTCCACGCATCCTATTAAGCTACATTCATGGATTTCTACAAAGCCTTTAATTCAGGCAGCCACCTGGTTCACATAACGGGGAAAGCATGATGGAGTTTGCTTGCTTTTAGCTTGGCATCAGGTGCAAATTTAGTGAAGCACAATTTACGACTTTGCAACCCCATTCTATATCAAGCCAAGGCATGGCACGCTTAGCTGAATTTTACTGAATAATTCACAAGCAACTAGGTTTTGTGCACCGCACAAAACTATCCCTCCAAATAGCCACATTGTGCATGAAACTGTTTACTGTCTTTGTGGGATACCACTAGAAATTTTATCCATTTCGTGCTTGCAAATGTGTCAGTGTGAAATTTAGTTCAATGGAATGGAATGGAATGGAATGGAATGGAATAGAACAGAACAGAACAGAACAGAACAGAACGGAACGGAACGGAACGGAACGGAACGGAGTGGAGTGGAGTAGAGTAGAGTAGAGTAGAGTAGAGTAGAGTAGAGTAGAGTAGAGTAGAGTAAAGTAGAGTAGAGTAGAGTAGAGTAGAGTAGAGTAGAGTAGAGTAGAGTAGAATAGAATAGAATAGAATAGAATAGAATAGAATAGAATAGAATAGAATAACACAGTTGGAAGGGACCTTGGAGGTCTTCTAGTCCAACCCCCTGCTCGGGCAGGAAACCCTATACTATTTCAGACAAATGGTTGTCCACTTGGTAAAAAAAGTGGTAAAACTGAAACAAGGAATGGATGCAGATTGTCTTCCTTCCCAAAAGAGCCTGAACTACGATGTTGGAAGAAAATTCTTGGCATGGTTTCACAAGATATTGCTTAATTCTCTTAATGGAATTTTGCTTCAGCTTTTCTGGTCTTTGAAGGGATTAAACATAAAGAGCTAATGGGGCAAAAAAAAAAAAAAGAACAACAGGAAAACAAAAATTGCACAGTTGGGTGTATTGCACAGGTTTGGGGGGGGGGGAAATCCCCCATTACCAAAAACTTGCTTCTTGATGGAACTGTTCCTTATCGATTTCTTTGCAGAAGCTGAGCAGTTCCGGACAATTTTTATGTGCAAGCCAAAATTATTCAGCCTAGCCCTCCCTTTTGAATACGACTGCCTCAGTTTTGATGTGCGGAAAGGTGTAGCATCTTTTTTTTTCTGGGAATCAGAGGGCGTGTAAAAGTCAAAAGTGGGACAACAAAGAGTCTTCTTTGGTTCACTTCAAGAGGAGCAAAATCTGGCTTCTTATTTCCTGCTTTGCGTTTACACTTTCAAAAGGATGCAGGAAGAAAGCTTCAACTTCATCATGAGCCAGCCACGTATCTCCTCTGGGAGGGAAACTTATTTACTCTCAGCGCTCCTTTGGTCACTGACCTTTCTGGCAAGATTTATCTGATCTGTCACTTGCTAACAAGGTTTTGGAGGATTTTATGAGGTGAGCAATCGTCAGAAGGAAGCAAACAGTTATACTTCAAGGAGCATCCAAGAGTTGCCAACGAAGGGGAAATCTTTAATTCTCTCCCCCCTCTCTCTTTTAACAGCATCTGCTATAGATCAGGGGTCTCCAACCTTGGCAACTTTAAGACTTGTGGACTTCAACTCCAGCTTTGCTGGCTGAGGAACTCTGGGAGTTGAAGTCCACAAGTCTTAAAATTGCCAAGGTTGGAGAGCCCTGCTATAGATGATTAGGGGATGGAAGCTAAAACATATGATGAACGGTTGCAGGAACTGGGCCTGGCTAGTCTAGTGAAGAGAAGGACCAGGGGAGACAGGATAGCATTCTTCCAATATTTGAGGGGCTGCCTCAGGGAGGAAGGGGTCAAGCTATTTTCCAAGACACCTGAAGGTGAGACAAGGAATAATGGATGGAAACTGATCAAGGAGAGAGTCAACCTGGGAATAAGGAGGAATTTCCTGACAGTGGCAACAATCCACCCACGGAACAGAAGTTGTCTTCGGAAGTTGTGGGAGCTTCATCACTGGAGGCTTTCAAGAAGAGACCTGGACAGCCATCTGTCAGGAATGGTGTAGGGTCTCCTGCTTGGGGGGTGGGGTGGACTAGAGGACCTACAAGATCCCTTCCAACTCTGTTATTCTGTTCTCCTCTTCAGTGGTGGCAGGTAACATCATTATGCTAGAAAGGAATGGAGTTTGCTCTCTGTTTATACACAATATAACCCCACACACTTGTAGCACTGATAATGTTACCTAGTTGTGTCATGAAATGTCTGCAAGAAAACAACCAAGCTTGGAGAGCACTGAGGACTGCACAGTCCTTCTCCTTCCTCTACTCCTTTCCAGCATGATGGTGTTATCTAGTTGGGTGATGAAACATCTACAAGAAAGCAACCGAGCTCAGAGAGCACGAAGAACTCCCCGTGGATGAGATATTCCTATTGCTTCCATTTTGGTAAGAACAAGACTAGATTTTCCAACTTTTGTTACAAATAGGAGAGAAAAACCTGAAATACATTTCATTTTTTAAAAATAAAATAAAAAGTAGGCTCCACCAGTGACTTAAAAGGGATTTTGATTACCGTGGGCCAATGAAATATTAGTGGGGAGGAAAAGAATAAGACTTATGATCACCTTGAAAAAAATCTGGGGGAAATTCAACTGGATTGTGACTTCCTTGGAAGATGAATAAGCATCGGGGGAGAGTCTCAACTTCATTTCTTGAAAAGCTGTGCAGGCATGTGAATAATGACAATTTCTTAAATTCCATTAAAATGAGTGATTACATATAACTGTACATTTCTTCTCTGAATGCTGTTTTTCTCCCTCTATGACAGATGATCGTCTTCTACCAATCCAGCATTATCTAGCTGCTGCGTCAAACTCTGAGTGCCACAGAACAAGAAGAATGTAGAAAAAGTTGAGTCAGTTCAACTCGGCAGCTGTTGGCTACCAGTTCAGGCCGTCTGAAGTGGGGAGTGGACCAGTTCGTGGAGGAATGGCTATGAGTTTCGGAAGGTGTATCCCTCAGTTGTAAACTCTGCTCCTTAAATAGCCACTCCTGTGGCGCAAAGGTAGAAGAGAGTGGCCAACTTTAATAGAATAGAATAGAATTTTTTTATTGGCTAAGTGTGATTGGACACACAAGGAATTTGTCTTGGTGCATATGCTCTCAGTGTACATAAAAGAAAAGATACCATCATCAAGGTCAACACTTACAACACTTAATAATAGTCATTGGGTACAAATTTAACACTTAATGATACAACACTTAATGATAGTCATAGGGTACAAATAAGCAATCAGGAAACAATCAATGTCAATATAAATTGTAAGGATACAAGCAACAAAGTTACAGTCATACAGTCATAAGTGGGAGCCGATGGGTGATGGGAACGATGGGAAGATTAATAGTAGTGCAGATTTAGTGAATAGTTTGACAGTGTTGAGGGAATTATTTGTTTAGCAGAGTGATGGCGTTGGGGAAGAAACTCTTTTTGTGTCTAGTTGTTCTGGTGTGCAGTGCTCTGTAGCATCGTTTTGAGGGTAGGAGTTGAAACAGTTTATGTCCAGGATGTGAGGGGTGTGTAAATATTTTCACAGCCCTCTTTTTGACTCATGCAGCATACAGGTATTCAATGGATGGCAGGTTGGTAGCAATTGTTTTTTTAAATTTGATTTTGTATGTTTCCTGGGTGAATTTGCCAATGTGTGTCTCCAAATTTTGGAAGAGATGGATTCCTGCCTCGATCTACTAGGAAGGCACTTTATATTCTTAACTACCTGAATTATTGTGGGTTCAGAGGACAGTAAATGATCAGAAATGAGAGAAAGAGGGATAGGAATTGGAGAGAGTAAAGCAATAGAATATTTAATGGATGAGAACATTTTCGAAGTGGGGGATTGACATCTCTCATTCTCCTTATTTGCTTGGTTAATAATTAACAGAATAATTCAACTCCCTGTTCAAGCAGGAGACCCTATACCACTTCAGACAAATGGTTATCCAATCTCTTCTTGAAAACCTCAATTGTTGGAGCCTCCACAACTTCTGGGAGGCCAATTATTCCATTGATGAATTGTTCTTACTGTCAGGAGATTTCTCCTTGGTTACCGGTTGCTTCTCTCCTTGATTAATTTCCATCCGTTGCTTCTTCTCCTGCCTTCTGGTGCTTTGGAGAATAGCTTGACTCCCTCTTCTTTGGGGCATCCCTTAAATATTGGAAAACTACAATCATGTTGCCCCTAGTCCTCCTTTTCATTAAACTAAACCGTTCTTTGTAAGCCAAGGAATTTCATGCAACCGTTCTCCATATGTTTTAGCCTCCAGACCTCTAAATCCCCTAATTGAAGGGGTGGAGAGTCACAAGCCAACATATCTGAGGGCCAGATGGAAGAACAACCTCTATAATAGCCGATTGGAACTGTGGGAATGTAAGATCTAATTGGATATCAAAATTCATTTCTGCTGTTCCCTTTTTCCAGTGATGAATGTGTTTTCATCATCTTCCCTTGGCCCATCAAAACAAGAGATTTGCTGTTAAGAAGGCTGGCTTAGACAGATCAGATGTTCTTTTCTCCGTTCTGCACACCTCAGGAAGCAATATTTTTCCCACTTGTCAAAGAGCATTCTGCATAGAACAGGCATTGTTAAAAAGAGAGGCAAACACTGTGTACCTCTTAAAGGCAAAGAAAGAGAGAGAGAGAAAGAGATTTAACACTCAGGCATCAGGCAATACAATTTATAAGACAATATATTCAAGAATTGTAGCTGTAAGGGTTGGAGCTACTATAGATACTCTAAAGAGGGGGGGGGCACTTTACAGATCTTTCCAAATGTTTTTCCGCAGCAGGTGCTTGTCCTTCAAGAATCTACTGGATTTTTGAAGCAAGATGCTTAAGAAAGCACCATGTTTTTATTTCTTGCTTTAAAATCCAGGGAATGGAGAGCTGAAAGACCATCAACTAACTGCTTTGTTAGTTTGGGTAGCGCATCTTTGAAGGGAAGAGAAATGAAGTGGCCATGCTACTTCTGTTCATCTGCTTTTGAGGTCTCCACCTTAAGTCTTCATCTACTTCTGTGGCCTCCAGTTTAGGTCCCCCAAAACTGGAAAATGGTTTTCTGTGAGTACATTTATGCAGAAGTTGCTTCCAAGAAAATTCCGAGTTCCATTGGAGAATCCTTGAGGTCCGTGAAAAAACACCTGGATGGGGAGAATTGCATCTCCTCTGCAGCACACAACAATTCATTGGGACCAAGCCAAGCAACATTGTGCAAATCTTACACAGTATGAATTTATTCATTTAATAAAGTCACTTTGAATAAATTTCAGACGTTCGTTGTCCAACAGCGAGGTCAAGGATTCCAGCAAAGGATTTCCCCTGTGCTTAAGAGGTAATAATCTGGTTCAACCATTTCTCTTCCTCAACACAACCCTGAACTGATTCTGACCTTTAGGGATGCCAACACAACTGAAAATTAATCTGTGTTCTTGGAGGACTTCTCTTTGTGTAGGGGTTTGTGCGTGTGGAGAAAATAAATTTATTGCTGTAATTTCAGGCTATAAGATGCTCCATCTGCATCTCTTCATAAAGATGGTGCTTCATAAATACAGGAATAAACATTTATGTTGTAGTAAACCTTGAGGGCAATTACTCCTTTGATTCCACAGGGAATTATGGCCTTGGTGTATCTAAAGTAGCTGTGAAAGAACAACTGTGGTAAAGTTAGTCTCTTTGGTCCAGGATGCAACCTCGACACAGTTTTGGGTGTGTGCGTGGAGGTGAAAATACTGACACCATTACAATACATGACAACCACCGTTGTCACTGAGCATTGTCAAAAAAAAAAAAAGATTCAAGTTAAATTATTTTGGACAGTGAACTGAAAAATGTGCCTTTTCCACAATTTGTCTAGAGATCTTGGTCAGCCTTATAATATGACTGAAGGTAAGTGAATATTTATAACTATCTCTTATGATCTGGGATGGGTTTAAGTTGAGTCTTTCCAAATTCATTTGCTCAGTCTTTTGGTCAAAAATCTGCATGCTTGGAAAGTTTAAAGCAGCTATTTGAGAGGACAACTTCCTTACAAAAGGAACAGATAAATAATATCCTTGTAGCAAATAAGTCTAGAAAAAAACAGAGACAAAAAGTTTTTAGGTTCCAGCAAAAGGCGCCTCCAATGTAGTAATTTAGAAAGACATTTCTAACCATGCTTCCTTTTGATGACCCTCCTACCCAGTGGTGGGCTGCTGCTGGTTTGGACCGGTTCAGGTGAACCAGTAGTTGCAACCCATTCACCAGAGTGCAATCCCGTCCTATATTGCTGTGTTCACATATGTGTATGGCGCACGTGAGCAAATTGCCGTGTTTTGTGATGCTGCACACTTGCGAAGATGGTGTGCGTGTAAGAGAAGCGAGCATGTACAAGTACATACTCACATTTCTGGTGCTGGGGGGACCGGTTGCTACAGTATGTGATGCCCACCTTTGCTCCTACCCCAGTCCTGGCCACGAAGGCCTTCTCTTCAAAGTAAGAGGATTTTCATGGCTCCACTTGAAAAATATTGTTTTTAGAAAGAGAATCCATTTAGACGTTCTCTTTTTTATGGATCCCTGCAGGTGACATGGAGTGGCATGTAAGCAAATAGAAATTTGTTTTAAATCCCTGGGGAACGTTGATTTGCATTTTCAAGGTCTTCTCGTTTACAGTCCTGTTAACTCTGCAAAAAGAAAAGAAAAAAGAAAAAAGAAAAAAAAATAGCAAGATTTGCTACTTTTCATCTCTTATGCTATTCATCTCCCCCGTTTTTCCATGTGAATCTCACCCAAACTGTTCACAGCTTTGATTTCCTGTAGTCAAAAGGCTTTGAAGAGTGAAGATTGCACAATAAAAAAAAAAAGGATTACAGTTGGAATTTTTCTCCCTGCTCATATCTGCAACACCTTTGCTTTGCTGTTTGAAGCCGTCTCATCCGTTCAGACAAAATCGGCTGGCTTTTGAAAGCAGAATTGAATTTATTTCAGATTGGCTGGAGAATTCTGGGAGTTGAAGTCCTCGCATCCTGAGCTTGCCAAGATTGAAAAACTCTGGCCTCTAGGATTCAGCCTTAATCAACATTTCTCTGGATTAAATAAAAGTTCTTCATATTTAATACTTTAATGAGAGAACTACAGCTTGGAAAGTCACCAGAGATTATGGTCTGTTTTTTTTTTAATCCCGGGCATTTGATAATCAGATTTGTTTCTCCCACACATATATATCCATTTTTAGTTATCATAGGTTTAGCTTATCCTCAATTAATTCATTTAAGCTTTTATTAAAATCACCCAGGCAAACATCTGTTTCCGCATCTCATGGCAGTGAAATCCTTAATTATGTATTGTGTGAAGATGAACTTCATGTTCTTCAAGTGGAGGGAAAAAAACCCAGCTTACTGTTGCCATCTCTCCTCAGTTCAGGATTATTATTTTTTTACTTTTCAAAGCTATAAACGACACTTGGTAAAAAGTCAGTCAGTGTCACCTAATACTCTGCCTGAGCCCTGAAACAATGTAGGCGTTGAAAAGAAGTTTGGGTGTATGTAAGCATGTGAAAAGGAAAAGCTCCCTCTCGTTGCCAACCAACTTTTAAAAATAGATCTAATAAAAGTAGCTTATAAAATATGACAAGTATTTCCATGGAGGCCTGGGAGGGGAGGGAAAAAGAAAGAAAAAAGAAGAGAGAGAGAGAGAAAGAGAGAGAGAGAGAGAGAAAGAGAGAGAAAGAGAGAGAGAAAGAGAGAAAGAGAAAGAGAGAGAGAGAAAGAGCGAGAGAGAGAAAGAGAGAGAGAGGGAAGGAGGAGGGAGGGATACCATATGGAATTTAATATTTGTAGGTTCAAACTATCATTCCTTGAATACATTATATGAAGACCCTACTTTCTTGAGTGATCTATAGTGCTGGAAAAAGTGGAAGAGTTAGGGTTTTGGTTGGAGACAGGTCAAACCAAGTTGAGGTGGTTATAGATCAAGGAAAGAGAAGAAGAGAATGACCAGCCTACAAGGTGGGGGGATTTGATTACAACAGCAGTGAACGGTTTGAAGGCTCAGGTGGTGGACAGATCACGATGGAGAACATCTACCAGTGGGCCACTAAGAGTCAACATTGAAGTGATGGCACTTGATTGATTCATCAAGCAGACTCTACATAATTTGCAAAAATATGAGGCTTTGTGGGTCTACAAAAGACTCTACTTCATGCAAGTTCCAGGGAACATTGAAAAATGACTTTTGCAGACCCACAAAGCCACAAGGACCAACTTGCTCCTAGAATCCGGGGTCTATGTTGATTCAGAGGTGGTTCTTCATTTCATCTTTCCTTGAAGCAAAGGACCTCTTCAAATCTTCACAAATGTTCACTCCTTTCCTCTGGCCACACAACCAGAATCTTCTGGAAGTTTGCTTCATCTCTCATCCTCCCTCAACTGCTAGTGATAAAGGGTGGTTTCAAGTCCAACTAGCAGGAACGTCTTCAATTTCGTATGCACGCCGATCTCAGAGAGGTTATTACAGAAGATGAAAATGCGAGCCAATATTTCTTTTTACAGTTCTGGGGGAAAAAAAAAGTCATTTCAGACTAACATTGATTTTCAACTCCCTTGACCCCTCCTCATTCTTTCTTTAAAAAAAAAAAGAAATATTCTTTCTTTCAGCTCACAAAAAGCTGTGAACAGGCCCTGAAATCTCAGCCTTTTTCAGTTGAGCTTCTGGAAATGACAGCTCCATCTTTGGGGCAGAATTAATTTATGCCCAGTTTGTTAACCTTGTAGAAGAACCACACAGTTCTATCAATTATCTGGGACATCTCATTTGAAACCCAGCCAGATATAACTTTGCTAAATTCCATTTCCTTCCATCATAGCAATGTTCAATTGCTTGACCCTGATTTTTTTGTAATAAAAAACTACAACACTCTTATGGTAATTTCCTTTTGTTCTATTATTTATATGCATAATTTGAGGAAGGGAGCGTGAACTACAAGCTTGTTACAAAGCAGAAGTTATGAGTTATTTCTGATGTAACTACTAGAGGGATTATCATGCTACGTTCAGGTACAATGAATGTAAAAAAAATGGAGATTGTGGCAACCCAACTTTGGGTCCCTCAACTCTAAAAGTTCAGTAACTCCAATTAGTAAATTTTAGAAGTGGAAAAGCATCATTTGGAGGTTGGGCCCAATGGTGTCTCTTATGTGAAAGGGAAAAGACTGAAATTTAGAGTGGGTTCTTATAAAAAGGAGTAGGAGAGGACATAATAGCCTGTAGGCTTCAGACTTATTTTCTTCTTCTTCCACAACAGTTTTCCCGAATGTAAGGATGTCACAAGAGCAGAACTTCCATCCCAAAGCTGACGCAGAAGTTAGCTGGACTCCAACCTTGAAAACACAGAATTGACTCCCGAATTTCAGTAACCAATTCCAGGTCTACATCTCAAAGTTGTTGAGAGATACTACCATTCTAAGTGCTGTGACCTAGACCCAAGTAGTTATTTCCAAACACAATCAGTCCTAAACAAACATATTTTATTAGAACAGCTGAGAATTGCTTCATTCTCAGCTTAGTCCAAATTAAGTCCTAAACAAATCTTCAGAAAAAGTCCTTCAGCCTCACAAACCTTTGTCTTCTTTGGCACCCTGCCAAAGGCTTTTCTTGGCAAAGCCCCACGAAGTTCAGAAACAAGAAATGACAGCTAGAAACAATTGTAGAAACGTTGCTTTCCTACAAAGAGCCCAAGAGCAGTTGCTGCTCTTTTAAGCCTATGGGCTTAAGAGCAGCATCATCTCCTGGCCTTACTCCCGAGTCATCCTTTTTGCTTTAGCTGCTCTTGCCTTTTGGCAGCTCTTTGCATGCATGCACTAGGAACAGGCACTTCTTGTTCCTCTGCCTCTCTGCTCTGGAGGCTCCAGAGTCTGCGCATCACTCCCAGATGGCCCTGGCCCCATCTCTGCCTCCGATGCAGAGCCCTCATCCGGGCCTTCCCCAGAGTCCAGGACTGGCCCATTGTCCTCCCCAGCTTCCTCACCGTCCGACTCTGCTGCCAGCTCTGCAGGCTGCTAGCGGACCACAACACTAAGCTAGCAGATGGACCAAAAGTGCAAGTCAAATGAAAAGACCAAACGATGCCTTCATTCACCCAACAAGTAACCAGCAGATTCTCAAGACTTCTTTGCATTCATACCTGGCTTCTTCTTTAGTGCTGCTTAGCGTAGTCATTAAATCCTTCTCCAGGTGTTTACAGGTATTTTTTTGAGAGTAAAAATAAGAGAAAAAGACACCGGCTATAACTCACCATAATGTTTCCCCATATTTCAAAAATGACTTATTTCTGACCAACGTGTGGAACTTTATCAACTCAGGGTAGGTTTATTACATACTTGTCATTCTTTAAACCTTCCTAAAGTGATATCCTTTGTGGAGGGTTGTGTGTGCATGTGTTGATTTTTGAGTTTTGTATACTATTAAACTTGAAAATAACTTTTCCCTTCATTTGAGACTCGAGAATAACTTGTGGTTGGAAAGAAAAGAAAAGAAAAAACCTCCAAGCATTCATCAACAAAAAACATTCTAAAATTGCTAAGAGACCTTTTTGATATATAGTTATAAGGTCATAATCCACTCCATAAAAATAGATGAAATTCTGTATTTCTTAAATTACTGTAATTGAATATAATTTGAAAGATACCATACTGTTTGAGTTAGAAGTATGGATTACTCCGAGCTTCTCAAAAGTATATTTATTGTATTGAGAGACCCAAGGGATACACAAAAGAATTCTTATAGAGAGCAATTTCATTTGACAATGGTTTAGAGACAATGGAGAAGACACAACCTTTTATCGCTGAATACTGATGAGTTGCACTGAAATTGTTATGCCTCTATTCTTGATAAATGTTCCTTTTCTTTCCTGGATTTCTTTTATGCTTGGTCTTTAATCCCTTGGCTGTTTTTCTTACGCAGAAGTTTGATTTTGCTTAGTTTCCCAGTGTTGCAATTCAAGCAAACATTACAAGAAGATTGGCACCGTTATAATATATATTTTTCCCGTGGTGGGTTACATATCTGAGCGTATTTTTATATGCAGTTTTCCAAATTATTCCCCATGATATAATGTATGTTCTTTATACTTTTGTTTTCCCAATATGTGGATTTCTGAAGGCGTTTTTTCCCCCCAGTGACAAAACGATGCTTGGAAGTGTGACTTGAGAAAATTTGTGTTAAAAATTCCACACTCAGACAAAATCACATGTGGTTAGGATTGACTTGAGATGGATACCTTTATTTTAAAGATGGGCAATGTTTTTAGCACTTTGAATTTGTAGCAGGAAAATAAATAGCAGAGTGGCAGATATGGTTTTTGGCATTGTGTATTTTATGGTTATAACTTGGAACTCGCCTAAGGGACTAGTTATAACTTGTCTCCTGGGGCTATAAGTCAGGATAGACACATTTGAAATAATAATGAACACTGTACATTTGTTCTTAAGTTTGCAAGTTTGCTAGCTATAAAATATGATGGAATTGTTAAGAGACCCATCAGTTTCCTTCTTGGGAGATCTCCCTGACTTTGCTAGATAGAAGATAAATATTAAGTCACCCAGTGAAGTGAAGAGCCACTAAGCCAAAGGAATCTCAAAAGACAAAGTGGTCAGACTTTCCACAAAGTTGTGTTAGCAAAACTGGTAACTTTTTCTGACTGATTGAAATCCTGATTCCTCTGGTATAAAACTCGAAAGCCTGAAAACTCTTATCTTTTAACATAATCGATGCCCGCTGATCAGCAGATACTCTATCTTTAAAGCTGACATTCACTAATGCAACTACACAGTCAAGATGTTTGTGATATATCACAACAGCCGCCTTCAGGGCAGCACAAAGCTTGGTAGCTTTAATGAGAAGAAGAAATGCATCTTTTTTTTCTTTTCTTTTTTTTTGCTGCTGTGTGAAGAGGGTGCTCCCCCCTTCAAATAATCCAGCAAGAAGCCTTGGGCATTGGCAAAATCCCCATCAGTCAATTACAAAAGGCAGCTTTGCTTGGAACGGCTTACATCTTGTGATGATATCTATAGCACCCTCAAACAACAACGTCTACTTAGCTATCCCAGGTCTTTGGAAAGGACTACAGAAGTGAATAAAAATGCCAAATCCAGTCTAAATATCTAGATGACTGTGCGACACACCATATATTTGGAGCACTACTTGAACACCATCGACATTGACAAAATCACTGTCGGTCAATTGTAAAAAGCAGCTTGACTAGGAAGAGCTTACAACCTAAGACCTTTTAACACCATCCAACAACATCTGCCCTCCCTGATCCTTAGGGACGATCTGATAGATGGACAAAATGCCAAATCCAGTCTAAACATCTGGATGATCGTACAACCCATAATAATAATAATGTCATAGAGGATTTGGTTTTCAATTGTCCTTTTTCTTAGCTTTAGCTGATGGAGGCACTTAGTTTAACCCTGTGCACTCCTGGCATTGTAGGGCTAAATTTACCCTTTTGGGGTTTGGGGTGTTGCTAACTAGGCACTTTCTTCTCCACGCTCCAGTTCAGAAAATTTTAGGAATAAAGTCGAGTGATGTGAAGGTCAATTCAAACTCTGTAACAGCCAATTCTGAGCTGAAAAGCAGGCCCTAATGAATAATCCTGAAATTGCTATGCATAGTTTTCTTTCCATTTCTATTTTCATATCTAAAGCCGGAACGTTTAACATCCACAGGATGAAAAGGCAGGTTTCAAAGAACAGGCGGGCAAGTTTGAGGAAGCAGGACCGTAAGCCCCAGCATCCTTCTTAATCTCTCTCAAAAATCATTTTGACCACTAGACAAGCAGAGTTATTCAAATCCAAAGGAGCGATTTTAACATATCAAACAACTCCAGCATAACATTTTGGGGCCAAAGATTAAGTTGCAGTTTTATGCATACCTATTACAATGAAACACAGGGGAACGTTATTCTCCACAAGGACATTTAGAAGTTATCTGTTTGTTAGAGTGGAAAGGGAAGAAAGTCCATCCAGGTTTTCTTTCTTCTCTAATCTGATTTGAAATGTACATATTTCTAGTGGGGAAAATAATGGCAACAAATCGCTTATCCTTCCTCTGATATAAGGTCTTATTGTTGAGGCAACCCCAAGAAGTTTTATAATGCTAAAATGTTACAGCACAACAGTGCCATGAGACCTGAGATTTCTCCTCAGGATTATGGAAGGGAGGCAATGTGTCACTCTTTTGTAGACCCATCCAAATCTTCTTAATCTGTATTTTTGTGTTTCATCCCCGATTGTAGGTTGTTTACTGTATTTCACACAGATGCTGTTATCCTGGAGATCAGCCTTGTAGGTGTCATAGCCCAGGACTTAGGCTCAGACAGATCCTGACTCTGTAGAAGCTGCTCGAACTCAACCTGTGGAACATCAGCCTCAGGAGACACCAAGGAGACTTACAAGAGGAGATTGGGCTGCCATTTGTCAGAAATGGTGTAGGGCAGTGATGACTAACCTTCTTGCCATCGCGTGCCAAAAGCGGGGGGAGCACGGGGGGCTCACGTGTGTGTGTGCCCATGCCCATAATTCAATGCGTCCCTCCCCCCCGCGCATGGGCGCATGACCCACCTGCGCTCCCTCCGCTTTTGGCACGTGATAACACAGTGGGCCCAGGAGGCCTGTTTTTCGCCCTCTCCAGGCTCCAGAGGCTTTCTTGGAGCCTGGGGAGGGCGATCACGGCCTTCCCCACCCCCAAGGCTCTCTGGAGGCTGGAAACGGCCTGTTTGCCAAATTCCGGTGGGACCAGAAGGCCCGAAAATCAGCTGGCCGGTGCCCGCATGTGTGCCAGAGCTAAGGCAATGCTCACATGCCCACCAATATGGCTCCACATGCCACCGGTTTCCCATCATGGGTAGGGTCTCCTGGCTGCTTGGGCGGGGGGTGTGTGTTGGCCTAGATGGTTTACCAAGTCCCTCCCAACTCTGTTGATCTAATCTAATCTAATCTAATCTAATCTAATCTAATCTAATCTAATCTACCGTATATACTCGAATATAAGCCGATCCGAGTATAAGCCGAGGTCCCCAATTTTACCCCAAAAACTGGGGTAAACTGGGGACTCGAGTATAAGCCGAGGGTGGGAAATGAGGCACCTACCGGTTGAAACCTCCTCCCTCAGCTGAGAAGGCTGGCGGCTCCCCGCCCGCCCTCTCACTGCACCGCAGGGCTTCAGTCCGGTAAAATGTGAAAAAGAAAAAACTCGAGTATAAGCCGTATATACTCGAGTATAAGCCGAGGGGCTTAAAAAAAAAAAAACTTGAGTATAAGCCGTATAGACCCGAGTATAAGCCGAGGGGACGTTTTTCAGCACAAAAAATGTGCTGAAAAACTCGGCTTATACTCGAGTATATACGGTAATCTAATCTAATCTAATCTAATCTAACCTAATCTAACCTAACCTAATCTAACCTAATCTAATCTAACCTAACCTAATCTAATCCTCATTTGAGGCTGATCAAAACAGACACCATCAGAACAGTGGTCAGATAAGACCTCCAAGCTCTTGGAGTCGTCGAATCTGTTAAATGTTGGAAATGCACACAAATACCAGGCTCATATGATCATATGTGGTGGAAGTGTCCCAAAGTAAAAAAAAAATCCTGGAAGAAAATATGCATGTGATTGGAAATTATGACAAAACAACACATAGCTTTGAAACCCGAGACATTCTTGTTGGGCACACTTCCAGGAAACTATAATAAGGGTAATGCATATTTAATCTGACATATCCTAATAGCAGCCAGCATTGTATATGCACAATCCTGGCAAAATCCAGAAACCCCTCCAGATGACATTATAATCAAAAAAATTCTGGAATGTGCAGAAATGGATAGGTTAACCCTAAAAATAAAAGAAAAAGAAGACTTGGAATATTTTATAACATAGGAGCCGTCGAATAGAATGGAGAGCAGAGCAAAGATGGTCAGTGAGGCTCCTTAGCAAGCAAGGGAGAAGACACCTTAATTGAAGATAATTAAATACTATCATCTTTGGTGGACACGTCTAGCCGCAAAAAAAGTATTGGGCCAAAATCAAAAAATGGCTAGAAAAAATAACGGACCAACCGATTGATTGGAAACCAGAGACATTCTTGTTAGGAATATTTACCTGACATTATACCAAAGACATAAAATACTTAATCTTACATATCATAACGGCCGCAAGAATTTCATACGCACAAAATTGGAAAAAAGGAAATACACCAACAGAGGAAGAACTGATAAAGAAAAATCTTAGATTGTGCCAAGATGGACAAATTAACAAAAGAAATTAAAGAAAAGGAAGATACAGAATATTATGTAATATGGGATAAATGGTACAAGTGGCTGGAGACTAGAAAAAATGAATAGGGATGAAAGGGGAGAAACAACAAGTGCAAGATGTATATAAGATAGTGTATAAAATGTACAAATTTAATATTATAAGTGATAGGAATTATAGAGTAATAAGGGATAAATGGGACAAGAAGGATATAAATATTAAAAAAGGGAATTGGGAGAAAATGTAAACATTAGGAGATCACCGCTACGAAACAGCTGTAAAAAGGGAATGCACGTTAGGAGTTTTGTGTTTGTTATGTTGTGTTGTGTTATACATAAAAAACTTATTTTTAAGAAAAGAGGTAGACCTGGCCCATGCTACTCAGTTGGAAACAACCAGCTGATCTCCTGCTTTTGTGTCCGTCCGTCCTGTAGCCCCTGCTTCTGAAACTCTGACCAGGGACTGGCCGACAAACCAGACTGGACTTCTGAATTTCCTTGACTCCTCTGAAGTTCAGACTCCTCTGAAGTCAAAGACTAATTTTAACTCCTCTTCTGTGTGCTCCTGTTGAAAAGGAAACCACCACTTAATAACAGCAGCAAGACTGTTGATTGGACAATACTGGAAGAAAGAAGAGATACCTACAATAGAAGAATGGATATTGAAAGTTATTAATTTGGCTGAGATGGCTAAAATCTCAGCGTTTTTAAAAGACAATACGCAGGAAAGATATTTAATTGAATGGAAAAAATGGATTGATTATCTACAAAACAGATATCAGATTAAGAAATATCAGATTGCCTTTGAATAATTAGAAAGTTATTTTATGTAATGGGAGGTTGGGAGACAAAAGCTTTGGATGTGGTTATTTGGATTGGAAGGGAAAATTTTATTCTATGTTTGGTTTATGTATAACTTTACCTTGTGATTGACCCGGGAAGCCGGGGGGTGGGGGAGGGAGGGGGGTGTTTTGTTTTGTTTTTTGGGAGGGAGGGGGAAAAAAGGGGGAAAAATGTTTTTGTTTTTTTAAAACTCTTTCAATAAAAAAAAAAAAAAAGAAAAGGAAACCACCAGGCATAGCCTACTTCCCCAAAGGACTTTGTTGACTTACATTCCTTTGCTGGCCTGCCATTACCTGCTCAGCCTGGAATAAATTGCTATTCTCAAGTAGCAACTGTGTGTGTGAGAGAGAGAGAATTTGAAGCCAGAAATGGGTCAATAGGGAAATTCCCCCTCTTCTCATGCTACCCACCCACCCCAAAAATCAAATTTATTTAGGTTAGTTTTTTAAAAACAATATCTATGTCTCAGACCCATATAATGAGACGGGCAGAACTAAATGGCTTCAGATTGGTTGAAATGCCAGCACCTTTCAGGAGCTCTGTTGCTTAGCATGAAACCAAGGCACTTGTGTGTTGTTTTTGGGGGTTTTTTTTGCCAACAGAGCAAAATAGCCTTATTACTTCACTGCTACATGTTACAGAGTTAGGGAGAATTAAACACACAGCATTTTTGCAATAGGTTTAGCCCAGGGACATATGTTTTTTTTTTTCTTCTCCCCAGCACGAAAGCTGCACATGGCTTGTAAGATACATGCTGAAGTCCTTAGTCTCAATATTAGCAGATGGGGCCAGGTCAAAAACTAAATTTAATTTACATTCCAATTTTATTTGCAGCTAATTTGTTTATGATAATCCTCCTCCAACTGCATAATTAATCATCTTCTCAATCTGCTCCCTAGACCCGTTGTAATGGGCTAACCACTTTGGGAGGTCTCTGAGGACGAGCCTCCTGGTTTTTGCAGCTTGGGAGCATCAGATTCCCCCTCTCTGCTTTGGCTGGAGGGCTAGTTTGTCATCCCAACAGCTGCAATAGATTTCTACCCGGGGGTGGTTTCTATAAACAAGGTGAGATCAGAATAGTGTTGCCAGGGAGGGGTCTGCCAGTCAGCTCAACCCCCTGTGGAAAGTCAATTTGTTGCAGAGATTCGATTGAAGTAGAGGTCGTCCTTGACATACGACCACAACTGAGCCCAAAGTTTAGCTTGCTAAGTGAAACATTTATTAAGTCAGTTTTGCTCCATTTTACGACCTTTCTTGCCCATGGTTATTAAGTGAATCATTGAGGTTGTTAAGTCAGTAACCCGGTTCTTAAGTCAATCTGGCTTCCCCGTTGACTCTGCTGTTCAGAAGGTCACAAAAGGGGATTTTGGGACCCCCGGGGGACACTGCAACTGTCATAAATCCATGCCAACTGCCAAGCATCAGAATTTTGATCATGTGACCGCGGGGGATGCTGTAATGGTCGTAAGTTTGAAAAACGGTCCTAAGTCACTTTTTCCAGTGCTGTTGCAACTTTGAACGGTCACTAAATGAACTGTTGTAAGTCGAGGGCTATCTGTACCCGTGAATTGAATCTCTGAATTGAACTTCTGCATGTGGCTGGTTTGAAGGCTGTTTTGACGTTAGAAACTTCCCGTTAATTTTATACAAATATCACCAAACAGTCTACCGTATGGTTCTGACCGTAGCCTCAGCAGAAACAAGAAACAGACTCCTTGTCCGGAAAACCCCCTCTTTATTTATCTCCTGTGAATTAATGGCATTCACACACCAAAAAATCCAGGCAATAATCCTTCAAAGAGTTAACTGCAGTAACAAACCTTATCAGTTCCTTGCGATAATTGCCAGGCTGTGAACTCCCAGCTGAAAGGCTGCAAATTAAGTTCTGGCAAGCAGTCTCTGTGGCACGAAACACAATGAGCAAAATCTTCAGAAATACGAACGGTTGTCTCCTACAACTCCCCTTTCCTCCTATTTATTCCCCAGCCAGGGAGGGGCCATTCAGCGTCCATGTGTGCTTTGCTTCCCGAGTCGACTCCTTGTCCGCCTTTGTTCTCCTCTCCTAACTGCTCTGCACATTTGTGCATCTGGAACAGGCCCCAGCCGTTCTTCCTCCTCACCCATCTCAGCCCCCAAAGGCAGCTGCCTTTCTGGCGGCTGGGAAATGTCGGAGGGCCCTGGCTCTATCTCTGCGTCAGATGCAGAGCATCCATTAGAGCCTTCCCCAGACTCCAGCACTGGCCCAAATTCCTCCCCAACCTCCTCATTGTCCAAGTCTTCCGCCAGTTCTGCTGGTGGGCCACAATACATATGCTGGGAAGCTGAGAGCCCAGTAGCTCAAAAAAAAAAAGAAAGAAAGAAAGAAAGAAAGAAAGAAAGAAAGAAAGAAAGAAAGAAAGAAAGAAAAGAAATTGGAAGAAGGAGATTGAATGTATCTTTGATTTCTGTTTCTCTCCATTAGAGCCTTGTTTGCGAAGATGGCCATTCTGGAAGGTATGCCATAAATTCCAAATTAGACGAAATACCATCAGCCCGACTCTCTGCCTTCCCTTCCCAGAGAAAAGGTCAATCCAGCTAGCAGGGCTGTAAATTAACACAACCCATAAGCGTTGTCAATTATTTTTAGATTTAAGTTGCAACGAACACATTCCCGAGGCTCTTTGCTTTCTTGGAAAAGAGACTTATATTTATTCCTTCTCCGTTACATTAAAGGTGGGCTGAAATAACAGAGCAATACTCTTAGGCTCCATTAAGCATTCCTTGACTGTTCTTTTTTCTTTTTCTTTTCTTTTCTTTTCTTTTCTTTTTTTGGTGCATCCAGAAAACAAGCAGCTAAATTGAAAATGTAGCCTGGGGTGACTGAAGAACTGGATTATGAATCTCCAACTCAGGAGACAGAGTTTTTCACTGTTCATTAAGAGGTCCCTGGGGAACGTTGGTGGTGGATTAAGTCGTAATTCATATGCTTATTTTTCCAGGGGAAGGAAGTGCTTCTACCTTTCTCCAAGGGTCTTCTGTTCCATCCTAGCAGTCTTATTTAATAACAACAGTTGTGAAAATAAAGGATTCACCCACCGGCATTTTCTGGGTCAGCCCCCAACATCTTTAGAAAGACCTTGTCAACTTTACGTCTTGTGGAATTCTGGGAGTGAAGTCCACAGGTCTTAAAGTCGCCAAGGTTGGAGACCCCTGCTTTAGAACATCCTTCCAGAGAGACTTAAGGCATTAGGGCAGAATTTGAAGGATTTCCTCTTGAACCGTTGCCCCAGATTAATGTCTTAATTTATTTCTGCAGAGCAGACGCCATAAAGGTAAACTAGGTCTGATTTGGATGTGTTCTGTTCTTCTAAGCCTGAGCCTTTCTTCTTCTTCTTCCTCCTTCCTCCTTCCTCCTTCTGCTTCCTCCTTCTGCTTCCTCCTTCTGCTTCCTCCTTCTGCTTCCTCCTTCTGCTTCCTCCTTCTGCTTCCTCCTTCTTCTTCCTCCTCCTCCTTTTCCTCCTTCCTCCTTCTGCTTCCTCCTTCCTCCTAAAATCTGGAGAAATCCCATGAAATAAATCATAGATTAAAGGAGGACAATCCAGGATTCTAGAACAGCTCCTCCTTCCACCTTATAATGAGGACTAAGGCTCTTGATGCTAACAGCGACTGGCATTTTCTGCAGCCTCTAAAAGCCCATCACAGCTGTTTTCATGCTCTTCCAGGTGAGAATGAGAAATTGGAAATGCTAGTTCCTTTCCCTTTTTTTTCCTGTTCAGTGAAAGCCCTCACACTGTCTCTGCAAGCAGAAGCAGAAGGAGTGGTATATAAATCTAAGTGTCATTGCTATATCGTCCTTCCTTCCTTCCTTCCTTCCTTCCTTCCTTCCTTCCTTCCTTCCTTCCATCCATCCATCCATGGTGCACAGTGGTTAGAATGCAGTATTGCAAACCAACTCTGCCCACAGGCAGGAGTTCGATCCTGACGGGCTCCAGGTTGACTTAGCCTTCCATCCTTCCGAGGTTGGTAAAATGAGGGTCCAGATTGTTGGGGGCAATATATGCTGACTCTGTAAACCACTTAGAGAAGGACTGTAAAGCACTGTGAAGCGGTATAGAAGTCTAAATTATATTGCTATTGCTATCCAACCCATCTCCTTCCACTTATGATTGTATGATTGTAACTTTGTTGCTTGTATCCTTATGAATTATTTTGATATTGATTGTTTCCTGATTGCTTATTTGCACCCTATGACTATCATTAAGTGTTGTACCTCATGATTCTTGATGATCTTTTCTTTTATGTATACTGAGAGCATATGCACCAAGACAAATTCCTTGTGTGTCCAATCACACTTGGCCAATAAAAAATTCTATTCTATTCTATTCTATTCTATTCTGTTCCGTTCCGTTCCGTTCCGTTCCGTTCTATCCTATCCTATCCTATCCTATCCTATCCTATCCTATCCTATCCTATCCTATCCTATCCTATCCTATCCTATCCTATCCGAATGTAAATCACACACTGCAACAGTCAAAGTGTGCAAAAATAGTCATGGGTCACATTTTTCAGTGCTGTTGTAATTTTGGTCCCTAAACAAACTGTTGTAACTTGAGGGCTACCCATAATTGTCGGCCTTGGAGTCTGGTCCATCACATCTGGATTCTAAGCCAGAGGCTAATTAAGTTCTTGAGATCCAGCAATGGATCTGACAAGGGGACACAGCAGTGCCCAGCCGTCCTCCAAGAAGAGAGCAATTTCACTTCTGCTGATTTACAAGGTAATAAAACTATTGATAGGAAATTGGGAGGGGTAAGAGATCGATGGGCCAGGAGGAGGCTGAGTCAATATGAAAGGTTATTCACAACCAAGGACAGGCT